>NC_063207.1:5537740-5580240 GCF_017589495.1 Alosa alosa | reverse complement strand
GATGGGCCTGCGCCTCAGGGATGGCAGATCCCCCCGCTGCCAGGACGTGTCAGAGGAGGCATTCCGGAATTATCTGTGTGGTTTTCCTTATGAATAAATGGGAGGGTTGGGTCCTGTTTGTGGTTGATGTCCTGTAATCTCCCACCAGTGTGTGGTCATGTGGCAATGAGATGAAAGAGAGTGAGTGACTACCCAGTTTTTTTGTTTTGTTGTTTTTTTGGCTGATTTACTGTAAGGACATCTCAAAATTAATCTCACAGACAAAGCTGTGATCTGTCTTTTGGTGAATTCTTCTGTGAGTGCACTTGCGGTGAACGTACAGTATATTTGTTTTGTCAAGTTCATGTCTATAGATGTCAGTTTGCAGTGGCCCTGTTAGTCTTGCACAACTGCTGCGGTGCCAAACTATCTCATCTCTCTTTGCAATGCATCTGATACTAAGCCCAAAATGACAGTGACTATGGTGAATAGTCAACATGAAATGGATGAAAAAAAAAACATTCAACATTGACAGACAAGACGGGACGATCAGAAAAAGAGGAGAATCAGGTTCATCTCGTCCAAGTAAACCTTACAGTGCAGCAAGCCAAATCATCCTCTTCCCACTATACCTCATGCTGTCTGTAGGGCCGCCGCTGGATACGAAACTTGCGAGACGCGTCGAATCAGGCCAGAAATAGCCCGGAATGTTCTCTTTGGTCCCCGCGGCAGAGTTCTGAAACTTCAGATTCCCTCTATTGTTAGTTTGAAGCGGTGAAATATGTTCTTTTTTTTATTGTTAAGCCGTCACCTCTGGCGACGGTTTTATTTTCTGCAGTGAGGGAGATGAGAGAAGTGAAACCACATTGATGGAATAACTTGACAACTAGAGCTATGCCGCCAAACGCCGATGCCAAAAAGGAGGAGAGAGAGAGAAACGTTCCTCTGCTTTCAAACGGCTCCAGAGCTAGTGGCTGAGGGGTCAGCAGTTTCCTCAAACAGACCTCCAAAACAACGCATCTCTTCCCTGCACCATACAAGGCAACACTGCCATATCGGAGATCAAAGGTCTAACACTAGCAGACAGCCCTTCATTGGTTCAACGGAAATTAGCCTAATGCCAATTCTCCACCACAGCCAAAAATACTATTTGAACACTTTGGAGTGTCTGTTTGATGGAGACACTTTTGTTAAAATAACACGACAACTTCTGAGTCTTTGACATCATAGCAATGGCAAGCAAAAACACCCTGACTAGAGCCTGGGGCTTGCACAATGTTTCTGTCTTTCAACTTTGAAAATACAAACACAAAAGACCACATGCAGTGAAAAGCATGGGCATGCAGTGAAATGTGTGGGCATGTAGTGAAATGCGTGGGCATGCAGTGAAAAGCATGGGAATGCATTGCACCCTACTGGCTACCTGGTATGACTTACTCAGCGACTGATCTGGTTCAGATCCACAGTGTATTGCCTCATCTGAACCAGTGCTTATTTACATTTTAGATTAGATTAGATTCAACTCTATTGTCATTGTGCAGAGTACAAGTACAAAGACAACAAAATGCAGTCATTCATTCAGCAGATGCTTCTATCCTAAGTGACTTACATATGTCAATTACATTACAAGGGCCATTGTCCCTGGAGCAACTCTGGGTTAAGTGCCTTGCTCAAGGGCACAACGGTGGAAGCTGAAATTGAACCCACAACTTTTCAGGCTACTACATGCTAGCCCAGCTCCTTAACCACTACACTAACATCACCCCTGGAGCTCATATTTTTTCCCAGCCAACATTACATCTAGAATTTCAAATAGATCTCATTCAAATCGATGGTCTGAAGCCTGATGAGACGACCACCATCTAAGTTCTATCTAAGTTTAAAGTTTCCTGATTGATCCCGAGCTGTTTCAACACTTAATTAGCATAAACATAAAGAGAGTGTCTACTTTATGAGCTTCATGAGTCAAGATGTCAGCTCAGCCACTTTTTGTATCATCAATGACCATCATGGATGTTGACCCAGATACTATAGTACAAGGGAAATGTAGGGTCGTGACACCAGTTGATGAGTGTGTGTGTGTGTGTGTATGTCTGTGTGTGAGAGAGAGAGAGAAAGAGAGAGAGACAGAGAGAGAAAAGTAGGCTCATGACCAGTTAATGTGTCTCTCTCTGTGTGTGTGTGTGTGTGTGTATGTCTGTGTGTGTGTGTATTTTGCCTGCCCTGTACAGAAGCCAACATGAGGATTGTGCTGGCTCTGGTCTCAAGTTCACTAGTTTGTTAACATTGGCCTAAAGTGTCTTAGGTAGCTGTTGATTCCTGGCCTGAATCATGGTCCTGATGTGTTGGATCTGTGTCCATATCCATTCCAGCATAATTTCCTATCTGGAGTTTCATAGTCTCTCAGTGTTTAGCTTACGCTCACAGTAAATCAAACAGTGTTGCGTTCGAAAGTCCACTGCCTCTCATCAGTAACACTTGCAGATTACACTTCATTTTAGGGAGGCGGATCACTGGTTCCCCATCAGGGTGTAGCCATGGCTGGACAGACAAGGTAATTGACTTAAATAGGGACGTCAGGTCACTGTAGATTGGCATTGACTACACCCACATCTAAAGAAGCTCTCGGGACAAAATGATTGCAGGGAAAGAAAAGAAATGTCATTTCTGCATCACACAAGGCATCATGGGAGTTGGTGTGATTAGGCTTCTCACTCTGTGCCCGGCCCGGGTCTCATAATGATGACATCATCATGAGTCACTCCGACATTGCCCAAAAACTGATTCACTGTGATGAGGTGATCCCGGGGGGGGAAGCACTGAAAATCATTAGCAGACTTGTCATCATAGATACCCCAGAATGATGCAGAAGCATTATCTATTATAAGAGTGTCTTTAAGCCTTTTGCCTCTATGGAGTTTGGAGTTATGGAGTATGGGGTTTTGTCTGTGCAGTTAGGGATGAGATGTGTCATTAAGGGGTTTAAGAGTAACACTTTGTGAGCCGTGAGAGGCTGGACTCTTGTGGACCGTAGTCAGAGGATATGAGTGCACACAGCATGATGAAAAACAGATGAGGTCTGTCAATAGGGAAAAAAAAATATTCATCTTCTCTGAGACTGGGTCTGAAATGCGTTGTCGATTGTGTCTCCGGCAAACAGTAGACATGTTCAGGGGAAAAGGAAGTGATGTCATGGATCCAACAGCTTGTTAAATCCGTGCGGAGGACGGAGAGCCACTAGCCCAGTGAGTGTGAAGTCAGAGTGATTGGTCTAGCAGGGCCTTCTTCAGACAGCTATCTGTTACATGGGGGGAAGTCCAACTGATGGGCAACACAGACGGCCCGAGAGTGGACCGATATGACACAGTGAGGCCTAGCAGAAAAAAGGAATGGCTTTGAAAAGAGAGGATATGAGGTGTGCGTGTGTGTGTGTGTGTGTGTGTGTCAGTAAAGAGTGGGGGTTAATGAATATTCCACTACATATTCCCCAGCTACAAGCACAGTGAAGTTTAACCACATGGAGGCCATTATGGACCAGAGGCCAAACCTCCATGGCCTTTCACATACACACACACACACAGACACACACACACACACACCACCCTCTGACTGCTGGTTCCTCTTACACAAAGCAGAGGGAGGATTGAGAAATTAAATTAAAGTCAAATGCACTGTAGCCTTACTGACGACGCTTCGTGCCAAGGGCTCAATTGAGGGGATGGGGGGGGGAGCGTGTGTCTGTGTGTGTATTTGTGCGTGTGTGTGTTTTGTGTGGGGGATGAGATTTGTATGCTCTAGAGGTTACATTAATAGATTTTTGGGGAAGAAAAATATTACTCTGGTAAGCTTGCACACAAATACACACACACACACACACTTTTTTGGTCACTTTTGGTCACATTTTTTCCTTGAATTTGGGAATACAGAATTTCCTCAACATATACTGTTATATTAAGTCTTTGTTCAAAACTCCACATTGCATGAGCAACTGTGTAAATAATAACAGGATTTGTTTTTGTCACAGAATTTGTTTAATGCCTGGACTGACATATTTCTGTTGGCATGCTGTGTTCATTGCTGATTGTTTATCGTGAGGCATTGCAATCAGCCGTTTTTGTGGCTTGTCCATGCAGTGCAGTTGAGACACGGCTTTGATGTTCTCATGAGTGAAGAGGTACACACAACGGCGCAGGCCTGTATGGCTTTCAAAGAGTATGTGTTGTGTGTGTGTGTTTGTGTGTGTGTGTGTGTGTGTGTGACCAAGTCTTCCTCTGAACACACTTCCAGGAAACACTCCACTCCATCTGCCAACATTTCACACTCTCAGACTTTCCTGAGTGTGTACACACACACACACATATACACACACATACACACACATACACACGCTCACACACACACACACACACACACACACACACACACACACACACACACACACACACACCATCCTTTAGCCAGATGTTAATGGGCCAGATGGCGTTTGGGGTGTGATGACTTGGCATGTGTTTTCAAATGCACAGGGCACAGAAGTAAAGTTCACCAACGTGCAGTATCAGGACTGAGTATAATGAGATCCCTATCGTATAAGCATAATTTTCACTTTGTGCACTGAACCTCAGTGTAGGTCCAACCACGTGAACAAATTTGCCTTGTCGTAAATGTTTACGACTTACAACTGCCATAACAATCTACACAAGAACCTCACTAGAAGGCTGGGACGGTGTCAGAGAACCAACTCAAAGAGAGTACACACACGATTCTGGTTAACCATCAAAGCCATCACAGACTCACACTGTGGGAAGGCAAGCCTATCCTTAATCAACCCCTCGAGTCAGGACGCAAGCTCTAGTACCGTCTCGCAAATTTACAGCAGGCAGAACCACACACAGAGATAGGAGGACTGGTGATGAAGAACCTTCCATTGTACACCCAATGATTCTAGAACTATAAAAAAGACCTCAGTGTCGGCCCGTGGCAGAGAGGGGGAAAAAGAGATGAATCAAGATGGAGGAAGGTGGGGGGGTAGCAAGTCAAAACGAGGTTTCATGACAAGCTCTGTCTCTTTACTGCTTGTGTGACTCATAGTTCAGAGTACCGTCAAGAGCAACCAAGA
Organism: Alosa alosa; assembly: GCF_017589495.1. Lineage (NCBI taxonomy): Eukaryota > Metazoa > Chordata > Actinopteri > Clupeiformes > Clupeidae > Alosa > Alosa alosa. The sequence continues at coordinate 5,575,145 of NC_063207.1, read as the reverse complement.
CATCATTCTACAGCTCTGCTTGTTAGCTGTCTAAGCAGAGGAAGTCCCAAGCCAGATTTCACACCTACACCACGCCACACCATGCCACGCACGCCATGCCTTGCCACGCTATGCCACGCCACACCGAGCCACGTCACATCTCACCACGCTACGCCATGCCACACCATGCCACGACGCCATGCCTTGCCACGCTACGCCACGCCACACCGAGCCACGTCACATCTCACCATCGCTCACACGCGACGCTTATGTCGCCATGCCACGCCCACACGCCATGCCATTATCTTCACCACGCTTACGCTTACGCCACACCACACCACGCTGATTCACACTATGCCACACCACGCCACGTCACATCTCACCACGCTACGCCATGCCACACCACGTCACGTCACATCTCACCACGCTACGCCATGCCACACCACGCCACGCCACGCCACGCTACACCGAGCCGCTTTCACCATGCCACGCCATGCCACACCATCAGCCATCGCCACATCTCACCACGCTACGCCATGCCACACCACGCCACGTCACATCTCACCACGCTACGCCATGCCACACCACGCCACGTCACATCTCACCACGCTACGCCATGCCACACCACGCCACGTCACATCTCACCACGCTACGCCACTTTTTGCCACGCCACGATACACCACGTCTCGCCACGCTACGCCATGCCGCGCCACACCATGCCACGCCACGCACGCCATGCCACACCACGCCACGCCACGCCACACTGCGTCTGCGCCGTCACAGCTGCACGGGTGGCACCCACACTCCGACAGCCTGTGGCCCACACACACACACACACACGAGTAAGAAGCAGAGCCCACACACACACACACACACACACACCAGCACGGCACAGCACAGAGCCCACACACACACACACACACACACAGTAAGAAGCAGAGTATCTGGAGTAAACACAGACTATTCTCAGCTCACCTCAGGGCTCCCCTCCATCACACTGCTGTGCACTCCTCCCTGCCTCCCCTTCATTCCTCTGGGCTTTGTCTCTCTCTCTCTCTCTCTCTCTCTCCCTCTAATCTCTCTCTCTCTCTCTTCTCTCTCTTAATCTCTCTCTTGCCCTGTCTCTCTCTCTCCCCCATCTTTTCTTTTTCTCCTCTTTTTTCCCATTTTGTCAACTCGCCCTCTCTCTGTTTCTCTTACTCTCTCTCTGTTTCTCATCTCTCTCTCTGTTTCTCATCTCTCTCTGTTTCTCTTACTCTCTCTCTGTTTCTCATCCTCTTTGTTTTCATCCTCTCTCGAGTTTTTGTTTCATCTCTCTGTTTCTCATTTCTCTCTGTTTCTCTTATCTCTCTCTTTTCTCTCTTCTGTTTTCATCTCTCCCCTTTTCTCTCTGTTTCTCTTCTGATCTCTCCTCTTTTCTGTTTTCTTGGATCTCCTCTGTTTCTCATCTCTCTCTGTTTTCTTTATCTCTCTCTCTGTTTTCATCTCCTCTGTTTCTCATTCTCTGTTTCTCTTTACTTTGATCTTGTTTCTGATCATCTCTCTGTTTCATCATATCTCTTTCTTTTATCTCTGTTTCTCATCTCTGTTTCTCATCTTTCTGTTTCTCATCTCTCTGTTTTTTTATCTCTCTCTGTTTCTCTTACTCTTTCTGTTTTTCATCTTCTCTGTTTCTCATTGTTTCTCATCTTCTCTCCATCCTCCCTCATTTCTCTTTTTCCATCTCCCTCCTCTCCCATCCCTCAGCCAGAGTCACGGCTGGTTTTGTGTTGATCTATCTCCGGACATAAACACGGGTCAGCCCAGGCCGAAAAGCTCATAGGGGAGTGAATAGGTTGGTGACAGCGTGCTGGCAACAGGGCCCTGGTTTTCACCTTAAATGCCCTCTCATCCGCACATGAAACGGGAGAAGAAGAGTATTGTTTTAACAGGTCAAAGCACGCCGCTGCCGTACACAATGCTAGCACTTTTGGACTCCACTTTTGATGTGCCCCTCAAACGAGGAAAACGAGTCACAAAGGGACGCCAGGAAGAGTCTTCATTCCACATGCCACGATGTTGTTTGTTTTTAGTGTCTCTATGAAAACACTGGACAATCTTTAACCGTGTTGTCAGCCAACAGTACATGCCGGTAAATGTAGAAACAATCATTCTTCTGTTATGGTGTGGTATGGTAATGTATGAGTGATGCTTTGATGTTAACCTTAATTTCATTATGGATACCTCTGTTGTTGTCAGCTGCTCACAGTCATTGAATGTTTCGAAGAGTGGGTGCGCACATCCAAAGTAAAGTTTTCTGCAGGTGCCAGACAATAGTGTCAGACAGTAGAAAAAGTGTGGTCTGCACACTGCAACTGCCTGACGAAGATCCAAGGGGATCGAAACGTTGCTTTTAAATTAATAAAGTTTATATTTTGGAGCAGTTGCAGTGTGCAGACCACACTTTTTCCACAGTCATTGAATGCACATATTTTAGCACTGAGCTTTGTTTATGTGAAGCTTGTAAGGAACAGAAGTGGTTTCCTGGCTTCCTGTTTTGGTGTAGTGTTTCCAAACACCCAGAGGCCCGTGGTATGTGTGCAGTGTGCATCAGCAGGGAGGTAGCAACATGTGGACAGAGCCTCCGTCAGCTTCTTGGGTGCCAGCTGATGCTGGCACGACTCCGGCATCAATGCGGCTGACTTCACACCCAGGCAGAAACAAAGCAAACACGCATCACACACACATACACACACACACGCACACACACACATACACACACACAGAGAGCACTAACACACACATATTAACACAAACACACACACACACACACGCACACACACACATACACACACACAGAGAGCACTAACACACACATATTAACACAAACACACACGCACGCACGCACACACATACACACACGCACGCACGCACACACACACACACATTATTGTATATTATTCTAACTTCCACCCTGCTCCCCCTCCTCACAGTTTAACTCTTTAAAAACTCACACTGGTCCACACCAAGACAAACACAAACACCTAACCACACCCTGCCTGTGTGTGTGTGTGTGTGTGTGTGTGAGTGTGTGCGTGTGTATGTGTGTGTGGACGCATGCCCCTTACACATGCATGATTTCACACCTCATGGCTCTCTGTCGGCTTGTCTGCAGGGCAGTGCTACCAGTGGTTGCCCCTGGTGATGATGTCATGGGAACCAATGGTCACTGGAAGTTGGCAGGGCCTAGATGAGCGAAAATGCCAGCAAGGTTCCATGGCACAGGAGTGTTTTCCATTCTAAAAATAGCACATCCTTCTCTCCCTCTCTCTCTCTCTCACACACACACACACACACACTCACACACAGGGAAAGTATTAAGTCAAGGCAGCTTCCAGTCAGTACAGAGGCTGCTTTGTGGTGTCACTGCTGTGGCTGCACCTCAGCTGCATTGAGCTACAGTCTCAGGAGCAACACACACACACACACACATACAAAGACACACACACACATACAAAGACACGCACACACACACACAAACTCCCGTCCAGCACCTTAAGAGACGTGTTAGTAAGACATGCTAGCACACCCATGTGTTTTAACTCACTTGCTAATGCGCCCCCCTCCCAATCTGAGGTGCTGCAAGTTGCGGGTTCGAGTCCAGCCAACTGCAGAGCTGAGCCGCATGTCTGCTCAAACGCAACACAGTTAGACACACACACATACACACATGTATATGCATACACATTATGGAGACCACGCGTCTACATGCCTTAGCTTCAGCTGTAGAAGCCGTGGCCTACTGGTTAGCACTTCGGACTTGTAACCGGAGGGTTGCCGATTCAAACCCTAACCAGTAGGAATGGCTGAAATGCCCTTGAGCAAGGCACCTAACCCCTCACTGCTCCCCAAGCGCCGCTGTTGTTGCAGGCAGCTCACTGCTCCGGGTTAGTGTGTGCTTCACCTCACTGTGTGTTCACTGTGTGCTGAGTGTGTTTCACTAATTCACGGATTGGGATAAATGCAGAGACCAAATTTCCCTCACAGGATCAAAAGAGTATACTTATCATCCTCCAGGCTGAGGAACAGGCAGAGTGAGTGTGCGTGTGTGTGCATATGTGTGTGTGTGTGTGTGTGTGTGTGTGTGTGCATAGGAAACAGAGAAGTGTGCGTGTGTGCATACTGTATATGTGTGTGTGTGTGTATGTGTGCCCAGACTATTCCCCTTGACGCCTGACAAACACCCAGACAGAAAGCAGAGGCTGCTGGCTGCTGAGAAGCAAATCCAACTCCAGCTCTTACTCAGGCACACACACACTCACACATACATAATATACAGGAATGCATATTCTGTTTTTCTCTACCTTTCACATTATCTTCACACACACACACACACACACACAAAAGAATACGAGTGAAATCATGCACTCACACAAATCACATGTAGACACTTGGTCTCATCCCTTTCTCTGACACCCACCCCTTCCTCCAGCACACACAGAGAGACAGAATGACAGAGAGAGCGAGAGAGAGCCACACACACACACACACACACACACACAAAGAAGTGAGGACATACATGAACACCCATATCCATGCATACCTACACATGCAAAACCTTATTTTCACCCGCTCACAGATACCCGGCCTCATGAGATCACACACACACACACACACACACACACACACACACACACACACACACACATTCTCTCACACTCTGAAATCAAACACAACAAGAGCAATTATATGTAAAGTACCCTGCAGGGGGGTATGGCAAGCGGACTGGACAGCAGAGAGCAAAATGTGGAGTTTGATCATTTTTAAGGTAGCTTGCATTTCAGGTACAAGAAGCACAGGGAATTCTAAACGCTGACAGATGTTCCCCGAAAAAAGCTTTTTTCAAGAACGTTTTTTTTTTTTTTTTTTTTTGAGGGGGTGGCTGGTGTACACACTCACACAAATGAACTCAGTGCCCCTATACGCCTCCCTCGGCCTCCTCAAAGCACAGCCTTCGGAACAAAGACGAGCAGACCACATGCTGGAGCACCTCGCAAACCGCACAAAATAAATAACTAAATGAAATCAAATCAAACGAGCAAACGCATGAGAATCATTCAACTATTGGCCTATTATTTGTTGATTAGGTCTCCAAGGAAACGGAACAGATTTGCAAGTTAATGAGGTGTACTGAGCTGTGCTGAGCTGGGCTGTGCTGTCTGTCCAAAGGAATAGATCAGAGTTTACACCACCACCACCACCAGGCAAACCACCAGCACCACCACCACCAGGCAAACCACCACCAGCACCACCACCAGGCAAACTACCACCACCAGCACCACCACCAGCACCACCAGGCAAACCACCCTTGCCTCTCATGGTATGCAACTTGTACTTGCAGCCCAATGCCGCATGCTACTGTTACACAGTTATGTGGCTTTCGTTCCCTTTTTGAGACTCGGTACAGAATCGCCACCGCTTTCAAATGTGCATGAAAATACTGTTGTACAGTATAATTCTCCTTCAAGTTCTTCCCTAATAACTTGTCAACAAGATACCATAGCTTCACAATATTGGAAAAAAGTAATACACATAACTTTGATATCCACACCCTACAATATAATTTACACTTAAATAGGCCTTTACAGTACATAAAGACTAATAGTGAATGTAAGTAACTGGTAAATCTATGTAGCGCCATTAGCTTAGTTATCACAGTTATCACAGCATCTTTTTAGCTTATAGGTGTTTTACAACAAGAGCATGACACAGCCAGTGGGAAGCACAAATGACGGACTAAGATGAGCAAGCATGGAGTCACTCCTGAGATTTATCGAAAGCACATATGTTGCTCCTCACTGATTTCAGATATAGGGCTTTAGAACAGGAAGCAGGTGTAATCTCTCCTCCATCCTCCACTCGAGTTCTCCAGAGGCCAAAGTTGATGATAAGGTGAAAGCTTTACTTTATGTAGGTCGCAGACTTTGTTGTCAGTGTGTAGATTTATGTTTCTAACACAACCATATATATTTTTTTTTCTCTTTCATGTTTACATAGTGTGCATATGTGGTTCATCTTCTGACCTCTGTGCCTGCCTGCTATGTACCTGCATTCGCTGTTAATGGGAAAACTCTGGCCATTTTTCACATAGATTAAGGCAGCTACAGTGCTACACTCCTAGGGGGCATAATCATAATCATTCCCCCACAGTGTAGAACTGTAGCTGCCTGGCTACTCTAGCTGTTGGCTGCAGTTAACTCGAGCTAGGTAGCATCGATTTCTTTCGTTCCAAGAGTACTCAGTGACCTCGAGAAACAGAGATCTATGTGAAAAATCACCAGAATTCCCCTTCAATGGCACTGGGCTTAAAAAGGATGGAAGTTTCTGTCATCCCTAGCCAACACTCGTTTTCCTCCCTGGTCAAGCTGTCAACATTCAGAATCACCCAGAGTTGGTATCCTAACAGAGAAGAAAACAGCAGAGAGTTTGAGGGGTTCAGAGCGTTCAGAGAGTTCATTGATCTTACAGATACAACTTTTTTCTGTTCACAGCAGTTACTTCATGGCAGGGAGACTGTCTGGTAACACTGTTTCACTTCTTGCATTGTGATCATACTGTTGAGTAACGTGTAGCACACAAACTACTGCCACTATTGCCGTCATCAAGGAAGTTATATCCGGTTTCTGTGTTTGCTCCTGGTTACAGGAATCAGAATTATACTAGCCTGGGCCAAGAAACAACCCATTCAATTTGGTAGCTTCTTCGATTCACAGGGCACCTCAACAAATTTAAATTTGCTTTCTCACATTACAATGCAATTTTATCCTCTGAGACTATTACCCCTGGTATATATGAGACTATTACCCCTGGTGTATATTACACTATTACCCCTGGTGTAAATGAGACTATTACCCCTGGTGTATATGAGACTATTACCCCTGGTGTATATGGGACTATTACCCCTGGTGTCCAGTATATGAGAATATTACCCCTGGTGTATATAAGACTATTACCCCTGGTATATGAGAATTATTACCCCTGGTATATATGAGACTATTACCCCTGGTGTATATTAGACTATTACCCCTGGTGTATATGAGACTATTACCCCTGGTATATATGAGACTATTACCCCTGGTATATAAGTATTAGTACGTTTCTACTCACTCTGTTGCATGTCGAGGCCACATTACCACCTCGAACGTGCATTGTCTGATAACCGCAGTGGTGGAGGAAGTACTGAACCTCAGTACTTAAGTAAAAGTACAAATACACAGAGAAATATTTACTTTAGTAAAAGTAAAAGTACCACAATGACAACCCTACTTTAGTAAAAGTAAAAAAAGTACCTGCTTTTTTAAATGTACTTTAAGTATTAAAAGTAAAAGTATTTGCATAATGATTTATTCTCTATAATATCTATATTCTAAAAAGGAAAAACCAGTATGGGCTGTGGCATTTTAATTAAGCTAGTTTTAGGTTATAATTTCGACTAGATAGTTTTAAGTTAATGCAATTGTGCTTACCATCTGTGGCCCAGTTTACATTCTGACCTACAATTCTAGAGACTGTAATTCTGGTTATCTACTAGGGTGATCTGCTGAGTAATATCATTCAGCAAAACACGAGAGCCTGACGTTTAACAGGGTAGACAAGGGAAACGTCGGGTGGATCGTAATGCCAATTATGCTGATTGAACAGAAAAGTTGCTGAGAAAGGTGTCTTTATGATTAAGTTCAGTTTCACTTGGCAGGCAGACGATAGACATTGAATGAGCGCCACGTTACTACCCCCAATTGTAGGCTATGCATCTTTATTTAATCACACACAATTAAGGAATATTTCCTAATCTGGAAAATGTTACGTTTTTTCCGCCACCGTTCATTAATAGTCTACCATTCATTTGTGCCGCAAATGATCAGGCGTGTGAAAGAAGCATGGGCATAGCCTGTAACCGGCTGATCCGCGGATAGCAATCTCATCGGAGAGGAGGCCCTAACGCTGCAGATAACAGACAGAGAAAGGCACAGAACACAGTTGCATGTACAGTGTAGCCATGGGTCTGGTGAATATAGCCTACCGAATGCAGATGGCTACAAGCTCACGCTTTGCCTGGTCTAGACTAGAAGCTTATGTTTCTAAGAATGCACTTAGCGCTCCAGAATCTTTGGTAGCAACCCCCTGGTAAAACAAATGTGTTTGTCAGAGAGAAAAAAAAAACTGATCATAAAATGTATCGTAAAAAGGAACGATGGTGTTGTAGAAATGTAGCGGAGTAAAAGTACAGATAATTGCTGTAAAATGTAACGAAGTAAAAGTCAAAAGTATGCACTATAAATTTTACTTAAGTAAAGTACAAATACGTGGAAAATTTACTTAAGTACAGTAACGAAGTATTTGTACTTCGTTACATTCCACCACTGGATAACCGAGCGCCGTGTCGTCCATTATCCTTTAGGTACCAACATAAACTTATTAGTGTAATTCCAATGTAACAGTGGCATAATACTCTAACATTATGGAATGTTTGCAAATCTCAAGGCGCCACAATGATCAGAGCACACTGGCCCATTTTGGTCTATGGTCTATGTGGGTAGAAGCAAACTCAATATCACTGCAGCACTCATGTTCTCTAAGAACCTGCAGCTGGAAATCATTAAAGCTGAGCTCTAATGTCCCAACCCCCTTTCTAATGATTGAGAGAGAAAAGACAATGTGTGTGTGTGTGTGTGTGTGTGTGTGTGTGTGTGTGTGTGTGTGTGTGTGTGTTTGTGTGTGTGTGTGTGTGCGTGCGTGCGTGCGTGCGTGCGTGCGTGTGTGTGTGTGTGTGTAGCTATGGAGTAGTCCATGGCTACATGCGTGAGAGTGACTCCCTGAGGACACAAAGGATCTTCTCCTTTAGAGCCCTGGCATGTGGAGGCATCTGGTCATCATATGGGGGGTCAGCACCACAAGCACTGGAATGTGAAGTAGCAATACAGCCTCTCTCTCTTTCTCTCTCTCTCTCCCTCTTTCTCTCTCTCTTTCTCTCTCTCTCCCTCTTCCTCTCTCTCCCTTTCTCTCTCTCTCTGTCTCTCTCTCTCTCTCTGTCTCTCTCTCTCTCACACACAAACAAACACACACACACACACACACACACACACACACATACACACTGTGGCCTTCACATATCTGCAGAGGTGGCTACCACTGAAGGAAACAATTATTCAGAAGCTAGAATAGCCAGAGGAGCACCTCAGGTCTTGTGCATATTTAGGACTTTGAGACTGAATGCTTTGGACTGCTTTTCCAGGTTTCTAGGTAGATCATGTGAGAGGCCATTATTGTAACATTTCTTTTTGCCATTTACCTTCATAATGTTTTTTTAAAGAATGATGGAGATGGAGAATAGTTTAGTAACCTGTCTACAACTCTAAGCCAGACATTGCAAACGAACAGAATGAAACTACAGATCTACTGTATGAGCCTATAAAGTGTTGTTCAAGTCAAGAATGATGACTGTAACAATAATGACAAAACAGCATGGCTCTAGCTAACGTGAATGATGATGTCCACACTTAAACTATAACAATAGGGACACTAATATCATTATAGTTACAGTTATCTTTAAAGTTATCGTTTCTGGTGTGGCAAGTCTGACAGATTGGCAAGTCTGTTGGCAAGTCTGACAGATTGAGGGGACTTCAGATTCAGATTCAGATTCAGATTGACAGTCAGATCTCACATAGGCCTGCTCTGATTGGACCAGAAGAGCCGGGAGCTGTGGATTTTTGCAAAACAAATAACAGGCTCTAGGTGGAGGTAGAACTGAGGTTTTTTTTCTAAAACCGGCTGATTTATGTTGTTCTGTCGGAGCATAGTGTCAGTTTCAGTGAATATGATTAAAACAATCTTGCCAACTGCAGCCTTAAAAGAGAATTCCGGCGATTTTTCACATAGATCTGTTTCTTAAGGTCACCGAGAAGGTTCACAAACCCCCATGTTCATGACCCCCAGAGTGGACCACTGGAGCTGCATGGCTGCTCTAGCTGTTGGCTGTCTGCAGCAACTCGAGCTAGCGAGCACCATTTTTTTTTTTTTTTTTTTGTACAGACAGCACTCGGTGGCCTTGAGAAACAGAGATCTATCCAGAATTCTCCTTCAAGAGGGGTGGGAGCGGTGCACTGATATGAAATATTCCACATTTATCATTTTTAAATCAAACCTTTCCTGTGTTGTATTTCTGTTTTCTTTTTTAAAGGAAAATTCCGGTATTTAGCACTTAGAGTCCCTTTTCTGGTTTGTTTTGGATGAACTAGAGTGGTGGACACCGAAATTTTGACGATTGGTCCTGTCTCGACTTTTCTGACTCATTTTGAATCGCCTTTGACTAGTCAGAGTGGCTGTCTACAGGCGAGTTGAGTTGCACAGTTTTGAAAACGAACGTTAAGGGTTTTTTTAGGACATGTTTGAGTATGCCTGTAGGCAGCTAGCCTGGCGAGCCAGACCCACATTAAAATGTAGGGTCTGGGCACTCACCGTTCGCAGTGCTCAGTCCGAGGGGCGGGATAATCAGTTGTCTTTCAAATTCCCTCTGCACACAATAGGACGCAATAGGATATTTGTTTTCAAGTCGCAGGGAATTCAAGCCAAACCGTTGCAACTCTGCCATCAATCATTATGTTAAGCCCACCAAACGACTCTATACGCAATTTCAATGCCCTGATTAAGTTTCGATTTCTGGAGCTCACAAGCAACGGAGAGTTGCTAGACTAGCCCTGGCAGCAAATGTAATTTGCTGCCGCTAGGGGCGCGTCTAGATTTCTAGGCTAGTAGGCAGCCACTCTGACTAGTCAAAGGCGATTAAAAAAGAGTCAGAAAAGTCGAGAAAGGACCAATCATCAAAATTTCGGTGTCCACCACTCTAGTTCATCCAAAACAAACCAGAAAAGGGACTCAAAGTGCTAAATACCAGAATTTTCCTTTAAGTTGTCATTTGCCAAAACTGACACATCCAATCATAGAGTTTCTGTCAGCTGTTCTCTGATGTGCTGCTATGGTTCATAACTGCTACTGTACTGGGATGGTCTGACCTCTGCGGGACACATGAATCTGGCCCCGACGTGGCCCTGATCTGGCTCTGATCCGGTGCAGTGATCCAGCTGCTGTCTCGGTTAGTTCAAGGACTATAATTTGTGTTCAGTTTGTGGTGAAGAGTTAGTTTTAATTTCGCCAGATGCCTGGTAAGTAAGGAGCCAAGTCACTAAAGACATCTTACATCTGTTTTATTTACATTTAGTGGGGTAATATTTTTTCATTTAACTTTTTTATGCACTTGACATAAAACAAAGTGTATTTTTGAAGGAATTTAGGCAAACTGGACACCGTCAGTTAAGTAGATGAAAAGAATGCTTCTGATATGATGTTAATGGTTGCGTCATTTACCATTCCAATGAAACAGTGAGAGACTGCATCAGACAATCACTTTTTCCATTGTACACCTGAGCCACATTGCAAATGGTAGATGTCTCTTAATCACATCTAACCCAGGTGATTCACAAACTCCATGCTAGATGAGGACCAAATTAGGTGCATATTATGACCAGATCAGAACCAGATTAGACCCAGATTAGGAACAGATTAGACCCAGATTAGGACCAGATTAGACCCAGATTAGGACCAGATCTGTGCAGATGCCATCAGAGCAACAGTCTTCTGTCTGTTCCGACTGAAACAGTAATGCAGTGGGGGCCACCGAGTTCAAGGAAACCCAGCTGTTCCTAGAAATGCTGAAATAAATAAATAAGATGCCATGTGGGAAGCTAACTCTCTGCCGCTGGCTTTTTCTCCCCCAGCACTTGCTTGTTGTGCGTCGGTCACTCTCGTTTCCAGCCATTCAGATGACCGTGGAGTTTTTGTCTCTCCATAAATCACACAAGAGAATTCCCCCGGTTACTCACACGGCGGATGGCTCTGGAAGGAAGCTGGCGCGGAGCCAGCGACTCGGCACCGTCTCCGCGCCGGATCTGCACCGGGCTCCACAGCCCGCTGGCCAGCCGGTCGAGTGAGGACACAAGAATGTCATCCTTGCTCTGCGGTCAAGCAGAATGGAGTCAGTCGACCACACTGTTGTTGAGCGGAACAATGCGGTGCCGAGCTGGGGGTGAGGTGGGGCTGGCCTGGGCTGGTTCGGGTTGCCACGACTCATCTTTTTGTCGTCTATTGTTGTCTATTGCCCACTCTGAAATGGGTCTGGCCTTTACAGTAGGTGGTGGTCAGATCAGGGTCTCTCTTATCAACTCTGTCTGTTGGCACAAACACACACAGACACAGACACACACACACACACACACACACACACACACACACACACAGACATACACACTCTCTCTCTCTTACACATACACCCACAAGACATAGCAACCTGTAAAATAACAACAACAACCTGTGAGCTAAGCCCTTGTGTTGCTTCAACAGAGGACCTGATTCTAATGCAGCAGATCGGGCCCTGATCTGGCCTGGAGGTTTTCCAGTGCCTCCCTGCCAGATCAGAAACAAGCCTATCTCAGCCTCGCAGACAGGTTGCCCCGGCAGTGGGCACGCAACTGAAGCATTCCGTTCTCAGTGCGTATACGCTTCAACAATTAGCTTCCACACATAATCACTGGGAATGGCCACACCAGATGTGATCGCGGCGCGTACATTTAAAAAAAAAAAAAAAGATAAGACTTAGTCTTCTAAAAACGGTTTCTACGCTCCAAGAATGGAGTGCTCCAGTTGTGCACTTGGTGTAGCCCCGGCGGTCAGACTGAGCTGTATTCAGGGAAAGGACGCAGACTGAAGCAGCCTTATCAGCGTCTGTGGTCTTAACTTGTGTCAATAGGATACGGTTCCATGTGCCTCTTTGTCTTCGTTTCAAAACAGCGTCTGTACTGGGTCTATAAGTGAGAAAGGAACTAATGTTTGTGAATGCCCTGGGCTGGGCTAATGGAATCTAATGACATAAGACCAGTGCAAGTCCAGAAGAACTCTATTTCACTTGGCTGAGACTTTATGATGCATGGTTCCAGATATGAACTTCTGAATGGATCCCCCGGCAAAGCCCCTTTTGTTAAATCCTGAAAGTCAGAATATCAAGGCCAAAAGCACTTGAAAGAGTAATGCGATATAAGCTCAAGGGATTATTACACAGGACCTTTCCCAAACCTTTTCTTTAAATGAGACGTGGCGTTTGTGTCTTTCTGAATCCCTTTCTTAATAGACTGGGCTAGCTTTTGTTAGGGATCCAATTAAGCTGTTTTTTCTTTACTGAAACTGGTTTGTGTTTTGAGTGTGTTTTATTACACTGCTGGAGAATGTCCCACATTAGTGATACAGCACTTAAAGACTCACCTTAAGAAGGTTAAAGGCCACCCTAGAGGAAGTAATGGGCTTTACAGAGTCAAAGAAACAGTGTTGACTCATTGCTGAATGCAGACTTATTAAGCAGCAGGGGCCATGGTTTCCCATCAACTTTGAAGTGCAATGGTCAATATGGCTAAAAGGCTATACAAATGCTTACAGGTATATCCATTATTTATGCTTTCTAAAGAAAGAGCTTTGACTTGTGGTAATGATGGCATCACACTTAATGCTTGAATGCAGATCCAAATTTCTAAATTAAAAAAGCTAGTTAAAATTAGAATAGCTATTATGACAGAAAACTATGTACTACTATATAACTATATAATACTTTCCAAAATGTAATTTTTTTAATGTCAGAAAAAGTGACTAGTGTAAGAGTGAGTTTAATCATAAACACTAAACTAAGACCTCTGAGTTGCGGGCTTTAATTTCATAGAAAAATAAGACATTACATAGCAACACAGCACACCACAGCAGCCCCCACTACTGACAGAGATGTAAGTAATTCCCCTCTGATGTCAGCATACCGATGCAACATGAAAGAAATGGTCTCATTATCTGGGCGAAACCCAACCAGATGTTCTCTCCAGCCTTCTCGTGATGCTGAGGGGAAACCATGACTTTAATAAGTGCTTTTGTTGACGTTTTATTTATTTTTTTATTGGAGGATGAGTCCAGACAGGATGGCTGTAATAACAAACAAAATGTGCAGTGAGAGAAACACTTACAGCCATGGATCATGATGTCATTTCAAACACACTACCCCAAAAAAGACTCTTCTATCATCTGTAGTAAGGCAAAAGACAAAAAAACATCTCTCCACTTACCAGAAGAAGAATTATTGCTCACAATGACATAGAGAATTCTATAAGACCAGGTTCCTGAGACACATAGTCCTCATCCTAGACTAAAAGCTTTTTTCAACAGAGATCTCCAATGCTCTCTTTTAGTCTGGGACAGAGCTTGTGTTTTGGAAGCCCATAATGTGTTAATGGTCAGTGTCAATCCTGTGAATGTGGAAATGAGCACGAGTCACATCTTGATCAATGGACTGAATCCCCCCCCCCCCCCCTCTCACACCCACCCCTTGGGGCCCATGGTGGAGTGATATGAAGGGATATGAGGGTTATCTTGGTCACCTGAGGTCACCTAGGCTCACCTGTGAACACCTGTGCACACCTGAGACAATGGTGTGGCCCCGCCCTTCCACTCACAGAGGACACGGATAGAGGTGTCAACGTGCCCAATGGCTACACATTCCTGCTCCTAGCGCCAGTCACACCTCTCCCGCCATAAATCTGAGACTCTGGCAAGAATGTGTGCACAGTGGTGATGGAAGAGACGTGTGTGTGTGTGTGTGTGTGTGTGTGTGTGTGTGTGTGTGTGTGTGTGTGTGTGTGTGTGTGATTGTGAGTGAGTGAGTGTGAGTGTGTGTGAGTGAGTGAGTGAGTGAGAGAAAGAGAAAGAGAGAGAGAGAGAGAGAGAGAGAGAGAGAGAGAGAGAGAATGACCTGAGAGGAAGGAAGTTCAAGAGATGTTTGAGCAGGGCAATACACACATGGCATAAAGTAGCCATCTAATCAGCACACCTTCCTATCACATGTTTTCTCCCTGTGGGCTTTTTGAATGTGTGACCGATCATGGACACCAGCTGTGTGTGCCGTTTCTATAGCTCTTGCCATTTCAGCACGTTCCTAAGTGTTGTTTTCCTTTATTCTCTTTTTATTCTTAGTTTGCCTTCTCCCAGAGAAAAATGAGAAGAACACTGAGGAGAAATGACCCTGCATTCAGTGCTGTAATAATAGAAAAAACAACCAGTTCCTATTCAGAATGTAATATATTGTGAAGTACTGTTAGGGGAAGGCAGGAAATTAATTGTTTTGAATAGAGAGAAGAAAATAAATATTTTTAAACAATCCGAGGGTCGATAAGAGTCACAATGCCGCCTTTGTTCCCCTTCTTCCCTTCAACGAAAGGGAACTGTATTCTTAAAAGTTTCCCCTGGGAACCGTACTTCGCTCTCCATTCATTGCTGTTCAGCACAAGCCATCCTATTAAATGACCAAACCATGAACAGTGGTTCATTTGGTTCATTTATATTATTGATTTTAGTTTGTCTTTTAATGAAGGATTATTGTAATTGTCAAACTGGCTGATGTGTTAGTAATTTTATGACTGTAATTGCACTGTGTTGGTTGTGTCATGATGTATGATGTGTTCATATTTTGATGTTGCCAGCAGTTTTGTGTGTGTGTGTGTGTGTGTGTGTTTGTGTGTGCGTGTGTTGTAGTGTCCAATGTGTTCAATGTCAGTATCTGTGTGATGATGTGTTGTACCAGTCCCATGGGCCTTAACGTCTGCTGTGTCGGTTTAATTGTGCTTATTACTGTGCTGCATCTAAATTAGTTTGATTTTGCTTATTGTGTTGTGTCTTAGTTATTTCATTACATTATTGTCTGACTTCTGCTCCTATCATTTAACTTTGTTCTATTCTGTGTTAGTTTCACACTGTGTTGTGTGTTAGTGTGGTTTCAAGGCACTTATGCTCTTTCGCTCCCACACACACACACACACACACATTAGTCGAGACACAGACTCCTTGTCCATTCTCTGACTTTTATGTCTTGTTTTACAACTGTGGCGTCCGTGGGAGAATTAAAGGGGACCCTGAATGTGCCTTTTGCCAACACCAGCCCAATCAATCACCTTAGCTCACAACCCGAGGGGGGGGCAATAAACCTAGGAAACCGAGCTGAGGTCACAACCGCGTAGCTTTTCACCCATATTTTTTAACGTATTTGTTTAAGTTGCCCATCTTTTTGTCAGGGGCCAGCAGGAGAAAAATTTAGTGCCGGACCAACCCGAAAACTGAGTCTTCACAGTGGAACAATGCTTGAGTCGCATGAGGATAGAGAGAGAGAGAATTTCTCAGCGTAATGATAGTTCAGAAGGATTTCTTTGGAAATGGGTGATGGGGAAGTCTATTTCACTTACTCAGGCAGTTGTAGTGCAGAATCAATAAACTGGAGCTTGTTCATGCCTCAAATACGGGCTTTAAAAGATACAAAAGCCGGCAAGAAATAACTGAGATTAGCCTAGAGTGCTCTTGGCCATTAACAGTGTGTGTGTGTGTGTGTGTGTGTGTGTTGGGGGGGGGGGGGGTTGCATTGCTAAGGGTGAGGGGGCGTTGGCTTGAGTGCTCAAAAAAGTATAAGTATATATACTCTTTTGATCCCGTGAGGGAAATTTGGTCTCTGCATTTATCCCAATCCGTGAATTAGTGAAACACACAGTGTACACAAAGTGAGGTGAAGCACACACTAATCCTGGCGCAGTGAGCTGCCTGCATCAACAGCGGCGCTCAGGGAGCAGTGAGGGGTTAGGTGCCTTGCTCAAGGGCACTTCAGCCGTGCCTACTGGTCGGGGTTTGAACCGGCAACCCTCCGGTTACAGGTCCGAAGTGCTAACCAGTAGGCCACGGCTGCCCACAAATCCATGAAATGTCTCTGTTCAGATGTCAGGAAGGATCTCACAGAGCATAGGTGACTTTTTCCCCTTCCAGGTTTCCATCAGACGTTAAGCTTGAGCTTAATCTTTAACTTGGCCAGTAGGCTAACACGCCACCACTGCAAGGCCTACTGAATAAAAGATCAGACTCGGCACCTTTGATCATGAAAGTAACTCCACTCTAATTCATTTAACAGACATGCTCAAGTGTGTGCCAACACTTAAGACGTCAAATATCCTTACTTAATACTCAAAACCGCAGTTTCCGAAACCATCAAGGCTTAGCAAGCTCATGAGTAATCATAGAGGATTCTAGAAGGAGTAAACAGAACCAAGAAGGCTTATAGAAGAGGAGACCACATCATGAAGAGTTGTGATGGGAAAAAATGGAATCATAGTGGATCTTTGCAGTGAATCATAAACAGTTATATCTGGAGGATTCTTCATGGGTTCTTCATGCACAACTGGAAACCAGCAAACCAGTGAAAATGCATAAAGAGTATTAAGCCTATGGGATTGCACATGATTCCTTTAAGTACATTCTGAGAGATTGCATGTGTATGGGACCTGGGGGGTGTACAGAATGTTGGAAAATGAATAATGAATGTTATAAAGAATATAGAACTTTAGAACCTTGAGTTGTTGCGGAACGGAGTCTTTTGTTAGAATGTTCAAAAACCCACATCTTAAATGGGTTCAAAGTAAAGCATCTCAGCTGGTAATCATTGAAGCTGAGCTGATTACAGCTCCTTCAAAGACCGCAGGAAGACCAGGTCACACGTCTGGTGGAAGTCGGGAAAAGCCTGTGAACTGAAATAAATTTAAGGAAGTAATTTCTACCTGATAAACACAGTAAGTGATGTTATGATATGAATTCGTACAGTATATAGATTGATATGATATTGCAATGTTTATTTTATTAAAAACATTCATTTGAGAAAATTGTGTCCACTGATATGAGTTGAAAGGAATGCTTTGGAATGTAAAAATCATATGCATCTTATAGCAGACAGTAAACCACAAGAGCAAACATGAGTCAAGAAATGATAAATTGAATGATAAATGGATAAATGACCCCCACTGACATGACACGCACACACACACACACACACGCACACGCACACGCACACGCACACACACACTCCTTGCACTCTCACACACTCACGACATTTTGCAATGTTCAAAATCATTTTCATATGAGGCCAATCAGTTAATACAATTACAAGACAAAACTAACAGCTTGGATTTCACAAGAGAATTACCAACTAACTCTAACCGATAAATAAATAAAGTATTACAAACATAAATACAAGAAGACAAATATGTCCCATGTGTGGAAAATGTTCAAATGTAAAAAATAGAAATCAGGGAAATGCGCCAAAATCTATGATTCGTCATAACTCATGTTGAGAGGGGCTGGGGGGCATGATGTTAGTCGTCGTTAGCACCCTCCAAATTTGTCTCACATTCTCAAGAAACCTCTCCAAGACCCTGTGTGTGTGCGTGTGTGTGTGTGCGTGTGTGTGTGAGTGTGTGTGTGTGCGTGTGTGTGTGAGAGTGTGCACGTAAGCTATAACCCAACACGGCATACTATACTTCATCTCATTCATGTCCGACAAAGTGCCATTGACGGAGTCCAAACAGGAACAAACTGTGGCTGAGCCATATCTCCATCTTAGATCCTCATATTGTGCCTGAGCTTTCTGTCTCTTTCTCTCTCTTTTCCCCACTACTCTGCTCTGTGTGGTGGAAGTGCGCTTTGGGGCTTGCGATACGATCTGACACACAATGGCAAGGGTTCAGCCAGAAGTGGAGAAGTGGAACGAACGCTTTCTCTCTCTTTCTTAGGCCTGTATGACTCCACTGTTCTGCTGTGCTGTGTGTGTGTGTGTGTGTGTGTGTGTATGTGTGTGATTGTGCTCTGTGTGTATTTGTTGTGTGTGTGTGTGTGTGTGCAAGAGAGAGAGAGTGTATGTGTGTATATTTGTGCTGTCTGTGTATGTTACAGTATGTGTGTGTGATTAGCATTCAAGAAGGCATGTATGTGTGTGTGTGTATTTGTTGTGTGTGTGTACAGTATTTGTTGTGTGTGTGTGTGTGTGTGTGTGTGTGTGTGTGTGTGTGTGTGTGTGTGCGCAAAAGAGAGAGAGAGAGTGTATGTGTGTAAATTTGTGCTGTCTGTGTATGTTACAGTATGTGTGTGTGATCAGCATTCAAGAAAGTGTGTGTGTGTGTGTGTGTGTGTGTGTGTGTGTATTTGTTGCGTGTGTGTCTGTGTGTCTGTGTGTGTGTGTGTGTGTGTGTGTGTGTGTGTGTGTGTGTGTGTGTACAAGAGAGAGAGAGAGGGAGAGTGTGTGTGTATATGTGTGCATGTGTGTATGAGAGGAAGAGACTATAAGTATGGAAAAGACCCTGTGAGTATTTAACTGTGAGTG
Source organism: Alosa alosa (assembly GCF_017589495.1). Taxonomy (NCBI): domain Eukaryota; kingdom Metazoa; phylum Chordata; class Actinopteri; order Clupeiformes; family Clupeidae; genus Alosa; species Alosa alosa. The sequence continues at coordinate 5,555,863 of NC_063207.1, read as the reverse complement.
AAATGTGATACCCCACTACTCCACCCCCAAACACCATACCCTCCACCCCCATACCCCCCCCCCCCCCACCCCCACTCACCTCCTCCCCCAGGTCTCTAAGCTCAGACTTTTTGGACAGAAGCATGTTTTTACAGCATGAACCCCTTCCACCCCCTTTCATACACACCTCCCATCTCCACTGTGTACCCCTCCCCCTGCCCACCCCCCTGGTTAAATAGGCCAAGCTTGCCGGGGGCTCTGGTGAATGATGTGTCAGTCCCTGCGGACTCCAAGTAAAGGGAAAGCCTCAGCTTTTGCACCTCTCCTGGGCTAATAACTACACAGCCGTGAGCCACACATCACATCAGGCCAGACAGCTCCCGATTCGTCCTCTCCGTCCTTACACACACACACACACACACACACACACACACACACACACACACACACACACACACACACACACACACACGCGTGTGCCAAAGGAGGGGAGCCCATATTAAACAAATTTCTCAGCTTTGACGAGGAGACCCTTTCCCCAGATGCCTCCACATTTCCTGGGGTGACAGGAAAGCTATTTCTTTTCTTACACACACACACACACACACACACTGGGGTGACAGGAAAGCTATTTCTTTTCTTGCCCCTTTTTTTCCCTCTATGCGATGGATTTTCAAACTGTGTGAGATGGAGGTGGCCAGTAAAAGTGAGCCGTATGAGTTGGACTGCATGGGCCAGCAGCCAACCCAGAGCAGGACTCAGGTGCCGTCTACTGAATCTTGTCAAATGGGCCTCCCCAGCCCGCCACAACTGCTTACACACACACACACACACACACACACATCGCACGCACATACGCACGCACATGCACACCCACACGCACACACACATGCACACACACACACATACACTTACACCCACACACACACACACACACACACACACACACACAGACACACACACACACACACACACACACACACACACTCCCTCTCTCGTATCCAGTGGCCAGTGGAGCCAGAACCACAGACACTTCACTCACCGTGGGCTGAGCGGAAAGCCAGTGTAGCGCAGTGCAAAGCGCTTCTCCAGATGTGGCTGCCTGGGCTCCATGACAACCCTCGAGTGTCTCCCTGCACATCAGCAGCAGCGGGGGGCTGAGCAGAGGGATTGGCTGCAAGTGCACTGATGCATCATGGGTAATGACGACGAGTCCAGGACAGGTAACACATCCTCAGGGATGCTACACTTTAGTATTTAGTAGATTTAGTTTATTTAGTATATTTAGTATTTTTAGTATTTAGTAGTTTTTTTTAATTTTCTATCTTTATTGTTTAGTGTTGTTGTCTTCTATCTTTATTGTTTTTTTATATACATATATTACTTTTTATGCTGTAAGTTGTTGTGTGTGATGTCTGTATGCTGCTGAGACCTTGAATTTCCCCTTGGGGATCAATAAAGTATCTATCTATCTATCTATCTATCTATCTATCTACTGTATCTATCTACTTATTAGTGATTATTATCCAAGTGACAGATGTAGTCCACTGTTATCTCATCAGGGGCTGTGAGGATCAAACTAGTGGCGTGAGTGACATGTTTTAGAGAAGTCTTCAATTACACTTTAACACAAACACTTTTAGTCTTTTCATACAAGCGCTATTGGCTATGACCAAATACATCCAGAGAAATGACAGATATGAAAAAAAGTGACTAACATCCCTCCTCAGAGGCTTCATGGAAAACATCAGTGATGAGAGAAGTGAGGTTTGTGATATATCCAGGCAGGCACTGAGTTCACCATTCACTGGATTTGCATGGTCATTCAGTTCGTGATGTGAACTGGAAAGAAATGCGCAATCATAAAAGCCTCCAGGTCCCCTGGTGGATGAGTGGATTTCCTCTGAAGAAGAAGAAGAAAAACCACAACAGCTCCTTTTCCTTCTTTAAATTCAGCTCCTGGCATCTGCCAAAGACGCGTGAGGGGTACGAGTTCTCCTCTGGTCAGGTCGGAGTCAGCGCTACTGGGCATTCAGTTACAGAGGAAACAGAGAGCGCTGTGTGGAGGTCAAGACCAGGATATCCACGGGGGAAAAAAACAGAACTGAGGCAGAGAGAAAGAGACTGAGGGAAGACAGGAGGGGGGAGAGAGAGAAAGAGACTGAGAGGAAGAGGTAAAAGAGGGGGAGGAACAGTGAATGAGGAGAGAGAGAGAGAGAGAGGGAGAGTCAGAGAGTCAGTGAGTGCAAAAAATAATCACAGAAATGGAGAGATGGAGAGAAGAGATGGAGGGATGGATGGAGGGGAAAAGGGATGGACAAGAACGAGTAAGAGAGTGGGACAGACGAAGAAAAGGAGTGAGTGAGCAAGAAGGACAGAGTGAAAGAGTGAGTGGTCAGCCCAGAGGGAAGTTCCAGAGGTGCTGAACACTGAGGTCGGATCTGATTTGCACCCCCATTTCAATTCATCTGGTCTCAACCCCCCATTGCACGCCCCAGTTTCATCAACCCTGTCTGCTTCCCATTAGAGTCGGCTCTGGAGTGCTGTTTCACCACACACACACACACACACACACACACACACACACACACACACACAGAGAGAGAGAGACACATACTGTACACACACACACACACACACACACAGAGGCACATACACACACACACACACACACACAAAGAGAGACACGCGCACACATACAGACACACACACACTCGGCACGCTTTCCATTCAGAGCCGCCTCGCTGACCATCAGAAACAACCACACACACATTCCGCACCACACCTCGTTGACCATCACACACAGCCACACACTCCTCCGCAGTGCGGTGGAGAAGACACGTGGGCACGTGCAGCTGCACCACAGGGTCAGAGGCCGACTCCGAGAACTCAACGCACTGCAGCTGAAGCAAGCTCTATACGCACATGGAGAAAGCACCATCAATTTGACAATGTAGCATTTAGGAAAGGTGCTGCAAGCTCATAGCAGAACACATTGTGTCTGATATAGCTAACTTCTGAAAAAGCCATAGAACGTGAAAAAACAACCATTTTGCTGTTATGTCCAGCCACCTATGTTCTGATGCCTAGATCCACTAAAGTCCAAGTAAAGCCACTCTCTCTTGTAGTCCCTTGCTTGGAACCGCAGTAAATACAATGCAAGAATGTCATTGTGAACGTAAAAGTGCATTCAAGACATTTAAGACGTTCAGTAATCCTTCACAATGCTACACATGGCCCTTGTAAATAAATGATGGACATAAGATACAGAATAGAGAAGTTCATGAAACACAAAAGAGGGCTGCCAATTTTCCGTGCTACTCTTTCTAGGCGCAGTGCTGTCCAGATCTAACTCCTCATCTTAAAGAGCCCAGAGCAGACCTCGTCCCTCATCCGCAGAGCTCCTCTGACCTCCGCCACCTCTCTCTCCAAGAGCACGCCAGCGCTCCGTGCTATTGTTTTGAGCTGCCATGTCCTTGCGTGCACCAGGCCGCTCTCCATGTTTCCACTCGCTCCGTTTTTCCATCTAGGCAGGCAGCAGATGGAGAGAGAGAGAGGGGGAGAGAGAAAGGTGGAGAGAGGGGGATAGAGTGATAGAGATAAAAAGAGAGAGAAAGAGACAGAGAGAGAGGGAGAGAGAGAGAGACAGAGGGAGAGAGAGAGAGAGAGAGAAAGGTGGAGAGAGGGGGACAGAGTGATAGAGATAAAAAGAGAGAGAAAGAGACAGAGAGAGAAAGAGAGGGAGGGAGAGAAAGAGAGAGGTGGAGAGTGGGAGGATGGAATGATACAAAGAAATAAAAAGAGAGAGAGAGAGAGAGGGAGAGGTGGAGATATGAGAAATGGAGTGTGAACGTGTCCTCATTGTGACCCGAGCTGCGTTGTGTTTAGGGAGTTTCTCCCACCACCCATAAACAAAACCAGGGAGGTCTGTTGACATCATTTCTTATATATAAAAACATCTTTTAAAAAAAAGGGAAAAGGAAAGGAAAAGACAGGAAGGTTTTGGCTATTGCACGGCCCAACGGTGTTCATCATAACAACGGTGTTCATCCCGTGGGCTAGGTGAGGTGTCAGGGCCTGGGGGGGAGGCCCGTGCAGCTAGCTGGAGATAGCTAGTCTGGGCCTGTCTGCTGGAAATGCCATTAACCTTGACGTTCCTATATGGACGTGTCCTCTCCAGCGCTGAGCTCTGGTGGCTGGCAGTGCTACCTGCTGAGAGAAGATGCACGTTTTTATGAGCGCGTAATGTCAAACTCAGATGAAATAGAAATAGACTTGAGAGGAGATGGAGAGAGGGAGAACAAAAAAACAATGCATTTAAATGAACCGCACAGTGGAAAACATTGATTTACGGAAGGAAATGTGTACCTATGGCCTCTGTAGACTAAGCTGCTTGGCCCGGACAGCAGTGAAATCTCCAAAACTACTGAATCAGCATCTGTGCAGGTCCCCTAGCTCAGGTCACCCAGAGGTCTTATGGTCATACCAGGTCTTACTTTCCTGGTCTAAAGTAACTAATAATGAAGATCTTTTTATGAATCAAATGGAAAGAAATGACATCACACTACTTCCTTTAAGGTGGTGATGGTTGGTTGGTTATCCGTGCGGTATGAGGCTGTCTCACCCAAACACCTCACCACTCAGACACTGGGCACTGAGGAGGTCTCCAGGATCTCTCACTGTTGAGAGGATATCCTGTGACGTCTCCTTGCCCCTGGTCCCATCCGATGGGCCAGTTTTAACCCAAGGACACCCCGGCCTGGAGCCTTATGATGCGATCGGAGGGAAGGGTGCTAACACGAACAGCTGTTCCCATGCACGTCCAGTGCAGAGGAACACTCTCCACACACACACACACACACACACACACACACACACACAAGCATGCACGCACCAACCCTCCTTGCAGGAAGATGGAGGTGGTCTTGCTTTTCAGCGGCTATTGTTTCCTTGACTTCTCCATGTCAGGTTACTCCCCTTCCACTCAGAACACACACAGACACACACACACACACACAACACACCTCCCATCAACCATCAGCTGACTCAGGAGACCATAACGCAGGGTCATAACCAGAATTCCTTCCTTTCCAGCAGGCTGTACCGTCCTGTTTTTATACTGTACCATTTGTGTCTGATAACAGGGAGGATCAGGTGTTTAAATCTGTATCGGGACTAAACACACACACACAAACACACAGACACACACACACACACATACCAAAACACATCTAATATTATTGTCTACATCATGTAAAACATATCCGTTGGTGTAAGGCAGTGTAGGGCCATAAAGCAGTGGGCTAGTTTGCTGTCGTTATTACTGTTATTATTGTGAAAGTGTGGGGCAGGCTGGGCTGGCAGAGTGGAGGGGAAATCCCTGGTGTTTATCACAGGGCCGCTGCGTTTGATGTCCGCATTGCGAGTCCACATCGCCCTGCTTTTATCTGTTTGTATAGCACACAGTGCTTCCTGCTTCAGACTGTGCCAAGTTAGGGGTGTAGGTGGGGGGGTGTAGGGGTGTTTGGGGTCAGGGGGTGGGGAGTGTAGAGGAAGGACATGTTAAAAATGGATTCGCTGCCAAACAGCCTGGATCTCCTAAATCACAACAGCCACAATCAGGTCACTTTTCCTGAGGGACACTCAGCTGCCATATTGTGATAGTTGTCAAACATGAAAGGCATTTTGTGTGTGTGTGTTAGTGTGTGTGTGTGTGTGTGTGTGTGTGTGCGTGCGTGCGTGTGTGTGTGTGTGTGTGCATCTCTGCATTTTTCCAGGTGCCATGAAGGAGCATTGGATAAGATAATAACAGTTCCTCTCTGCCCCATGCAAGAAGAGATGAACCAGATGCGTATGTCCATGGGGAAACGACACTGAATATCAGAATGATGCAAAGTGGATACTTCTGCAGTGAGGGAGATATCAACAGCTCCGTGGCAGGGAAAGGAACACAGTAAATATTCATTAAATGACATCATGTAACCACAAATATCCCTTACACAGAGCGGGTTCGTCACTGGAGCCTGTTCATACCCTGCAAACGCAGCAACGGGATGACATGTAAAGAAATACATTTATTTAATCTGTGGGGAATGCCAAAACCTCAGGAAACAATTAGGCCTCCACTTCATAGTGGAGCCAGGGCCAAACAAACCCCACCTCATGAGGGTCACCCCCAAAACGGAATACTCTGAGGGTGCATTTCTCTCTCTCTCTCTCTCTCTCTCTAAATGCAAAAGTTTATTGCAATTAGACTTGAAACTTTTCCAGAAGGTGACTCATGTTTTCCTCTGTTACGTGTGTGTGTGTGTGTGTGTACTTTTTCTTAATTCTTGTCGTCTTCCTACGTTCCCCAAAAGCCTAAAGTGGATGTCAGACTAATCAGAGCATCTGATCTTTCAGTTAGCATCTGTGTCTGAGACTATAGGAGAGATATACAGTGTACATGTGACAATAATGACTTTGAGGAGATATACAGTGTACACGTGACAATAATGACATTGGGGAGATATACAGTGTACACGTGACAATAATGACATTGGGGAGATTTACAGTGTACACATGACAATAATGACATTGGGGAGATATACAGTGTACACGTGACAATAATGACATTGGGGAGATTTACAGTGTACACGTGACAATAATGACATTGGGGAGATTTACAGTGTACACGTGACAATAATGACATGGTTAGGGAGCAATTTTTCATTCTTTTTCCACTCAGAGTGTCACCAACACTCAACAAACACATTCACGCATACACTAACACACACACACACACACACATGGGCCTTGATGAAATGCGTCGCTAGACTGTTCATACACATTTTAACGGGCCAAAGTTGAAGAGCTTTTGTCCGTTATTGTTCGTGCAAATATAGGCTGATTCATGTTCCCTTGCATTGTGTAACTGAGGTCCATGGCTAGTCTGGCTTTCATCAGACCAAGCTCAATCTTTTAAGAAATCAAAAAATAAATAGCGGGCAGATCAGGCTGGGTTCACCCAGCCTAGTCCATAGGCACCCGATATTGTTTAATTTTCAGATTGAGATATACACGCTCTGGCTATTCTAAATGCAAAAATGCATTAGGGAGTTATGACAAAACTGTAACTAACAAACTAGATCCTAATAGAAAGCTTTTAGCTTCCCTAAGCTACAGGTAGAATTATAAGGTAGGCATATTTACAACATAAATTGTCAATAGGCTATGCTGGCGACACAAATAAAATCTCCTTTGAAACCAATGGCTTACTTAACTTACAGTATCAAAGCGGACTTAAACTGCCATATCGCGGGCGAAAAGTTGTAATAACATTCACGCAGTTCCATGAGTCAAGGAAAGCGAATGAAGTAGCCACTTCTAGATGGGACCCACTACACAGTAGCTTAAGGTGTGTTGCTAAAGCAGCCATAATGAAATGAAGGTGTAATTGTTTGGATACTTCACACACACGTGCTTTTTAATTTCACAGACTACAACTACCAAGCTGTAATCAAAGCACATCGATTCCCCTCTCACACCCTGCACGCACTTAAAACAAAATAAACAGGCGCCTCAGTCTCACGCATGTATAGGCAAAACTGTATCAGACCGATTGTAACGTTGGTAAATCTTCCATTGCACAGAATGATTTTTGTAGCACGTGCAATAAATGACAGTCGAAAGATACAAACAGTGCTGCTATCAATTTGCTTGGTATAACCGCATTTATAGTTTTCTACAAATGCAATCAATCAAATGGGCCTCCATCACTCAACCAATGCTAACGGTAACATTACCTAGGTCCTTATTGATATTACAAGATTAACGCGTGCCTGCAGTAAAACCAAGCATGTCCGATAAACATCCTCACTTCATCCTCACTTACACTTCATGTGAACATCGTCCTGTCCTTATTAGATGTTCTGGGCGGTAAATTACAGTCCTTGTAGGAAGTGTCCATTATTTTTCAACCCACTTTTAACTTCCAAAAAAATTACGTCTCACTGCAACGATGCGCCATCTAGTGGACAAACGACTACTTATCGCCAATACTGAAAATGCAGCCATGATGATGATGATGAATATTTTGGCTTTCTTTTGATCCTATTGAATTTGTAATCGGCCGTTCTAATACCGATAGTATGTGGGTGCCTGTGTGTTTGCATGTTTATATGTGTGCACCGCCATTTACAGGCCAATGAGTGTACAGTCACTAAATGTACACATAACCTAATTTTTTTAGCCCCCATGGATGAAATTCTACGAAACTTGGCATACCCCCAGACCCCCAGAGAATGCCAGGTCAATCATACACATAAAATTTGGTGCAGTTCTGAACATCTTAACTGAAGATAGGGGCGATTAAAGCAGAATAATATTGCATTTTCCTTTTTTACCGGGGCGGGGGGGGCAAATCACAAATGAGTGATTATGAGCCAGGTTGATGTGGGCCCTTGAGACCAACATACCATAAAAGATTCACAGAGAACTGTGTCTGCCCTACCCTCCTTTCGGGGGGTCCAGTCCAGCGGGGGGGCTGCAGATGAAAACGGAAAAATGACGGTTCCATGCTATCCATGTGGGGGTACATGCCCACCAAGTTTTGTGTACCCCGGTCTTTCAGTGTCCCGGGAATCCTTGTTGGTGTACATCACTAAATGTACACATAAATTATTTTATTGTAAGGCCCCCCATGAACGAAAGTACACAAAACTTGGCATGCATTCAGAGGGTGTCATAATGATCCTACACTTTTAATTTTGTGCAGTTTTGACCTTGTCAGCCAGAGATATTGAGATGAAAACACCTAATTTTTTGCTTTTTAATTTTTAACTAGGTGGCGCTATACATGAAATAAGTGGTAATGGGATGGGTTGACATGCCCCTTAAGACCAACATACATAAAAAAGGTGGACCTCCTAGGCCCTACGGTTCTCGAGATATTCACAGAAAACTGTCTCCGGCCACCTACAGGCCAGTTGGTGTATAGTAACATAAATTAATTTATTGTGTGGCCCCCCATGAACGGAATTCCACAAAACTTGGTGTGCATACAGAGGGTGTCATAATGATCCTACACTTCCAATTTCGTGCAGTTTTGACTATGTTAGGTCACAGATACCTTCAATTACACCACCTCATTTTTACTTTTTTGTGTTTAACTAGGTGGCTTATACATGAAATGAGTGGTTATGGAATGGGTTGACATGGCCCCTTGAGATCAACATACAAAAAAAAAATGGTCCTCCTAAACCCTACGGTTTTGAGATATTCACAGAAAACTGTGTCTGCCCTACCCTCCTTTCGGGGTCCAATTCAGCGGGGGCTACAGATCAAAACGAAAAACGATGGTTCCATGCTATCCATGTGGGGTTACATGTCCACCAAGTTTCGCGGTACCCCGGTCTTTCAGTGTCCCGGGAATCATTGACGGAAATTTGGGCATCGAAAAGAAAAAAAAGGGGGGGCGGTCATAATAAGTGTAGGCCTATCTGTCATCGGCATCGCCATAGACTATTTGCTACGATATAAGCTACTGTTAGGGCCTACAACAAGTCGCGATTTATTAGGCTATCCAATCGCTATGCTGTTATCATGAACATTGCAGGAATCCACTTCATTCACCTACCCACGAGTGGGTCAGTTTCACTTTCGCAAACACGCATACACATTGAATGAGCACTCATAGCCTACCACTTCCACCTAATGTTATGCCTCTATATTTTATGAATTAAGAAGTATTTATTGATCAGGAAAACATTTAGTTTATTTTTTTTTTCGGTCCGCGGTTCCATAACACCATTCAGTTGTGCCATAAATTAACAGACAGAAGCACCGGGCATAATCTAGCCTAAATTCATGGCAATTTTTTTTAAAATCCGAGGGCCCCCATTGGCTGAGGGCCCCTGTGCAAGTGCACACTTGGCACAAGCCATGATCCGTCTCTGCCTTTCATCAATACAGTTGCAATGGATGAACTGTGATGAACTGCCCTACTTGTGATTGTTTAGATATTTTAAAGGTTTTATAACAATGCTACATCTTCTTTGGCTATTCTACAATCTATTCACCTTTTCAGCACCAGTAGGCTACTTTCTGTGCAGCCGCACACACACACTCAGGCATGCCAAACAAGCATACACAAAAGTTTCAAGAGTGGGGGATGGAGTAAAATATGGAGACAAATCGAAGTGTGATTTATTTTCGCGGAACGGATGTACAGGACTGAGGCGGTCATATTTTGTCCCTCTATGCGGTACATCTAGTTTCATAATCATGTGGTGATTGATGTGATGTGTTGATTGACATGATGAGATCTCTCCCAGTGGGAAAAAGCCATCATCACTGTTGGACATCTGGCATCTATCTGAGGGAAGAGCTGCCAGGGGCCCACTTGGTTTGCTTCACCAGCAATTTTGGTGGGGAAAGTTTTTATTTAGATGACCATTTTGGTCATTGTGGAGAGAGTGAGCAGCACAAAATTTCTGGGGGTGCACATCAGCGACGACCTCTCCTGGACCACCAACACAGCATCACTGGCGAAGAAAGCCCAGCAGCGCCTCTACTTCTTGCGCAAATTTGCAAGAATTGCGCAAAATGACTACATTCTACAGAGGGACCATCGAGAGCATCGTCTCCAGCAGCATCACAGTGTGGGGCGGAAGCTGCACAGATCAGAACAGGAAGACCCTCCAGCGCACTGTTAACACAGCTAAAAGGATCATTGGAGCACCACTCTCCCTCCCTGCAGGACATTTACACCACCCCCTCACCACCCTTAAAGCACTAATGATTGTCAAGGATACAACCCACCCGGCACACGAACTGTTCAGCCTCCTGCCCTCTGAAAGCGGTACAGGAGCCTCCGGGCTCCCGCACCACCAGACTGGCAAGTAGCTTCATCCACCAAGCAATCAGGATGCTGAACACTCTACCCACTCTCCCATCACTGACAGCCCCCCACCCACCAGCCAGCCAAGAACCTAGGGAAACTAGGATCCTGCCTACCCTAACCCCCAACACCGCCCTGTGGAACTGCACTGTGACTCGCGCAGCCTAACGTGTTGCTGCTTCACATCAAGCCTGATATACTTGAAACTAGATGTACCGCATAGCGTACACAAAATATGACCAGCTCAGTCCTGTACATCCGCTTTGCGAAAATAAATCACACTTCAATTTGTCTCCATATTTTACTCCATCCACCACTGTTGAAACTTTTGTGTATGCTTGTTTGGCATGCCTGAGTGTGTGTGTGCGGCTGCACAGAAAGTACCCTACTGGTGCTGAAAAGGTGAATAGATTGTAGAATAGCCAAAGAAGATGTAGAATTGTTATAAAACCTTTAAAATCTCTAAACAATCACAAGTAGGGCAGTTCATCACAGTTCATCCATTGCAACTGGATTGATGAAAGGTCACTTACACCTGTAGGCTACATTGTATTTGGGAAAAGCAAAAGGTATCAGCATAATGTTATTTATTTATTTATTTTTTATGTATTTATAAACAAAAACATCTCTGTCAGTTCCATGCCGTTTTCAACAGCTATCAAAAACAAAGGTCATTTTGGATGGATGGATTTTTGTGAATGTTTCTTCTTCTACATAAGATTTTAGTCATCTTTAGTTCATGTAATACTTTATTGTCAATGCACAAATTAAGTAACAGTAGTCTGAAACGTTATTGTTAATGCACAAATTAAGTAACAGTAGCCTAGTCTGAAACGAAATGCTGTTTTACATCTAACCAGTGGTGCAAATAACTGACATGTCCAAATGGGCCTTGATGAAATGCGTCGCTAGACTGTTCATACACATTTTAACGGGCCAAAGTTGAAGAGCTTTTGTCCGTTATTGTTAGTGCAAATATAGGCTGATTCATGTTCCCTTGTATTGTTTAACTGAGGTCCATGGCTAGTCTGGCTTTCATCAGACCAAGCTCAATCTTTTAAGAAATCAAAAATAAATAGCTGGGGCAGATCAGGCTGGGTTCACCCAGCCTAGTCCATAGGCACCGATATTGTTTCATTTTCCGATTGAGATATACACGCTCTGGCTATTCTAAATGCAAAAATGCATCAGGGAGTTATGACAAAACGGTAACTAACAAACTAGATCCTAATAGAAAGTTGTTAGCTTCCCTAAGCTACAGGTAGGATTATAAGGTAGGCCTATTGACAACATAAATTGTCAATAGGCTATGCTGGCGACACAAATAAAATCTCCTTTGAAACCAATGGCTTACGCTTTACAGTATCAAGCGGACTTAAACTGTCATATCGCGGCGAAAAGTTGTAATAACATTCACGCAGCTCCATGAGTCAAGGAAAGCGCGAATGAAGTAGCCACTTCTAGATGGGACCCACTACACAGTAGCTTAAGGTGTGTTGCTAAAGCAGCCATAATGAAATGAAGGTGTAATTGTTTGGATACTTCACACACACGTGCTTTTTAATTTCACAGACTACAACTACCAAGCTGTAATCAAAGCACATCGATTCCCCTCACACCCTGCACGCACTTAAAACAAAATAAACAGGCGCCTCAGTCTCACGCGATGTATAGGCAAAACTGTATCAGACCGGTGTAACGTTGGTAAATCTTCCATTGCACAGAATGATTTTTGTAGCACGTGCAATAAATGACAGTCGAAAGATACAAACAGTGCTGCTATCAATTTGCTTGGTATAACCGCATTTATAGTTTTCTACAAATGCAATCAATCAAATGCCTCCATCACTCAACCAACGCTTAACGGTAACATTACCTAGGTCCTTATTGATATTACAAGATTAACGCATTGCCTGCAGTAAAACCAAGCATGTCCGAAACATCCTTAGATTTATTTCGCTTCAAGAAGAAATGGGAATTACACTTCATGTGAACATCGCCCTATCCTTATTAGATGTTCGCTGCGGTAAATTACAGTCCTTGTATGAAGCGCCCATTGTTTTTTTCCAACCCACTTTTAACTTCCAACAAAATTACGCCTCACTGCAACGATAAAGCGCCATCTAGTGGACAAACGACTACTTCTCGCCAATACTGAAAATGCAGCCATGATGATGATGATGAATATTTATTTTGGCTTTCTTTTAATCCTACTGATTTTCATTTTTACTGGGGCAAATCACAAATGAGTGATTATGAGCCAGGTTGATGTGGGCCCTTGAGACCAACATACCATAAAAGATTCACAGAGAACTGTGTCTGCCCTACCCTCCTTTCGGGGGGTCCAGTCCAGCGGGGGGGCTGCAGATGAAAACGAAAAAATGACGGTTCCATGCTATCCATGTGGGGTACATGCTCACCAAGTTTTGTGTACCCCGGTCTTTCAGTGTCCCGAATCCTTTGTTGGTGTACGCCACTAAATGTACATATAAATTATTTTATTGTAAGGCCCCCCATGAACGAAAGTACACAAAACTTGGCATGCATTCAGAGGGTGTCATAATGATCCTACTCTTTTAATTTCGTGCAGTTTTGACCTTGTCAGCCAGAGATATTGAGATGAAAACACCTAATTTTTTGCTTTTTAATTTTTAACTAGGTGGCGCTATACATGAAATAAGTGGTAATGGGATGGGTTGACATGCCCCCTTAAGACCAACATACAAAAAAAAGGTGGACCTCCTAGGCCCTACGGTTCTCGAGATATTCACAGAAAACTGTTTCCGGCCACCTACAGGCCAGTTGGTGTATAGTAACATAAATTAATTTATTGTGTGGCCCCCCATGAACGGAATTCCACAAAACTTGGCGTGCATACATAGGGTGTCATAATGATCCTACACTTCCAATTTTGTGCAGTTTTGACTATGTTAGGTCACAGATACCTTCAATTACACCACCTCATTTTTACTTTTTTGTGTTTAACTAGGTGGCGCTATACATGAAATGAGTGGTTATGGAATGGGTTGACATGGCCCCTTGAGATCAACATACAAAAAAAAAATGGTCCTCCTAAACCCTACGGTTTTCGAGATATTCACAGAAAACTGTGTCTGCCCTACCCTCCTTTCGGGGTCCAATTCAGCCGGAGGGGCTACAGATCAAAACGAAAAACGATGGTTCCATGCTATCCATGTGGGGTTACATGTCCACCAAGTTTCGCGGTACCCCGGTCTTTCAGTGTCCCGGGAATCATTGGACGGAAATTTGGGCATGCGAAAAAAAAAAAATCTGACTAAACCTATATGACCGCCGCTTCGCTGTGCGGCGGTCATAATTACTGCATACTGCATATCAATGTAAATATACAGGTCACACAAGCACAAGTTTAAACTTCATGTAACTGTTAAGACTATATAAATATACAACACAACTACCTCTATTTTTTTTTTATATATATGTCCTATATTTCTATTTCGATACCTACATGTTCTTTATTTCAGTCTTGCACTTTAATTTAATGTTTATTGTCTATGGCTATGTCTATAGTATGTCTATGTCTGTATTTAAAGTATGTCTATGTCTGCATGGGAAAGTAAGAAACGAAATTTCAATTCTTTGTATGACCAGTGCATGTAAAGAAATTGACAATAAAAGCCGACTTGACTTGACTTGATTTTAAAGTACCCTTTCAAGCAGTCATCGATGGTGTTAGATGGTGTGTTTTATGTACCTAACACACACCACCAACACAGGTAACACACACACAGTGCCTGTTCCCCTTGCTATTTTCATGTACAGATCCAGCAGCTCATGCAGAGGAAACAGACCAGACTGGACCACATGCAGTCATCAGTGGTGGGTGAGCAGTTGGCATAGCTAAGTGTATAGATGTCTCAAGCACACACACACACACACACACACACACAGACACATACATCAGGGAATTCCGGGGAAAGGCCATTCAGATGTATGTATTTGGAAAGCTACTCAGCAACCCCCTTTACACAGTTCAAGTCTGTGTCAATGTTGTCTTATATAAACATACCCCGACTCTCCAAATAAATGGATGGTTTTGGTCCAGCCTCCTTATAAGGTGTCACAGAGACAAAGGTCTGATGTGAAAGGCATTTCTGTCAGTGCACATACCCTTCACGAGGAAACATGTTTGCTTCTCCAGCTGCTAGCTTCTGATTGCAGTAACCCTGGCCTATGACCTTTGACCTCACAGAGTCATTTGACCCCAAGGCGACGTGACTGGAATGGAGCCTTCAGGTCATCGAGGCTACCTGGGCCCTCAAAACCCTCACCTTCAGCAAGAGGTCAAAAGGTCGCGGCCGAGACAATCACAAAAGCGGAACAGAATTTGAAAAGAATCTAATAACTTTTCCCATTTTATCTTGTGGATTCGAGCTATGTGAAAGTGGAGGAAAAGGTTGAACATTTCTGCAAACAGCAGTTGTGAATTTGAAACCATGTAAAAACAGCTCTGAATGAAATGAGGCACCTACTTAATTTTCATGTTACAGTGAGTGCATGACTATGGCACCAAGGCAAGCTTAGATCTGAGTCTAGTTTCATAATGGCTTTGTCAGATAATTATGATAAAACATAAATACATTCTAAAGTGAGTATTTCTTTTTGGGTGGGGGTGCCATGCTTTTCCAGACACATGTTCCAAATGATCATGTTCTAAATATGTCCCTTATGCACAAGCTAGCACTGGTACTCAGCCCACTGATTAACTGAGGGAGGCCCTGAAAACTGCCCATAATTCAGGAAATCGTCCATTTCCTTTCTCCATCCACTAGAAAGGCTATTTTGCTGAGGCATCAAACTTTCATTTTTTGTCAAAAAAATAAATAATAAAAAAAACCCTTTTAGTTTTAGCAATAGGTTATTTGTGTTGAGCGCAGGCATATAGCTAAATGTCACTTCTTCCCAATGTGATGTAATTTGTGCAATGTGGATATTACACCACATTTAAGTCATTACACCCAAAGGCTTATGCACTGACTTTCAAAAAGAGACCATTTATAGTGAATAGTCAATGGCTTTAATAATTCAACACCCTGGTTTTGTTTTGAAGGCATCTGATTTGACAGGCATTGTATAGCCTGCTGTAACTGTGATGGCCCTATGAGAAACTGTTTATTTCTCCCATTAAAGCACTATTTGGCAGACAGTCTGACCCACCTAGCATAAAAAAATGCTAGAGGCATTTGTCCTGTTCACCATGTGTGTCTAAGTGTCCTAATCCATGCCTCGTAATGGGATTTCCTGCCCAGTGAAACCAGGTAAGCTGTGGCACTTCCTACTCTATACCAAGCACATCACTGCCACCAGTGGTAGCAGTTTTAGTATTAGAGGAAAGATGGCACCTCCACCAGTGCTATTCAAGTGCTCAGTGACCATAGTTGTGGTACTGGCAAGGTGCTAGCAGCTCCAACACCCAGGGGGCACGAACGCACTTTGAGTACTGTATCTCACTCTGGATACACAGTGCAGTATGCAAAATAAATGTATGTAAAAAAATATCTATCTATAATGTCAAAACATTATTGACTATTAGCTTGAAGACATTACATAAAGGAGGATTTTCCAGTATCGGTGGGCTGTGTAGAGGAAGAACATGTTAAAGAACATGTTAAAAATGGAAGAACATGTTAAAAATGGAAGGATTCGCTGCCAAATAGCCTGGATCTCCTAAATCACAACAGCCACAATCAGTGTGTGTGTGTGTGCCTGCGCATCGCGTATGCAAGCGAAAGCGCGTGTGCATGTGCATGTGCGAGTGTGAGTGTGAGTGTGAGTGAGTGTGTGTGTGTGTGTGTGTGTGTGTGTGTGTGTGTGTGTGTGTGTGTGTGTGCGTGTGTGTATCTCTGCATTTTTCCAGTTCTAGCATTCAATCTTCATAAGCCAATATAAAAGAATCATAAAGTAGTAATCAGTATCATAAAGCACATCTTCATTTTTCATAAGAGGATCTGGTGATAATTTGAGCTATACACATATGATGCATATTATTTCTACATCAGATAGATAGATAGATAGATAGATAGATAGATAGATAGATAGATAGATAGATACTTTATTGATCCCCAAGGGGAAGTTCAAGGTCTCAGTAGCATACAGACATCACAGACATCATGAAGACTGAGACCCACTCGAGCACTCTGATCTCCTGTGCATATATTCACGTCTCAGACATCATGAAGACTGAGACCCACTCGAGCACTCTGATCTCCTGTGCATAGCTTGTTCTCTCCCAGTGCCTTCAGTCACGTTCCACATTGAAGTTACGTTGCAATGTCTATTCAGACCGGCAGTCAGTCACCTAATGCCATGCCTTACCACAGCAGCAGCAGGAGTTTACATACTATTCAGTATACCATGCAGGGGTGCGTTTCTCAAAACCATAGTTGCTAACTAAGTTAGCAAATGTTGTTGTTTGCAATGCAATTTCCCATTGCAAACCAACTAAGTTGCACACACCAGTATAGAAACACAGAAACACACCCCAGTATAGTAAAGTTTCAGCACACACTCCAGCCGAGAGCTCCATAGATCCTCCCTCACAGGTCTCATCACAAGGCCCAAGTCAAGTCTCTATCTCAGGGAGGTTGGGTCATGTTAAAGATCCTTGATTACTAACCCTCTCTGCTTCAACCCTTCTCTGGTCATGTCTCCCTTTACAGTAAGCAGACTGAGCGATAAGCTTTCCACTAGTGAAATCTGCACCACTTGCACAGTTCAAGTCCCGTGACCTTCGGCCTGTGATGGATAGGCCTCCAGACCAGCGGGACTGGCTGTCAGGCTGAGTGGTGGAGGGGGGATGAGCAGGGGCCATCTATTCCTGTCAGTCCTAGCGGTTACTGCGGCAACGATGTTGGGAAGGGATACAGATATTTCAAAAACAGCTAATCATTTACCAACAGTCTCTGCTGTCTGGTAATTGTTTTTAAAGAAGCAGCTGTGCATGTCTGCGCGTGTGTGTGTGTGTAAATGTGTGTGTGTGTGAGAGAGCGTGCGTGTCTGTGTGTGTGTGACTGTGTGTGTCTGTGTGTGTGTACAGGTGAGTGTGTATGTGTGTCTGTGCATATGTGTTTGTGTGAGTGTGTTTGTGTGTGTCTGTGCATGTGTGCGTGCATGTGTGATGTGTGTGTGTGCCTGTGCATATGTGTGTGTGCATGTGTGATATGTGTATAGTGAGTGTGCATGTGTGTGTGTGTGTGTCTGCGTATACTGTATGTGTGCGTGCATGT
>NC_063207.1:5515240-5532740 GCF_017589495.1 Alosa alosa | reverse complement strand
GTAAAGGCATGGAGCATGATTGTAATGTGTGATTTTGATGTTACTGCATCCTACCAATAGGTGTCAGCATTGTCTTACTGTAACTCCAACCTATTCCCCTCAAACAGGTTATGAAATTCATTGAGAAGAAGCAGAGCGATCACCAGTAAGTGTTCAACAGGCCTGTCCCTTACACAGATATCCTTTCATGACTTTTCTTCTGCCGTTTAAGCTGGTAATCCAACTGTTGCATGATTTTCAGGTATGTTTTGATTGACACACCTGGACAAATAGAGGTGTTCACCTGGTCAGCTTCTGGTACCATCATCACTGAAGCTCTGGTATGTAAATATTCATCGGTTCAGAGATATTCAGAGATTCAATTTTTCACATGGCATCAGTTGCAGTCCTTTGAAGAACTACCACGATTCTTTACAATTTTTTTATAACCTTTTCTATACTTTTAAAGTGTTGATTTCTGCTTGATTTCTATTGACTCCTCTCTGTTATTTCAGTAGTTATTTTTTGTCATTTCCTATTTATTATTATTCATACCATTTTGAAAGACGATAATGAGTGTCTGTTTCTCCTAGGCCTCCAGCTTCCCCTGCGTGGTCGTGTATGTGATGGACACATCGCGGAGTGTGAATCCGGTCACCTTCATGTCCAACATGCTCTATGCCTGCAGGTATGCCTCCCATTCTCAATTCAAAAGCGCTTTTGCACCCCTCTTTTTGGACAGGTGCGTCGGAAAAGGTGAGGTCACCAGTAATGCGTGTTGAAGAAATCCCACACACTGTCCTTGGAAGGTCTGTGTGACCGAAACGTTGTGTGTGAAGTATAATAAAGTATTTGCCTGCGTAAAGGACTGTGCGAGATTTCTGGTATAAGTATAAATATACTCTTTTGATCCCGTGAGGGAAATTTGGTCTCTGCATTTATCCCAATCCGTGAAATAGTGAAACGCACACAGCACACAGTGAACACGCAGTGAGGTGAAGCACACACTAATCCCGACGCTGTGAGCTGCCTGCTACAGCGGCGCTCGGGGAGCAGTGAGGGGTTAGGTGCCTTGCTCAAGGGCACTTCAGCCGTTCCTACTGGTCAGGGTTCGAACCGGCAACCCTCCGGTTACAAGTCCGAAGCGCTAACCAGTAGGCCATGGCTGGCCCAACTTCAACATGCCTCC
This sequence comes from Alosa alosa, assembly GCF_017589495.1. NCBI lineage: Eukaryota > Metazoa > Chordata > Actinopteri > Clupeiformes > Clupeidae > Alosa > Alosa alosa. Next base: position 5,531,572 of record NC_063207.1, on the reverse strand, counting down.
CATTCCGACAACTTCATTCACTAGATTCAGCTTGATCCAGTATTCCATCTCACATAAAATGTTTCACCTGTGGTTTTAGGATTATACAGTACAGTGTGTATTTCCCCCCATTTAAATATGCCCCTCTATCACGTTTCTCTCTCCCCTATGCAGCATTCTCTATAAGACCAAGCTGCCATTCATCGTGGTGATGAACAAGGTAACATTACACACACCCCTCACTCTGCTCTGATTCCATAGCAACAGTGGTTGTCAAGGCAACAGGCAGCATCTTAGGAGCATCCATAAACTTACTTGCCATAGCCGTGGGACTCCGGGATGCCAGTTCCTTAGATTTCCTAAGAGTCCAATGTCCACTTGTGAGGCAGAGGTCCTCTATATTCATGCATCTGCGTTGTTGAGCATGGTCCTTGCCAGTGGCCCTTAGCAGAGAGAGTGAATCAGTTTGAGTTGGATGAAGTTATTAGTTGGATAATATCAGATCAGTTATCAGATGGATAAAAGCATCTGCTAAACGCTCTAAAACGTCATTTACTGGACTTGACTTTACGTCACTGTACTGTACTTTACCTCACCTCGTGTGGTTGACTCGACTCTCTGTGTCTTCCCTGGGGCCAGACGGACATCATCGCCCACACCTTTGCGGTGGAATGGATGCAGGACTTTGAGACATTCCAGGAGGCGCTCAACCAGGAGACGTCCTACGTGAGCAACCTCACTCGCTCCATGAGCCTGGTGCTGGATGAGTTCTACACCAACCTGCGGGTACGTCCACCAGCCAGCGTTCTCTGCACGGCAACATGATTTTTTTTGTTAAATATAACATGATTTTACCAAACATGAGTTCTACACCAACTTGCGGGTGCGTCCACCAGCCAGAGTTCTATGCACGGCAACATGATTTTTTTGTTAAATATAAAATGATTTTATCAAACATGATGGTTTGTTGTAATGAGGTTTCAAGCTGTGTCATTCTTTTCAATTGCTAGTAGGTTAGTGTTTGACACTAGTTCTACGTTAACCTGCGGGAGCATCCTCCAGCAAGCAATCTGTGCATGATAAGATTTTCTTTTCTTCTAAAATACGAGATGATTTTACCAAACCGGTTGCATGAATTCTCCAGACAGCAAACTGTGAATGCTGCGATGAGGTTTTCAGCACTGTGATTTTGCTCCTGTTTGACATTGTGTGGTAGACTGGTCTGGTGCTCTGTCTAGACGCCATGGACCACAACAGCTTTACTCCCAGAGCTCAGTTTCTGCTCTTGTCCCCCTGCAGGTCGTCGGGGTATCAGCAGTCACGGGCACCGGTCTGGATGAACTCTTCGTGCAGGTTGCCGAGGCAGCCAAAGAATATGAGACGTAAGTTCAGTAAAAATAAACACTAATGGGACCCTCATTTAAAAGTCTAAAGTTTAACTTAAGTTAATTTGATTTGATTTGATTAATATCCCAAGCACATACATTGGGGAGTCAGATTAGTGCTCCTGTACTACTATTAATCTCTTTAGTTCATGTGGTCATTGGTCATTGTTTTGCTCATTGAGTGTCCTTGCACTTATCTGTCATTTAAATGAAAGTCCTATTTCATTTTACCTAATTGTTTTACCTTGAAATAACAGTAACAGCTGAGTCAGCTGAATAGTGTGAGATGTATGTCGAGTTGAACACCTGCCAGTTGCTGTTAATTGCACACATATTAACTGGTAAATATACAAAAAGGTTAAAGTCTTTATTTTATTATGAATGACACTAAACATTTGAATGGCAGCAGAAGGATCTAAGTTATGAATTATATAAATGAGCTGCATTGTGTTTGCTGAAAGCAGTGATTACATTTTGACTGACTGTGAGTGGGATGGATGTCTGGGGACTCAAAGCCTGTGTGTGTGTGTGTGTGTGTTTTCAGCGACTACCGTCCGGAGTATGAAAGACTTCACCGAGAGCTGGTGAGTAAGAGTTGCTGTGCTGGTTGCCATGTGAACAGTTGGCCTTTGAAAGGGGTTCTGCAGGATTCCATGTTAATGAGGCCTGGCAGAGAAACTGAATGATTCTACAAACTAATTCTCTTAAAGTTATATAAGAAATGAATGGATTTGTCTCTGTGTTCTCTTCAATGTGTCCTCATGTCCTCATCAGTGTCTCTTAACATCTTCCTCAGTGTCTCATCAATGTGTCCTCATCTCCTCCTCAGTGTCTTCTCCATGTGTCCTCATCTCCTCCTCCATGTGTCCTCCTCAGTGTCTCCTCCATGTGTCCTCATCTCCTCCTCCATATGTCCTCTTGTCGTCCTCCATTTCTCCTCATCTCCTCCTCAGTGTGTCCTCGTGTCCTCCTCAGTGTCTCCTCCATGTGTCCTCATCTCCTCCTCCATATGTCCTCTTGTCGTCCTCCATTTCTCCTCATCTCCTCCTCAGTGTGTCCTCGTGTCCTCAGTGTGCCCTAACGTCCTGCTGATGTCTTGTCTCTTGCAGGCTGCAGCTCAGAGTAAGAAGCAGCAGGATCAGATGGAGCGCCTGCACAAGGACATGGGGTCCGTACCCCTGGACAAGCCCGTCTCAGCCACAGGTACGGACACTCGTGTGTGACTTAATGTCGGACCACTGAGTGTGATTTGATGTTGGACCACTGAGTGTGACTTACAGTTTTTTCTGATTGCTTAAGCACATTTTTTGTAACTATGGCTTTTTTTGCAAAACTCTACACACAAATGGCAAAACCTCTCACCCAATCAGCAAAACATTGTAGTTCTCTTGCAAAAGCTAACACACCTTGCTTAACTCTTCACACCTTCATTAAAAATGGTGTTTTCGTATCTAACAGTAAACACAAGCCATCACAATAGTAAGCACACAATGTGCCAACAACACACTGATGGTATGAATAAAAAACACATCTGGCTTTTGCTTTCTCTGTGCACAAGGTAGACTATGTCAGTTTGAGGTCATACTTTTGTCATAGTTCTGTAAACATACAGGGATCCCAACTTCAAGTATTACTGTAGTGTTTATTTACACACATCAAAACAAACACAAGTGTGTTTTTCCAAGTCAAAACACAAAATAGCATTTCACTGAGACAAAACAAATCAGTCTACATCGGGTCGTCTCTCTCAAAATTCTGTCTACATCACATGCAATATCCTAGTCCAAGGCACCGGGAAAAATATATTCTGGAAAGACGTATCCAGGCCTGACATGACAATATCCCCACATGTAGACTGTTTTTTTGTCTGTTTTTTTCTCTTCTCACTCTTCCTGCTCACTCCATCGTACCCATTGTACATTACCTGTGGCTTATTTATAGTGCTTAGGCTGATTGCAAAGTGAACTAATTATCTAAAACAGTTTTCACATGAGAAAGTGTGCCAGAGAGTTGGCAAAATAGTGTAAATAATAGCCATTGTGCCTACAGTTGTGCAAAGTGTGTGTTACAAAATTGCAAACTGAGTGCAAGTGTTTGTGCTTTTAGTTTTGCGAACTCAGTGAGTGGTTTTGCCATTTGTGTGTAGAGTTTTGCAAAAAAAGCCATAGTTACAAAAAATGTGTTTAAGCATTCAGAAAAAACTGTAATGTCCTGTTTAAGGGAGCAGCTTATTAAATATTTTATTTGCTTGGGAGCTACGTCAGAGACTTTCTGATGAGGAGACACAGCACTCAAAGAATCTCCCATAGAAATGTATGGGGTTAGTTCGTAACGCAAACATGGCAGTCATGGCACATATTCCCCCCCCTTCCACCGCCAACAGTCGACATGTGACTACATTGTGCCAATCATGTGGTATGTTGTGAATACATCGTACCAATCATGTGTTGTGATCTCGCAGCTGGAGCGAGGTTGGTGTGTTGTGATTCGTGAAGCATTGCACACGCGCAGTTCTACCCAAAATAGATGCCCGATAAGTGACCAAAAAGCGTTGCAATATGGCCACCGGGGCGGTGGTAGTGTAGTGGTTAAGGAGCTGGGCTAGCGTGCAGTGCAGTAGCCTGAAAGTTGTCGGTTGCACAGCACCCAGCTATACAACGAACAGCTTTGATTTGATTGATTACTATTGATAGCAGGGATGTAGTGGAGGCTAAACACAAGTGAATGCAGTTTATCCACCTCTGAATTTTCAGAAATATAGTTTATCCACCTCATATTAGAGTTTATCCACCTCTCAAAAGAGTTTATTCACCAATTGCAACTTTTAACATTCAAAAATCACACTGTATTATCCACATTCACAATATGTACACTAATCAACACTCTAGGAAACATCTGCCACTGGTATTGTTATAAACATTGGACAATAATCTCCACCATAATGCCTTTTTTAAAAATTCAATACCGCATGGCGCAGTCCACCTCCGTGATCAAAGAATTCATACTGTAGTTTACCCACCTCTTATTTTACCACTATAGCAACGTCACATATTACCAACCGTCACGTATGTCCAACCTCTAACGTGTATGTGTCACTTAATATTCATTTCTATACAAACCAAGACAGCGGATTCCTACGCAAGCACCCACACCAAGTTTATCTAAATTAGCTGTGTACCAAAAAATTACATTTTACCGTGACTCGAAGAGCTGTAAACAGTGTTGTAAGACTGCGTGTACAAATCCGCTTGGAGCTCCAGTGGAATTTTGAGTTCAGAGTAGACATGCATGACTTGATTTTATAACAACATGTCAGCTGCGTTATTCATTTAAGTAAAAGCATTGCCAGGATAAATGTCAAATATTTGTTTAGAGGTACAATATACTCCCCGTTTGGACTAAATCTATATGCAGACAAATTCATGTTGAGCACATTTTAACTATTTTTTTTTATCTCTTGTAGCCAGTTTTTTGTTTGACATTCTCATATATGACATAAATAATCACCTCAAACAGCTTTAACAGCACAATTGTGCCTAACCAGAATTTAGCAATTAGCAAGCTAATTAGCTTTGACCAGTGCCAACCTGCTAGCATTGGTCTTACCTTTTAGCGGGTTATCTTAGCTAGAAGTCAACTCAATTTGCCTTTACTCGTTTGAGTTGTGAGAAGAGAACGCCAGCTCTTTGCTGGTCCTCTAAGGTATGAGGAGGGAAAAGCTGAGGGAGTTGTGGCGATTTGTCTTTCAGACGAGCCAGAGCTCAGTGGTGCGTGTGACCTCATCTTCTCACGGGGAAACCCCGACCAGGAAGAGGAGGACACGGACAGCGATACAGATGACATCGACCATCAAGGTAAGCCTCACCACTCTCTCTCTTTCTCTCTAATGAGGAAGGGATGTATTTGGCTGGATTACTGGCAGGGTACTTGCACAGGTCTAGGAAGTCTGGAAAAGTATGGAATTATGAAATACTGTTTTCCAGACCTGTAAAATAATGGACATAATGGGATAAATTCTTTAAGAAATCTAGAAGTTTTGCTCTTAGTAATTCATACATAAAAAGTGTACATTTCGAAAAAAGTTTGTCATTTTTATTTGGGAGAATAACAAGCATCCCGACACGGGTAGTGTTTGCTGAGGTCTTCTCTCTCACTTCTCCTCTCCTCTCCTCTCTTCTCTTCTCTCCTCTCCCCTCTCTTCTCTTCTCTCCTCTCTTCTCTCCTCTCCCCTCCCCTCTCTTCTCCTCTCCTGTCCTCTCCTCCTCTCACCCTTACGATCCTCTCCTCTCCTCTCCCCTCCCCTCTCTTCTCCTCTCCTGTCCTCTCCTCCTCTCACCCTTACGATTCTCTCCTCTCCCCTCTCCTCTCTTCTCTTCTCTCCTCTCCTCTCCTCTCCTCTCCTCTTCTCTCCTCTCCCCTCCCCTCTCTTCTCCTCTCCTGTCCTCTCCTCCTCTCACCCTTACGATCCTCTCCTCTCCTCTCCCCTCCCCTCTCTTCTCCTCTCCTGTCCTCTCCTCCTCTCACCCTAACGATTCTCTCCTCTCCCCTCTCCTCTCTTCTCTTCTCTCCTCTCCTCTCCTCTCCTCTCCTCTCCCCTCCATGCATCTTTGTGCCTCAGTGACGGAGGAGAGCAAGGAGGACCCAGCCTTCAAGAACTTCCTGAAGGAGCGAAAGGAGGTGGTTCATGCGCGGAACCAGAAGATGCAGTGAGTGTACTGTACTGAGACACACAGCACACACAGGCACAACATCTCTTCTGTGTGTGTGACCCTCAAAGGACCGGGAATGCTCCTTCTCCTACCCCCCACACACACACACACACACACACAGTGGACTTCATTAGGGGAAACCGTGTCCAGAAACAAAAGTTGACCTGTTAGTGGTCAGGACTACAGCACTGATTTGATATCGGCGTGTTGTGAGATTAGAATCGGCGAGGTTCAGAAACCGTGTGCAGGTTGGCCTTGTTGCAGACTCAAAAGCCATCAGCAAACCAAACAGGCCTCATTGATCATGATGACTAACGTCAAGTCAAAGAAAGCCAAGGGCATATCACCTGAAGATGAACACCAACGCTACAGAGTTTGGGGGTCAATATCTGAAATGGATTGGTGATGCTCATTTATGTGTTGTGTGTTATTTATGTTGTAATCTGCAAAGCAAACCATATGCATCTCCTACCTTGTAGAGGCCTGTCTGGGCAGTGAGGTGTGCGGTATCAAGGACTGAATACTATTATGTGTGCGACATTTGTTGTGTATCTTTGTATAGAAGATTTGTGTGTTGAGGAAATGTATCATTTCACTGTTATATTTTATCTACTTTTCCCTTCCCATTCTCAAAGAAAAGAAATAAAATGATTATGAATGCCAGAGCTTTCTCCCACTCTCATTTTTGTGTGTGTGTGTGTGTGTGTGTGTGTGTGTGTGTGTGTGTGTGTGTGTGTGTGTGTGTGTGTGTGTGTGGGCACCGGCTTCATTTTGGCATATGGGAGAGGGGGAGAGAGAGAGAAATAGAGAGGAGTAGCATGGACAGTCTGGGCGTTAAGAGATTCAACGCCTTCAAACCTTCTGTCATTTGAACTGCCACTGCCTTTTTTACATTTACATTCACAAACACCCTGCAGTACACCGGCTCGCAGTAACCCTGCAGCGTACTACTGCTTCATAGTAATGAGAGGAAACTCTGAGTGAGAGGAGCATGGTGGCCTGACCCTTCATACCACGTTTTCCTATATTTCACTGCCTTCCACTTCTCCCGTCTCTAGAATCTACTGCATGAGATTGAATTCCCATCTGCCAATCTGTTCAAATGTGGTCACAGCAGTATGGGTTCCAATTAAGTTTGACTTGACTGACGCCTCTGGAAGGATGTACAAATGTATGTAATCACCTGTTTGCATCCAAGCAAAAATGTTTTTCAGCATGGTCAGAATTGGAGTAGAAGTAATCTAGATACTACATTTGTCTAAATTTCACTGCACTCCTCTCCCGTGTCTGGAATCTACTGCATGAGATAGCATTTTTATTCAGGCAAATGAGAATTCAGTCACATCTTGAATGCATTGCAATTAAGTTTGACTTGTCAGACGGTTCTGGAAGGATGCACAAACGTATGTGTGTAGCAGAAACAGAGAAAGCGGGAAAGGCTTTCTGGAAGGCCGGCATTCCGAAGTCTAACTTGCACAACGCTGAGTGCGATAGGAAGAGGATTTCAATTCAGTAACAATTAAGAGGAAGTCCAGCATCCCCTCTTCAGCAGTAAAGCAAAAAAGCTCAGACACTTTGACCTTGTGAGCAAAAGTTCTTTCAGAGTATTTTAAAGACTCCAGGACAACTATTTCCCACCCACAGGCAGAGGAGAGAGGAAGGAGAAGAGGAAGGAGAGGAAGGAGAAGAAGGAGAAGATTAAAGGCAGAAAGAAAGAAAGAAGAGAAGCACCTTCGGGAGGCATTGGAGTTCTTCACGAGGCGAGCGCGGGGGTCGTGCGCCAGACGAGGCGAGCACAACGGCAGATGCCAGTGGATGTGCCGAACGAGCGGGGAGAGAGTGTGTGAGTCATCGCGTGGTGGCATTTAACTCGCACCCCCTCCCATCATCTTCCCCGCCTCACACACACACCTCCCGGCGCTACACAGCTGACAGACACGCTCACTTCACACAGACGAACACAAAGAACCGGGATCTGGCGCGGGAATCAAATCAAGGCAGGAAATGTCACGACGCCTACTATGATTACTCATCTGGGCGCTTAGGATCAAGCATGTGAAAAAAAAGACTAAAGGAATGAACGAGTCCTGGGCTGCTCAGAATGGGAAAGACTGACTCAAATAACTAATATTGGGGGATGTGCAGTTGTCAAACTATTATATTGCACAGTTCAAACATTCGACTTTGCAACTTCCTTTCTGAGGCCTATACTTCTTCATCCCAAGCACGATCATGAAATGTATTTTGTTGCAGCTGGCCTAAAACAGATGTTTGCATATTTGTTTAGTTTTTTTGTCAACCTTAAAGTTAGGCTAATAACCCCATGATCACATCTGTGTGATCTGCAGGAATTTTTGCATTCCCTTTGTTGGGCATATCAGCATTCATAAGTCATGCAAGGGGTGATTTCACCCACAGTGAGCTCTAAGGTAAAGTCAGGGGACTGATGGTGTTCCCTGGAGTGACCATGATCCTCTATCTGCCCACCTGCTAAGCACAAATGGAAACAATGGCACCACGGTTCATGTTGCCATAGCATACCTTGTCTCTGACATGATAAAAATAAATACATATCAAATAGGCCTAATTTTATTCTTCTGTCTTTTCTCACTACTTACTTATAATAAAGATGGAATGAAGTTCAGTTTTAGCATTATTTGTGGAGGCGAATAGAAGTCATGACTGGTGAGTCATACCAGATCTTATGCAGTAACTTTTACAGTGGGTTCTTGCTCTAATCAGTCAAGCACGGACTGTTGTGTAATGCTTTTACACAGCAGTCTAGTTTTCCTCTAATGTCTTAGAGTATAGCCCTGGTTGCTTTTCCCAGTGTGTAGTCTATTTGGGGTTTTGTGAAGCACTAGGCTAGTGCGCTGTGCTATTTGGCATCTGCACAGGTGATCCCTCTGGGACACACCTGTGCTGGCTATGTAGATGTAAAGATCTAGTCAAAACTATAGGATATTTAATCTCTGTGAAATTGATTGTAAACTGTAAACTGCTTTGTCTCTTAGAATATGATCATTGTGCGTGTGTTTCATTTGACAGCTCAGGGCCACTGATGAAACAGAAAACACTGAGAAACATTTCCTCTTCTCACTTTTCCTCTTCTCACTTTTCCTCTTCTCACTTTTCCATCTTTGTCTCTTTTTTTGCCATCTTTTTTACATTTTTTTTTTTCTGTGTTTTTTACATTTTTTTTTCTGTGTCTGTGTTACATTGCATGTATGTGCTGTACATCTGCTGTATGTTGCAACTTGCAAACTGATGACATACAGTATGGTCAAATGTTCCAGTATCCCATCACTGGATACCATTCCTTGCCATTTCATGACATACCTGCACATAATTGAATGTGTGAGTGAGACCAAATGTCTTGCGATTTATCATACATCAATACATTAATCAATTCTTGTGATTTATCGATCACACATTTTCTTTCTGTGATATGCAACTGAGACTGAAATAGTTACCAACTGAGAGTTTCAAATGTCATACGTTTAAATACAGTAGCCTTCTAATTGTTACCTTAAGACAACTGATACATGACAAAAATGTGACTGCTGTACTGTCCTTTACATTCCTGATATATTTATTTTCTACAGCCTTTTACACTTCTATGTATATTTGTATATTACCTATATCTGTGTGCTATTCTGTGTGGCTGTGCAAATTGCCCCTTGGGGATAAATAAAGTGTTTTGATTGAATCGAATTGAATTGAATTGAAACTCCCTGAATATCTCCTTCTAGTATCCCAACTCACAGCTTTCTTCAAAGGGAGGAACTGTGCGTGTGTGTGTGTGTGTGTGTGTGTGTGTGTGTGTGTGTGTGTGTGTGTGTGTGTGTGTGTGTGCGCACGCTACTGTTGCATTTGAGTAGGAGGTGTGTGGAGTTAATGTTGTCTGTTCTTTATGGGCCTCTCTGGCTTGAGAGGTGCTGTAATCCACTCCAGGAGATATGAGTCATGGAGCCATTAGGCCTACAAGGGCTGGGCCCATTAGGATGGCGTCACCCTCCCTCCATCTAAAGAACCGTCCAGTGTCCTGCTAGCTCTACCACTGCCTACTGCTGCCCGTTAACGTGGCGTCACCCTCCCTCCATTCTAAAGGACCATCCAGTGCCCTGCTATCTCTACCACTGCCCACTGCTGCCCATTAGTACAGCAGCTACAGTACTTTAGATACACAAGCTACCACAGCAGCGGGCACAGCACAGCAGTGGGCACAGCACAGCAGCGGGCACAGCACAGCAGTGGGCACACCTCAGCTCAATGAGAAAACCGGAAACGAGAGGTTTTCAATGCGAACGCACTGCTCGAACGGATATAATAGATGTGTGTGTTGTATCACGTCGGATTGATAATATTTTAGGTTTTATGGAATTTTTAATACAATTATACAATATGCAGTATAAAAAAAAAACAGAATAAACCCGTCAGGGGTTTAGCCAAGTTATCTGAGCCATATATTTCTTTATTTCAAAAAGAGTCTTTGGATAAATGTAGAGGACCTTTGTAACGTAAATGTATAGAACATTCAAAAACACTTTCTACGAACCAAGTGTTCATAAAGTATTCTAGGCTTAAAAACATTAATAAAGGCTTATATAGTATTTTATTATCTTCATAATGATTGACATAAGTATAAACCCCAGTGGTTCTCAAAGTGTGGGATGGGTCCCACTAGTGGGGAATAGAGACATGACGATAAGACGAACAGGAGGAGATTTGTCTTTATTAATGCTTTTTTTTTTTAACAAGGAAGACCATACATTCAAAACAAAATAGCCACACACAAACATAGGAGTCATCAACAGGCCTACATTTAAACAACACCAGATCCAGGGGGCCGAGAAGGGAAATGTAACATGGAACCAAAATGCGAAAATAACATTGGAACCACTGATATAGCTGTTCATATATTGTTATTACGACACTCACAAAGCATATTGCGACCTGAAGTATCACAATGCATTATAAACCTCAGAAATGTCACTGCAGTGAAGTCAAGAATTTGAGGAATAAAATTCCTCACACTTTATTTCAGTCGTGCTTGTTTTTTTTTTTTTTTTGCAGCACGCTGAGGTGACAAAAACACCTCTTGCGCGGCCTGGCGCTGAGGTAAGCGTCATGAATTATCCTAAATCCTGTGGCACGACGTCATGGGCACCCAGCGGCTCACATGAGGAGTGAGGTCACTGCAATGCTCGGACTTCTTCACAGACTCCTCATCCTCTGTCTCTCTCTTCCTCATCCCCTTTTTCTCTCTCTCTACCCTTCCCTCTCTCTCTCTCTCTTCCCCAACCTCTTTCTCTTCCTCTATCTCTCTCCCTTCCCCATCCTCTCTTTCTCTCTCTCTCTCTCTCTCTCTCTCTCTCTCTCAGATAAACAGCACCCCACCCCTCTGAATTACACGTGGCAGGTGGATCTCTGGCCTATTGATCCCAAAAATGCAAAGCAAATTCATTTATTTATTGAATATAGATTTTTCATATCTAAATGCATGACAGATCTTTTAACAGCCTAATGACATCATTAGTAGCCTGATGTGGGTCAGCCTATGAGGCCTGGGGGGTGGTTGTAATGGGCTGCAAAATAAGACTTTCATTAGGGGCACGGATCAATCTGTATTGCATAAAAAATGGCATGATAGATTTCTGGCTATGCGCTGTTCTGGGTGAGGTCAGCTTCACATTGGTTGTCTACATCATTCGAGAGAGAGAAGAAGAGAGAGGGCTGCGAGCTGGGCTCACCGGATTGGCTGGAAATGACATCACTGGAGGTTCTTTGCGGTGGTGATGAGGCTTTCCTAGCAGCCACATTGTTTCCCTTATCTACCCCTCCTCCCTCCCCTCCCATTCCCTCTCTCCCTCCCCTCTCTCTCTCCCTCTCTCTCCTCTCCCCTCCCCTCTCTCTCTCCCTCCCCTCTCTCTCCCCTCTCTCCTCTCCCCTCCACCTCTCTGAGGCGCTTAGGTCATTGCAGGGTTTCTGTCCTGCTACTGCAGGGGTGATAGACATCTGTAGATCTGCAGATGTGTTAGATGCACAAACAACAATTGCACAATCCCAATCAACAACAACAGCAGCAGCAACAGCAGTAGGACATCCTCTGCAGCGACAAATAGTGCCTCATCTTTGTCTGATGCTAAGCTAGGAGCCAGCTACGCATTTGTCTCAATGCGTCAGTGTGGGAGCCCCCCCACTCCACACACACACACACACACACACGCTCAGGGCTGCAGACAGCTGGATGACATCATCTAGGTTGCCTGAGCAGAATAGAAGATGAGGACTGCACGAGTCAGTTGGGGGGCAGGGCTGTGTGTGTGTGTGTGTGTGTGTGTGTGTGTGTGTGTGTGTGTGTGTGTGTGTGTGTATGAGGGAGGGGTAGTGGGAGTGAGACTGTTTTCCCTTAGCCCTTCGCCAATGAGGACATTCAATGCTGCAGCTCTTAAAGCGACCTGCCACCACCGCTGCCTGCATAAGATCGATGCTAACGCTACAGCTAAGATCTGCATTCGCCTCTACTGGAAAAAAGTTCAAGGAAGTTCACTGAGGGCTCCTTCAAGTACTGAAGGATCTACAGGGAACTCGTTTCACATTGTTATTTAAACTCATTGGTTATTTAAAAGCTGAGAACAATACTTCTCAATATTGCAGATAAACTGGGGACAGTCTGTAGACTGCCACAGGCCATTTCTGAAGATGCTCTCTCAGACCCACCCTATACAAGCTAGAGAGAGCTTGTTCTAAATCCAGTTCTGGCATTTGGTCCTGTGAGTGTTTGCTGTGTCAAGCTCACACATGAACACATCGTGTGGTGGCGTACAGCCTGTGCTTTTACACTGCATCTGATTAGAGGGTGTGTGTGTGTGTGTGTGTGTGTACTGTGCTGGAGGTGGGCTGAGACTGTCAGCTTATAGACCCACTGATTGCTCACAACCAGCACGGCAGCCTTCACAGCAGCTCTCTACATGGCAAACTCAACCTTTCCTCAGAACTCCTCAGGACTCTCAGAACTCCACGGAGTGTTCTAGAAGATGTAGCAATGTTCCAGAATTACTGTGGTGTTTCTGTTAAAGCAGCCACTCAAGAGTTCCGCAACAGAGACTGTCCCTGACCACAGAGTCGGTTCCACAGAGAACCCTGGTTCCCGCTAGGGTGTTCCAGGCGTATTGTGGGTCTGCTTTCCTCATTGATGGGAAGTGTGGCCCTCCATCCTGTCATGTGCTGTTTGTTTTTTTTCTCACTGAGTGTCCTGAGTTGCCTAAATGTTTCTCTGTCTCCTTGACTGATATTTGAAAATCAGATGTTATACATTTTTTTCAGTTCCGTTTTAAATCCTGTATTTATCCAACTATACACTGCACATTATTAATCTCTATTGTCTACACAACCATACTCTACTTGCACTTGGTACTTAATCCTTCTTTGCACTTCTGGTTGGATTGTACCTGTACTCTGCTAAATGACAATAAAGTTGAATCTAATCTAATCTAATCTAAATCTAAGTAAATTCTGCATTAGTAACAATTGACAGCAATCATGCATTCAAAATCTGCCCTTCCTTTGCAGATCATTCCCAAGTTTACGAGGTAGCAAGTATCGCCAGCATTTTGGTAGTTTATAAATGAATATGGGTTTTGGCCCTATCAGACTCATATTTATAGCTTGCGCTCTGACACGGTGCCCTCCGAGGGCTCTTTGGTGAAGGATCTGCACACCTGGCGAGAGACCAGAGCAGCAGATGGTCTCCTCTAAAGAGCCCCAGACAGACTGTTCAAACAGTGAGTCGACTGGCGACGTGACAAGAGTCCCACTCCCCCAGCTGGGCTATAGGGAGAGTTAGCGAGGGAGAGCGAGCTTAGCGGCCCTGCTCAACAGATGAGACATAGATCCCTCTCTGCTGACTGATTCAGATCTGACATTTCAGAGCCCTGTCTCCTCAGGCATCAACCAGTCGAAACCTGTTCCCTCCCTCCCGCAGAAAAATTAGCAAGGATTAAAACGGTTTACACGTTCGGATCTCATGCTCATGAATGGAGAGAGATATCTGTTACATGCCACAAGTGACTGCCACTAATAGAAGACCAAACAGGCTACAGTTCAGTTGAATAGGTTCTTTATTTTGCCATGTTAGTTTCAAGAGTGTATGTGTTAGTGCATGTGTTTTGTGTGAGTGTAATGTAATGTTTAGTGACATGCTCACATTCACAAACGCCAACAAAATCAGATTCATCCTCTTGTGCTTGGTGTCATGTGAGAAGGTGAGCTTTGAATAGGGTGACCTGCGTGCCCGTGGGGTCACCTGTGTGGCCATGGAGGTCACCTGCATGCCTGTGTACCAAACAGGGACGGGGAAACCTGGCTTCAGAAAGTAAAAGTCTTGTACAGTATGCATTGGTCATACCTGTGCACCTAAAACCTCCTCTGCCTGGCTGAGGAGTGGAGCTAATAAGAATCAGCTGTTTTTTACTGAATGGTTGGAACACATACGTATGTGGTAGAATGTTTACTTTCTGAAGGCGGGTTTCCCCATCTCTGCTGGAAAGCAATAGACACACAGCAGACCGGGAGCTAACGGTATCTCTGCTCTTTCTGATGGTGTAGTTCATGCTTTGCAGCAGCACCATCAAAGCCCTTTCCCAACAGAGTAATGTCTGCTAAAACAATAGAAACATCAACCGGCTAAATCCGATACATTTACATGGCTTATTGAAATGAGCATGATCAGTACTGGCCCTATTAAATAAATAAACACAAATATGAAGAAGGGAATATAAATAGAGAATGAATGCCATAGAGAATACACAGTCATTGTTTGCAGGAGTTTCTTGTAATCCTACTAATCCTCTCATGTCTGCACAGTTGCTATGGCATTTCCCACTTGCTCTTTTTTTTTTCCCTCCACACAGAGTGGCAGAGAAAGGGTTAACCACCACCCCCTCCCCCGACCACCCCCCCATCCCCCCATCCCGCCCCTCCTCCTCCTCCACCCCCCATCTGCACTCTCAAGGCTTCTAGCCCATCAGGAGCCAGCATCCTTGTCAGCCAATGGGAAGGCTGGAAGGTGATGTCATGCAGCATGAGGAGCTGGAGTTGGTGCTGATGCTGGGCTACTGAGGGGCTCAAACAGCAGCAGGCAGTCACTGAGCAACACACAGCTCCTCGAAGCTCACATCACCTCACTACTCTCTCTCTCCGTGGGGTCTCCGGATAGAGGTAAGGCAACACACAGCATTCACTCTGCACTCCTCACTAAACACTTTACATTCACTTTACATTCTCAGTCAGTGCATGCTCTCTATTTGCACACAGTGCTTTCTGCTATGTGCAGTGATTGCAAGGGTTTTGCAGCTTGGGTTATTGGGTTGGGTTAAGGGGAATTCCATCCAGTTGTGTTGTTCGTCACAGCTGATGCATGCAGAGAGCCAAGTGCAAAGCTTTTGATAAGATAATGTGTCTTTATGGACTGGTGTATGATACTTTTGGGGGTGTTTGTGTTTGTGTTTGTCCGGAGACGGGATGCTGCGTTGTTGTTTGCACCAGCTCGGCTGCGCTGATCTGTGTCTCCGCTAGTGATAACGTAACGCCTCTGGAGAGGAGTGCAGCGGCACAAGAGCACAACACCAGCTGATTACACAGTGTTCCAGAGATCACCTGCACTGGGCTTTAACGGCACACATGCAGGCAGCACTTTGTAGTCCATGAACTTAAAATCATGGTGCATGGTGTTGCAGAACAACAGTGACGTGATTCTTCCCCCCTCACTGATGTGCATGTTGCATTAGGAAGCACTTATGCATTTTTAATACAAAGAAACTCCTTTGTGCTAGTGAGAGAGCATGGGGGGGTGGGGGGGTGATGTGTTCCCCCATTTACTTAAAGAGAGGGGTAATGAAATCGCTGGCCCTCTGGGATGGGAGACATTGATCAGGAGCAGGGGAACCGGGCGGGTCAGGGCCACACCTGGGCCAGAACTAAGCCAGCGTCTCCTGCCTGCCACCATGCTGTCTTCGGTGCGGCGCTGTGGTGGTGCATGAAGTAATCGTACGAGGAACACGCCCGACTTTTTGGAAAGTTTCCTTATAGATAGATAAGATAGATAATAGGATGCATATGCTTCTCTTCTCTGTCTGTGCCATAGCCCAGTCTGACACTGTTAGCCTAGCTTAGCATAATTCACTGGTAGTGGGTTAGACTGGTTAGCCTATAGCTCCCTTTTAGCAATTGGCTAGCTGCTAGTTTGACTTTATTAT
>NC_063207.1:5500240-5510240 GCF_017589495.1 Alosa alosa | reverse complement strand
GTGTGTGTGTGTGTGTGTGTGTGTGTGTGGACGTTTGTTCGGGTGTGTGTGTGTGTGTGTGTGTGGCGAATCTGTTGGTGTCTCTTCATTTACAAGAAGATTTCACAAGATGTGCATTAACTCAACTTGTCAAATGCAGGCCATTTTGAAAATGTTCATTTTTCTATGAGACAAGCAAGCCTGTTGTTCAGACTAGTCTCACTGGACATACTAAATGACTGAGGATCAGCTGGTTTCTGATGTGGCTGTTTACTGCTGTACAGAAAGTGTGATAAATCTATTTTAGATGACATTAAAGGAGCATTGTATTATTGCAGTCGGATTCCTGTGATTGATTCAGAAATGACACCAGCAGTGATGTAATTGACAGAATGATCAGGCTTGTCAGAGAAGTTGTTCTTACTTTAACCATTTTGAGAAAGAAAAACACTGATTTTGAATGAATGTTAAGGTATCAATTGCTCTCCTATGACTTAATCCTGGATTGAAAATACTAAATTTAGGATGTATATCCAACATACCACTATCAACATAAAGCCTTGTCATGTACACTTTTAAAGCTGCACCAATTCGAAGAGGCCTTCTGCTATGTGTGAACTGAATTCTATCCTTTAGCACAGACACTCCTGACAACCTCATCTCTCATGGTTTAGAATGGCACAGCTCTATGTGGAGGGAAGAAGAAGCAGAGACTGGCCAACGCTTCTGTGTACCGTCACACCGGTGTGATGGGATGAAAATGAACGCTCTAAAGAATATCTGGGTTCATTGAATTCAACATAGAATTTTAGAACCTTCAATTGTTGCGGAACGGAATCTTATGTTAGAATGTTGAAAAACCCACACCTTTAAGGGTTAACAGCACACTCATTCACTGCTTATTTAAAAAGGATAAAGGATATGCTGAGACAGTCTATCATAGACTGCCAGAGCCATTTCTCTATTGTGTTGAAAGACAGCACACAACAATGACTTGTTAAAATTAACTCCAGAGTATTATTCACTCTTCTTTGCGCTTTGCTTTCTGACGTGACACACACCAGTCCAAGATAAATACTGAATGTTTTATTAAATAAATAGCACAGCCAACAGTTTAAAATTTGACAACAATTATACATTAAATATAAGAGTAGTTTAAAAAAAATCCATAAATTAAGTCAAATGAAATAAATATGATCTTTAAAAAATGCCAGAATATAGTGATTAAATAAAATAAGGTCAACAATTCAACACTATACAGATCTGCTTGTTTGTCTGTTTGTCTAATGCTGTTGGACATGCGGACGCACACAGGTGCAGCCCACTGTGATGGTCATGTAGTCCAGCATGAAGTAGTTCTCTCCCTTCCTGTCAGCCTTCTTCCTCAGCACCAGGATCTGACGCTTGATGGGCGTGGACAGCAGGTCCTGGGTCTCCTCGCCTTTGATGGTCAAGCAGCCAGTGTGGAGGCAATACGCGTTGAAAATGTCAGCAGGGAAGCGGTCGTCTTCGTGGGAGATGCTGTGGGGGAGGTGGCAGGATTAGTAAAAACATCGAAAAATGTTTCTCTGAATGTGAACGGATCCCCACAGAGTTTCCTGTGGCCTGATGTTGAACGGGCAGAGAAAAAACAAAACCCAGCACAAATACAACTACACACTACACACTGCACACATACAACTACACACTACACACTGCACACATACAACTACACACTACACACTGCACAAATACAACTACACACTACACACTGCACACATACAACTACACACTAAACACTGCACACATACAACTACACACTACACACTGCACACATACAACTACACACTACACACTGCACACATACAACTAAAGAGATGCAGATGCAGGTGTGCTTTAGACACTGAGACTGAAACTGCAAAGAAATGCAGCACATACAGGCATCACAAACAAGTCACACGGTCAGCTCTTTAAGCGGGGTATTTTGACTGAGGAACACGTACTGACTTCTATCAGAAGTCTGGAAAGACTATGTCTGCATATGACACAAGGTCTGACCACATAAAAGCTGATTTAGGTCAGTTACATCCTTGTGTCCCCCTCGCTGTTTCTTGCACGCACACACACACAAGCACACATACACACACACAGACATATGCATACACACCCACAAGCCCCAGCTAATTTTAAGTCTCTTGAGAGACACCTCTTTACAAAGTCTTTACATTGACGTGTATGTTCAGTGTATGTACATCTTACCGCATGACAGGCCAGTTGTGGTTACCTTTACATCACAGACAAACCCAATACACACATAGCCCTGATCTGGCCCATAATTCAGTCAGACCGCTCTAATAATTGAGTGTATGTGCGCCAGCATGAGAGGTCTGAAGTGTCTAGTGTGGACTGTGTGTGTTCAGGTGTGTGTCCAGATGTGTGTTCAGGTGTGTGTTCAGGTGTGAGTCCAGGTGTGTGCTCAGGTGTGTGTCCCTCACTTGTATGCCCAGGGTGACAGTGAGCTGTTGCTGTAGGAGCGTATGTGCGGGGTCTCAGGTATGCTGTGGTTGAGGAGCAGGTAGGCATGGGGCTTCTTTCCCGCATGCTTGGATAGGGCAACCCCGTGGGGAGTTCCATGTGCCCCCATCAGCACCACACAGACGCCCAGCAGGCAGGCCACCTGAAACCAGAGGAAGACGCACTTTTCAATTCAATTCGATTCGATTCGATTCAATTCGATTCGATTCGATTCGATTCGATTCGATTTGATTCAATTCAATTCAATTCACTTCACTTCACTTCACTTCAATTCAATTCAATTCAATTCAATTAGATTTACAGATTTACTCCTGATTCTAGTCTACACAAGGAAATAAACAGTCTATTAGATGTAGATGTGTCTAATAGATTTAGATGTGTAACACACACACACACATGGATGCAGGGTATTGTCCAGGCAGTGATGGTGACAGGTGAACTTGTCAATATTTGATACTTAGTAGGACATTCAATTCCTTCAACTTTCCATAAGTATAATGTAGTAGAAGTATTTATCTGTTACTATTAGGCACTCTATATAAAGCCTGATTCTTTGAGCTTAATGTAAAATGAAAGTAAAAAATCCTGCATTGCTTATTCAAATTTACTAAATAGAATGCATAAACACACAGACACAGACACACACATAAACACACACACACTCTCTCTCTCTCTCTCTCACATGTACACACATACTCACACAATGCTAAAACTCACCATGAAAACTGGAGTGTTGGAAGTTGAATGCATACTTCTAGAGTCTTCTCTCTGCCTGTCTGTCTTTCTGTTTGTTTGTCTGTCTGCCTGCCTGTCTGTCTGTGGATGTTCCTCTGTCAACCTCAGCTTGATTCTGTCACAGAGGTCAAGTAGGGCTTATATAGTGTGGGGACGTGGGTGGATATCCTTCTGACGCCATGCCACACTTTCGATCTTCTGAGAAACAATGCTGACTAGTCAGTGCACCTCTAATTATGCTTCTTAAGGTTGCATGTAAATTGGTTACAAAGACGTTATAAACATATATAAACAACAGTTGTCAATGTAATCATCCTTTATCTGTTCAGGAGCTTGAGGAGCATGTTATAGCCAAGATTGTGGGTTCAATCCCATTCACCCTTGTGCCCATTGATCTATTTGACACTTTGGATAAAAGTATCAGCCAAACGAACACCTAATAATGTTAACACCTAATAATGCTCACACTAGTATGCAAACCTTATTCTACAATGCTTTGATTTTAATAATGAATTACATTACAGTTTTAGCCCATTGCTTGAAAACTTTTTGCAAAACTTCGCTCATTGTGTCAAAACTTTACACACAACCACACAAGACACAAGACACTGGGAAATAAACCTATGTCGAATTGAAACTCTGCTACCAAAACCTCAAAATGTCACTCTGATGACAAAATGATACACACTTGCATCATATGAATACACTTTCAGATTAGCAGCAACACACTAGTGTACTTCATATAAAACACTGCACTGCTTTTATTCAGTTTATCAGTTATCATTCTGTGAAGCTCAATGCGACACTTACAGTTGTTGTTGTTTTTTTCCGACAAAGATTTTGACAAAAAACAAAAAAGTACTGAAAGGTTACAAATAACATCAACTCAATACTGTACATCACAGTACTATACATTACAGTACAGTACAGTAAATGCAGTAAAGTAAATCAAATAAAAAACAAAAATACACTACTGTAAGACAGGCTTAGCTGTGGTGGCCTCTCTGCCCAGCTCCCCTCATTGTCAGGCCATGATTTATCACACGATCCATCAAAGTTTCTCTAATATCATCTGAAATATTGTTCCGTGCAAAGCCTCGTCGATCACCTCCTACTCCTCTCTCTTCCTCTTCCTCCACCTCTTGCTCTCCCTGCCTCCATGCTTGCAAAGTTCTCAAAATGGCTCAACTGAGGCCTATTTGTGGCTGGCTGATTGGTGTTCAGTTTTGTAAGTAAGTATTTTCAAGTGTTTGTCTAAGTGTTTTCAATTTGTGTTTTGTATTTTGAATAGATGTGTTGGCCCAGTGGTACCCATGAGATTTCATTTATGAACGTTTCATTTATGTGTCTTATATATGAAATAGTGTGTAGTGTGCAGGAGCAAGTGTGTTGCAGAAAGGAGCAAGTATGTTGCAGAATTGCAACTAAAGTGCAAAGCAGCGCTTTTGTTTAAGGTATGGATACACTGTGTTTAAGGTATAGTAACAAAAGTTTCAAGTTTGTTACTTTGGTCTAAGCATGTGTCTATAGTGTTCAAGCAATGGGCAAAAACTGTAACAGAAAGATAGTTTTATAATGTTTTTAGGTATGTGTGTTGATACAGATGATACAATTAAATACTGTAACAAATGTCATTAAAATATCAAACACTGATTGAATAATGTGTGGGACATTGATTTCCCAATAACACTGAGGCTTGCTGTGTTCATTTCTCTAAGGCTCCCTTTGTCATGGTTTGTGTTTGAGTGTGACGGTTGACCTAATTTAACTCAGAGAGTCATCAGTAGAGATGCGTTTCTGCTTTGTGTGTAAAACCCACTTCTCTCCCCCTAGGTGTCCCCCTCCTTGGAAAAGATTGCGTCTTACAGTAGCTGACTCAGCCCGAACTTGGAATTACAGTAATTGGCTTACTCACATTATATTACTATAGTTATTAATTTGTCTGACACCTTTATCCATAGCAACTTACATATGTTGTTATTATTACAAGGGCTAGTCGCCCCAGAGCAACTCGGGGTGAAGTGCCTCGCTCAAGAGCACATCGGTGACATACAGGAGTCAAACCCACGACTTTTCTGGCCCCTTACATGCAAGCCCAGTTCTCTAGCAAAGCTACGCTACACTACCGCCCACCACTCTCACTTCCACTCTATTAATGAGGCCAATGGAAATGCTGATGAAAAAATGTTGAATAGATATAGCATGCTCACTGATGAATTCTGATGATAGTTGCTAATTAGATAATTATGTGTTATGTGCCAGTGTATGGGTTTGGTGGACATAATGATTGACATGTTGATGCCCAGATGTCTTGTTTATGCCTGGAGGAAATCATATAAGAGGGAACACCACTGTGTGTCTCACTTTCTCCATAATTTCATATAAAGCATTATATAGGTACTAGATTACCTTATGGTTTCCATAACAAACATTTAAGACGGGTGCATCATGGAGTTTTTGTATTTAACTCATGAGGTCACTAGCTCGTCTTGCCTCGCGTGCACCAACAGCATTAGAATAAATAAAAGCTAGGTACTGTGCTATATTTCATTGATATATATAATAACATCTAAATGTTCTCACAGATTTAGAAGATTTCACAATAAGAACCAAGTAGCTTGTGGTGATAAATAGTGTTCAAAAATGGTTCATGAGTCTGAAGGTTCACAATTTCATGTTAACAAGTGAAATATTTCATAATTTAATTGAATTATTAATTATTGAAAAATTGGAGTCGGTGTACAAGAAACCATGATATACCTCCATTCCTAAAGTGCTGAATTAGTCATGACTCATGTTACAGGAGTGTGGTTGAAAACTCTCCCCACTTCGCCTTTCATCTTGGCCATTCTCTTTGTTGTGTGGTATGCGCGAGTGGAAAATGATGCGACTTGAATCATCGTGTGTGTCTGTGAGAGAAGCTGGCATGGTGATTGGACATCCCATAATTTGCACACTCTTCAAAACCTCTAGGGGAGTGACACAACACTTCCTTTACCCAATAGCTGACCTCAGCATGACTGCATCATAACATCCAGGAACTGCAGGGGCTTTTTTCTTCTCACAATGACCTAAAAATGCACCTTCCCCATGCACAATATATGCATGCATATAACACACACACACATGCACACACACACATGCACACACACACACACACACACACACATGCACATGCACACACGCACACACACACACACACGCACGCACACACACACACACACATGCACGCACACACACACACACACGCACACATTTTGACAAAAAACAAAAATGAAAGTACTGAAAGGTTACAAATGACATCAACTCAATACTGTTCATCACAGTACTATATGTTATATAGTACAGTAAATGCTGTAACGCAAAAATAAAACCATAAACACTGTAAGACATGCTTAGATGTGGTGGCCTCTCTGCCCAGCTCCCCTCATTGTCAGGCCATGATTTATCACATCATCCATCAAAGTTTCTCTAATATCATCTGAAATATTGTTCCGTGCAAAGCCTCGTCGATCACCTCCTACTCCTCTCTCTCTCTCTCTTTGTCTTCCTCTTCCTCCATCTCTTGTTCTCCCTGCCTCCATGCTTGCAAAGTTCTCAAAATGGCTCAACTGAGGCCTATTTGTGGCTGGCTGATTGGTGTTCAGTTTTGTAAGTAAGTATTTTCAAGTGTCTAAATGTTTTCAATCACCCAATGTATTTTGTATTTTGAATAGATGTGTTGTCCCAATGGTACTCATTGACTGGATATTGACCAGGCATCATGTCAGGCCTGGATACGGCATTCCAATATACAGTATATTTTCCCCGGTGCCTTGGACGAGATTTTGAGAGACGTCACGATGTAGACTGATTTTTTTTTTCTCAGTGAAATTGCTATTTTGTGTTTTGACTTGGAACAACACACTTGTGTTTGTTTTGATGTGTGTAAATAAACACCAATTCTTAAAGTTTGGATCCGCCAAATGAAGTATGTTTACAGAACTATGACAAAAGTATGACCTCAAACTGACATACAGTAGCCTACCTTGTGCACAGAGAAAGCAAAAGCCAGATGTGTTTTTTATTCATACCATCAATGTGTAGTTGCCACATTGTGTGCTTATTATTGTGATGGCTTGTGATTACGAAAACACCATTTTTACAAAGGTGTGAAGAGTTAAGCAAGGTGTGCTAGCTTTTGCAAGAGCACAATGTTTTGCTGATTTGGTGAAAGGTTTTCCTATTTGTGTGTAGAGTTTTGCAAAAAATACACAAGAATTACAAAAAATATGCTTAAGCAATCAGAAAAAACTGTAACATGCAGTATCTTTCCTAAATCAGTCTTCCTGTTATCCTGATATCCTACATTTATTATGTTGTGGACAAGGAAAGTTTCAGATTACAAACAATACACCTCGTTGCCCTTGTGCCAATGTGTTGCCCTTGGTTTCAATACATTTAGAGGGCGCAGAAGTGCCCCCCCTAGTCCACCACCCTTCTCTGCCTTCTCATCCACCCACGCCAATGAGGCTTTGAATCCCGGCAGAACAAGGTCAGAGAAACGCTGACAGACTTCCACTCCAGGGGCTGAGGAGCGGCGGCAGCGTCACGAGCCATTCAAAGCAAAAGAGAGAGACGAGGTCACAACAGATAGTGCCACCACAGATCACACAGCCCAGAGTGCAGAGCGCCAAGCAACCAACAAAGCACAGGAAGAGGAGTGCAGATGACATCACCAAAGCCAGTTTCGCTCACACACACACACACACACACACACACACACACACACACAACACACACACACATTCAACCTCAAAGCCATAGATGGGCATAGACTGACTTTAAGTCAAGAAGCTTCATCCAAATGTGCACATCTACTGCTGAAATTATTAGGCTATATAGAATTACAGAATGTTCAGTCAAATATAAATAATATTACAAACTACAGCATGAGCAGTTTCCACATGTGCTTTGGTAGGCTATAATGTTCTTTGCTGATATTGTCTGGCTTAACAAAAAAGGGTAATTTACAGTGACCATCCGGTGGTTAGAATGCCCCCGCCCGCCCCGTCAACAACGTTTCATTCGGTCTTGCCAACGATGGTTTAAAACACGCAATGAGTTAAACTGGCCTCCAATTCCAATCACACACACACACACACACACACACACACACACACACACACAGCAATAAAAGATCATAACGATTGTCTCTCCATTGTCTCATCTCCTCCCTGGTCTCTCTGAGCTCATCCGTGACTGACTCAGCAGTGTGCGTGAGCCTGAGTAGGAGGTGAATATAGGACAGGTTAAAGGAGGCCTGCGTGCAGAAGCCACATCTCTATTCTAGATCTATTGAGAGCATCTTTCATCTGCACACGGCGTGATGAGGAGATAAGCATCAACTCCACGCTTGAACTGTGGCCCTTCTTTTTGCATGACTCTCGAATGATATGCCGTTTGGAGGGAGAGGGAGAACTTGCAACGGTGTTCCGAGCAGCGGGACCTTGGAGAGCCCACACGGTTTGGTACCAGGTACTAGTCACACGCTGTGGTCGCTTGTATTCGAAAGCTGGAATTATGTGTGAGGTTCAGATGCAGGTCTTCCGGTTTTACGTTACAGATGCATACTTAGAAAGCTTTTAACAGATGCACACTCAGAAAGATTTGAACAAACTCAGCTATTGATCTTTTGGCTCTGGTCCCAGGCAAAGTTTGGTTACATTTTACGTGAAGGTATCTACATAAGAGTGACATGACAGTGTCATGAACATGTCATAAACATTATAAACAAGTCATAAACGTTTATGAAACGTTCATTTCAAATTTCAAATTTAAAAAGTGTCATTTGGGTTTTGTCATGACAAGTTAGGGTTAGGGTTGGAGTTGGAGTTAGGGTTAGGGTTAGTATTAGGGTTAGGATAACACTTCGACCAATGTGTACTGTCCTCCAACGTTGCAGCGCTGTCTTCATCAGTTTAGCTGGTTCCCCGGGATATTGGGGTAAAAGTAACGTGCATCATTGCTTATTGCCAGAGTGTCTCGCAGAGACAATTCCATTGTGCTCTCGCGAGAGCCCTGGATTTCCAGGGTATGTGTTTCTGGCCCTGTTAAAATGACAGTGTTGCAATATTTAAAAAATGTGTGAGAGCACGCAAACATCAGTACAGACCTGAGCTGTGAAGACACATGATAAAGTACATCCAGTTATGAAATTCGTTATGAAATCGTTGCTCGCAATGATTGAATGGAACGTTCATGTGGGTAATTCAGTGGAATATGCAGAGTAATAACTAGCAGTAAAAAGTCTTGAGTGGCATTGTGCAGGGATATCGCCACTCGTGATGACTCATAGAATGCCTCTCGTCCAATCAAACATGAATAAATATCTTGACCGGACCTAACTGTTGTATAAAAAGAAATATATTTATTTTCATTATATAGAACTATTTATACATACTAGTGCTGTCAAACGATTAACATTTTTAATCACGATTAATTGCTGAATTCCTATAGTTAATCACGATTAATCGCATATTTTATCATTAAAATTCTATTATTTTGCATTTCTAAACTTTCCAGGAGTCCATATTAACAATAAAGCAATTAATGTTTATCTTGATTGGGATTCAAATG
Organism: Alosa alosa; assembly: GCF_017589495.1. Lineage (NCBI taxonomy): Eukaryota > Metazoa > Chordata > Actinopteri > Clupeiformes > Clupeidae > Alosa > Alosa alosa. Next base: position 5,500,394 of record NC_063207.1, on the reverse strand, counting down.
AAAGCAAAGCAAGTTACTTTATTAACTGAACTTTAAGACGTAGGTCTATTTGATTATTTCAAATCAAATTTCAAAAGATGTGCAGCAGACCTGAGGCAACACAATATTCTTCAGAAATGTAGCTGATATAAACGGAAATAAATGCTACTGCAGA
>NC_063207.1:5477464-5499740 GCF_017589495.1 Alosa alosa | reverse complement strand
ACATAACAAATTAACAGGAAAACACCTAAGATGTATACCAACACCTAAGATGTTGTGGTTTAGTAATAGATTACTACAATATAGGCCTACAATAAAGTATTTTGGTCAAACAGTTCCTATCGCTGGTAATCTGCAGTACCCAGAAGTTCGCAGATCATATTGCGGGTGACTTTGTAGTTCTTAGAGCCCTATTTCTACTAGCCCTGCTGTCTGTACCACATCAATTACGGACACTATCATCACGATTATCAGTGCAACCTCCAAGCTATGGGCAGAGGGTTGAAACAAGCATGGTATGCTTAGTGGACACCGCTGTATACACGCATTCCTATTCACAGACGCGAACGCGGACTATCACTGTCATAGACGATCGATCATAATCTCCAAAAGGATATTCTACTTCAGAATTAGAATAGGTGCATAACATAGCTTACCTAAGACTTCATCACACGTGAACGTTTTTCCAACATTTGGTGTAGGCCTATTTCTGCTTAATTTCTGCTTCAATTTCTGCAACACTATGGCCTGCATCGCCTCCGGCCATTACAAAATGCACGCTCTTTGTGTTTCTCAAGGTAAAGTATTTCCTGAAAACTTTAAGAGCATTTTGGGTTTGAATCAAGCTCTGATGTCTTGCACATAGTGGAGCAGAGTAGATCTACAAATGAGATTTGTCACCGCATCTGGATCTATCGCCTATTTTAATCAGTGTCGTTGTTTGTCGCACTAATAGCCCAAGGGCCGGATTACATTATTATTTTGTCATACGTCAAGGGTCGGAATTGGGCAGGACGCCGGGCCGGTGTTTGAGACCCCTGATCTAGTTATTAATTCGAAGGACATTCAATCATTTTACTAACACGGCAGTTATGAAGAATTGTGTTTATGTAACTTACTCATGTCGAAACGATGTACATTACCAACCTTCGTTTGCAATATCCCATTTATTATACAAATTTAGCATGTACACTTTACCATAATATCCTGATGCAAAAACGGTTAGCTTGCTAGCTAGCTAACTGTGGAACTTCAGTATAACATAGCCAATTATCTCACCTAGTTGTAGGAAATAGGCCACGCTCATATTACAAGTGATAGAATGAATGTGTGACTTATGTTTAGTTGATGTTATGACATGTAAAGTTAAGCTTGCTGAACTTAATTAGTCAGCCACTGGCAGTTTGACTGTGCCTATCATTCGTGACACTCCTGTTAGTAAACATGGTCACATTAATCCCATAAACACACAGATAACTCTTACACCAACCTTATTTTGTGCCTTTTATTCATGTTTGTTTCAAGATTTATTAAGTTTACTATAAGCACGCTTTCGCTTCCACTTTGATGCAGCATAGATTTCCATTATATCAGTCATCTTCCCCTAAAAGGGGCGCGGTATGCAGCACATACAACGCTCTGTTCCATTCCATTCGGCCAGTGATTGTTTAGTTTCCGGTCTGGCTAGATCGGGTGTGGTGTTGTATTTGTTCTAACGTTACTAGTTGTTGCAACAGCATGTGAAAAAACTACAAAGTTTGTTACACCAAAATGAACGTTAATCTCGCGATAAAAAAAATTACGCCGTTAAAATAGGTTTCCGGTAACGCCATTAATAACGCGTTTAACTGACAGCACTAACAAAGATTGTTAAGGCGGAGCAAGATATTTCATCAGGAGCCACTTCCGGGAACCCGGATCGCACGAGGGGGGATCAAAATCCCCTTTATGCAGAGCAGAGGCAGCTTACTGCTCCATTGAAGTCTATGGACATAGCTCAGAATTTCACCACATATGCTAAGGTCTTGGTTCTATAGAGTTAGGAATGTGAATTTCGGCACATTTTCATGATCCTCAAACCCTTCTGAACATTTCAGGTACATTTTAGCATTTTGAGCAATCCAGTCTGGAGAAAATCAACCTTTATATCAGGTGTGCGCCGGTTATTTCTGCCGCTGCTGTTGGTCGGTTGCAACTTACGCCGTCAACACGTCATCGACACGCCTCTTTATGCAGACAGGATTCGATCCCCATTTCTCGCTTCATAGACATGAACTACGACGAAGTATCTTGCTCCGCCTTAACAATCTTTGGCACTAATACATACACACGGCTGCATTCATAAAAAAATCTGATGGTATAAGCCTTTACAGCTTGAAGTGTCACAAAGCATTATAAAGCTTCTTTGACCTCTTGATAATGTTTCTCTCTCTCTTTCTCTCTCTCTCTCTCACACACACATACACACAAGGTGTCATGTGGCAGACTTTTCAAAAAGTTGGCCAAAGACATTACAATTTTTGCCTATTGCTAACACACTAAAAAAAATGCTTAGACCGTTCCTATATGTATCTCCAATTCTAGGGAGTTTTTCCTCGCCCCTGTTACTCATGGGCTCTCTTTGAATGTTTTAACACTCTGTAAAGCGCCATGAGACATATGTAATGTTTTGGCTCTCTATAAGTGAAATTAAATTGAAATTGAAATTAAAATTGAAATAGACCAAAGCCTCAATACTAGAGATGCACCGATAGATCGGCTGGTGACCGGAATCGGCCGATTTTCACGTGATCGGCCATGACCGGCGACCGGCCGGTCAGTCTGAGACATGCCGATTTTATGCCGATCAAATACACTCGCGGCGCCGCGAATTGTAAACAACACCCATCTGAGTTTGCAAAGTTTGAAGAAGTTAGCAACCAGGCCAACACTCAGGGCTGGAAGTAGGGCTACAAAGAAAGCGCTAATCGGCTACTGAGTTTTTCTATGTGGCAAACGCTGTGCTTTACCATTGGCCTACTGCGTGGAATTTACTAAGCTGTCACTTCATTAGGCTACGTAAACATCGCTCATCACCGCCCATTACTGCCGCTAATTGCATGCCCACAGCTGAACCACAAGCCTGCTGAACGGAGATAAATGACTGCGACATTAAAATAATCAAAGATGTCAACAAGCAGCTTAATATACAGTAGCCCTAGTAGTTCTAATCCACTGAAAAAAAATACTCTAACTATTTACTGCACGTGACTAGGGCTATGCCTTAAAATACCCTAGTCTAGCAGATTGAGAAGTGGATGTCGGAAAGTGAACAAACGATAGCCTATTAGAAAGGCAAACAAACGTAAAAGTTGCTTTTTTGACATAGTAGCCTACAATGAAGAAAAACTGATGCTCTGGAATACTAAATCAGTCGCCTCTGAAAGTTTCTATAGCCTAATTGATGCATTTAACCGAATTTGATTTAATTTTTTTCACCGCAAAACAGACGCGGCACTGTTTTCATATGGTGGAGCACCTAATCGCTATTAGCACTTCTCCCCTGTGTTTGCGTGATAGCCTAGGCTGCTACCCCTTTACCTCGCCCTCCCATAAATTCATCAATGCATATGAAAATATGTTACATGGTTCAAATGTATCATGAAAATTGTTCTTAAATCTTTAGTTGAATATTGGATGTGAGAAGCATAAAATGGGTGTTCCATAACTTAACTTAATCCATAATTTGATACTGCATCTGAAGTTAGACTTGAAAAAGAATCTGTCTGCTCACCGGTTCCATTTTTTTTTAACAGCCATTTCATCATTGATAAGTTGATTACACGTCTATATTAACATGTTCTATCAAAGAAAAGATAGGAAATAACTATTTGTGTGTGTGCTGTAAAATGGTTAGAAGAAATGAAATCGGAATCGGCTAAAATCGGTATCGGCAGGTCAAACTCTATGAAAAATCGGAAATCGGTATCGGCCCAGAAAATTGCAATCGGTGCATCTCTACTCAATACCTATACTTCTTGTAGCATACCTTAAACACTACCTTGGGGCAGCCGTGGCCTACTGGTTAGCACTTCGGACCTGTAACCGGAGGGTTGCCGGTTTGAACCCCGACCAGTAACCCCGACCCTTGAGCAAGGCACCTAACCCCTCACTGCTCCCCGAGCGCCGCTGTTGATGAGGGTAGCTCACTGCACAGGGATTAGTGTGTGCTTCACCTCACTGTGTGTACACTGTGCTGTGTGTGTTTCACTAATTCACAGATTGGGGTAAATGCAGAGACCAAATTTCCCTCATGGGATCAAAAGAGTATATATACTATACTATACTGTAACAAACTGCACAGTTTGTCTTAGAATGGTTTTTATTGGTTACACACCAAAACACACGAACGCATAATGCCGGGCCAGACTTGGCCCTTATGCTCCAGCACTAAACATCTATGTGAGGCTGTATCTACAACACACACTAGTTAGACCCGGTTATGAACACTGTAATCAACTATAAACAGAAACAATACAGTCAGGACGACAACATTGGTAACTTGCATGGTTAACATTAACATTCAACATAACACATCAACCGAACAGCATCATGGGAGCACAGTCATCAACAGCTAGGCTCAGATCATTACACAGCCCCCCGAGACTTAGTCCATGTCCCCTTGACTCAAGTCTTACCCTACGTTAGTCCATGAGCCTGGCTGGGACGCGACGCTGGCGGCGCCATTGTCGCTGGGCGGTGACTTCCGTGAAGGCTGCACGGTGACCGGTGTTAGAGCCACAGCTCCATTGTCACCAAGTTCCACAGAGTCAGTGTCAAAGTCTCCACGACCCTCAGCTGAGGCCAGGGGTCGATACGGGGCCAGTCGATCACGGTGGAGAGCCACAACTCTCCGACGCTTAATCAGTCTCACACGATAGACCACATCAGACAGCTTCTCTAAGACGCGACGGCCCGAATTCCACTAGCTAGTGAGTTTCGGGGAAATGCCTTTCTTTCTCTCCGGCAGTACACCCACACTTTTATCCCCCGGTCTGAACTCCTGGTCGCGACAGCGCCAGATCGTAAGCTCGCTTTTGACGATTCCAGCTTCACTCATAGCCTGCCGGGCCAACTCGTGTACTCCCTTCAGTCTCTCAAGCGTAGCTGCTTGTAGTATTCAAGCCCTGGCTTACCTCCAATCTCCGCCTCGAGGCTTAACCGAACACCAAGTCCACCGGGCGTATGTAGCTCTCGCCCGAACATCAGAGCTGCCGGTGCATTTCGTTGACTTGCACCGCTAAAGCGATATGCCCAGAGCACTAGGGGCAAGTGTAAGTCCCAGTCCTTTTGTCGGGCGGTCGCCAATATGGCCAGCTGCACTGCTAGCGTCCGTTAAAACCGCTCCACCAGCCCGCCGCTTAGTGGATGCAGAGGTGTTGTTCTCGTTTTCGGATGCCCATGCGCGCTGGCAAACCTCAGCAAACACCTCTGCCTCGAATTCGCCTTGGTCGCTGTGGAGCTCTTCTTCCGTGCCCTAACCGCAGAACATCTCAGTGACCAGTCTGTCCGCTGTCGTAGGGGCTCTGATCTGGCACCGTGATACGCCCGCCACTTAGTGAAATAGTCCATGGCCACGAAAGCACGTGAAGCGATTTCCCCGCTTCTGTGACTGGCCCATGACATCGACAGCTACCCGCCCATGGGGAGCCCCGACCATGTATTGCTGCAGCGTGAGCGGCGAAGCCGCCGCTGGGGCCCTTCTTCGCTGTACAGGCTCACAGCAGTGAACATGCAGTTCAACATCCAGCCTGCATCCCGCCAATAGAAGTGGCCTCTCAGCCGACGTAAGAGTCTTTGCAATGCCGAAATGAGCCGCCCCCACTGCCCCATGCACATGTTCCAGTACACAGGCTCGTAATCCAGCAGGAACCAGCGACTGGAAAATGTCAGATTGTCTATCGGGAGCTCGCCAGTGTCTATATAACAGTCCTTGACGTGCTACTATTCCCCGCCACTGTGAATAAATCGCTTTGGTCTCTGGATCGAAAGTGCTGATATCGCCAGTCCATGGCGGTCGCTGACCGCTTCGATCCATGACCACACTCGGCCGAAGCGCGCCTTCCGATTGCACCTTCCGAAGCTCCGCGAGCTCAGCACCGCCGCTGCGGAACAGGCCAACGCCTCACCGTCTCCACCTTAGCTGGGTCGGTGGCCACTCGCAGCCCCTAACGACATGGCCCAGGAACCCGGTTTGCCTCCGAACAGGTGGCACTTTTCGGGTGCAGTTTGAGCCCAGCACCTCGTATGGCGTTGAACACCTTCTCCAGATGTCCTATGGCACCGGTGAAGTCCGTTGCATGACACAGGATGTCGTCCAGGTAAACCACGCAGCATGTTCGTGGAATGCCCGCCAGGACATGCTCCATCAACCGCTCGAAGTTCGCTGGCCCGTTGCATAGGCTGAACGTAGCCATCTGCCAGTAGCCACTGCGCAAGTCCAGCGAGCTAAACCAGCAGGAGCCGGCAATGCTGTCCAGCACATCGTCAATGCGGGGGAGCGGGTAGGAGTCTTTCCGGGTTACCTGGTTGAGGCGCCTGTAGTCAACACAGAACCGCCACGAGCCGTCCTTCTTCCGGACGAGTACAGCTGGCGCAGCCCAGGGACTACTGCTTGCCTCTATTACTCCTGCCGCGGCCTTCTCCTTTATCTTTTCTTCAGCTGCTTGTCGTTTGGCAAACGGCAAGCGATGAGGTGGAAGTCGGATGGGCCGAGCATTTCCGGTGTCGATATCGTGTTGGACCAGGCTCGTTCGGGTGCAGTCCTCATCTCTTGCGGCAAAGATGTCGGTGTACGCTGCTAGTAGCCTCCGCACCTGGCTACCCTGTGCTTCACTCAGCCCCTCACAGCTACGAGTGCAGAGTTCATTTACGGCTTGCTTTGTCTCTACAGAGGGCCGCGCTCTCTGAGCGGAGAGTGGTGATTGCTCAACCCGCTCTCCTGGCTCCTCTCTAGTGGGCGTGAGCTGAGCAGTGGCGGACTCAGCAAGCGGACCTGGATGAGGCCTGTTGTTTTCGCGGGCTTGAGTTTCGCGGGCTTGTGTGGGGAGGGGCGGAGACTCAGCAAGCGGACATGGATGAGACCTGTTGTTTTCGCGGGCTTGAGTTTCGCGGGCTTGTGTGGGGAGGGGCGGAGTCTTGGATGGCGAGCACTCTTTGCGAGTTTGCTTTCTGCGGGCTTGTGTGGAGCGAGTTGGCGGGTTCTTCGTCAGCGCCAGCTCTCCGCGACGTGCTCTGTCTTCCCGCCGCGGTGCAACACTCACGCTGCTCGTCCCCAAGTGTAGTGTGAACCGGGAAATGTCCACCACAGCCCCCCATTTCTCTAGCACGTCCAGGCCGAGAATGCAATCATCCTGAATGCTAGCCAACCAAAGCTGGCGGCTCGCCGTCTCACCGTTGATGCACACACACACCACTTTTTGTCCATTCAGTTCCGCTCGCTCTCCAGTAACTGTGGTGATGCGTGTTTTTGTCTCTTCCCAGCCTCTGGGTCTGGCTACCAGCCTGCCGGGTAAGAGACCGGGGCGCACCAGCGAGATGGTGGAGCCAGTATCGATCAAGGCGCCGACAACGAAGTCCGTCTAGCGCACAGTCCACATAGAGTCCTCTTGTTTGGCCGAGCCGCCCAGCCGTATGCAGTCCATAGCCAGGAGGTAGTGAAACTTGAAGGTGGCATCCCTCCCGCCGCGCCACCTCCCTCTAGTTTGACTGGGGCGCCGTAACGGGGGGTGCTGGGGCGGGACAGTACTTAATGTGCCCCGCTCGCCACACGGTAGCATCCGTCTCGCTGGCCGGCCTCTTCCATTCAAGGCATGGCGTTGTGGTGGCTGTGCTGTGGTCTGTCGCGTCGTCTCCAACTCCCCCCCGTCTTCCTCCATCAATGTCTGGCGTACGCAATGCCTCTACTCCGTTGTGTGGAAGATGTTTTCCACCCGTTCGGCCTCCGCCAGCGCCACGGCCAGCGAGCTGGGGGCACTCAGGCGAAGGTGTTCTCTCAGCCGCTCCGGGTGGATGCCTCGCACAAACGCTTCCAGTGCCATCTCTTCATGTAGACTCTGGCTGTACATTGGGTAGCCCCGCCGGGCATACAGCTGCAGGTCAGCCGAACTTGCCCAGTCTCTCGCCCTTGTGGCGCCGTCTGGAAGCGAGTTGTTCGCGAGCATCGCTGGTGAAGATCCTCTGGCCGAATCGCCAAGCAGAGCGGCCTCGGTTGCAGTCCAGGTTGCTTGCTCTGCCGGTGGCAGGTTTTCTAATACTTGTAGCGCTTCCCCCTCCAGAGCCAACGCCACCTGTGCGCCCGTTCTCTCCACCGACCAGCCATTCAGCTCAGCTGCCAGCCGGACCTGCACCAGGTATGTCGCCAGCGGCCTCTCACCATTGTAGCGGGGCAATTTGGCGTTGGAGCGCCCTTCTGCCGCCGTCGCACCGGGACCAGCCGATTTCCATCGCTCCCGTGTGGAGCGGGTTCCAGTGGCGGGATGCTGCCATTAGCCCGGTTTGTCTCCTCCTGTGGCCGGGGGCGGGTTTCTTCGTTACGGTCACGCTGCAGGCTGGCTCCATCTGCTGGGCCCAGCAGGTGGCCATGGGCGAGCGCACTGTCGAAGAGCCGTCTTGGCAGGAAACTCATCATCGCCGGGGTATCGGTCGCGGCTTTCTCCTCCCGTCCAGTAGGGGTCGGCATCCCACTTCTGACACCAATGTAACAAACTGCACAGTTTGTCTTAGAATGGTTTTTACTGGCTACGCACCAAAACACACGAACGCATAATGCCGGGCCAGGTGTGGCCGGTTGCACAAAGCACCTTAAGTTAAGTTTTTCCCTTAAAATGTGATTTAAGGGTCCCTTAAAATAAAAACGGTTGCACAAACACCCTTAAGTTTTCTCCTTAAGGGTTCCTTAACATTTTCCCTTAGTATTTAAGGGTTTGTCCTTATCTTGTAAGAAAGCCCTTAAACTGTTGCACAAAAGACCTTAGTAGTCTAACTAAGGGGAAAATCCTAAGGGACATCTGACTCTACTTTAACCATATTATTAACTGAATTGAAGTTTATTAACTACTTTTGACCATTCAAAACAATATAAAAATATGCTTCCTCTGTCAAATAGATAGGCCTATCAGAAACATGCCGTATTGTTATTGTTTGGTTTACGTAGGCTAACGTTAACAATTCATGTGGATGTCTTGTTAGCCTATGAGCTTCGGTTCGGTTTGCTAGGCAAAACGTTGGTGCACTGATGACAGTCAGGATCATTTCTAACTTGCCAACTAGTATTGTTCAGTTCATGTATATAACATGTTTTACTTGCTACCTGGATAATTTCTGCTAATATTATTAAGGTAAGATAAGATATAAGCACTGTGTTCGGTGGGTTAAATCTCCGTGGAAACTATAGAATTTTCATGCCGGAAAAACCCTTTCAGTGCAGTAAATCACTATTTCTCCTTAACTAAGGAAACATTTCAATGTATTCTGTGCAACACCCCTACGTAAATCCCTTACCTGAGGAGAAATTAAGTGTTAAGGGTCATATTTAAGGGAAAAAACTTAAGGTGCTTTGTATAACTGGCCACTGGCCCTTATGCTCCAGCACTAAACATCTATGTGAGGCTGTATCTACAACACACACTAGTTAGACCCGGTTATGAACACTGTAATCAACTATAAACATAAACACGACAGTCAGGACGCACAACATTGGTAACTTGCATGGTTAACATTAACATTCAACATAACACATCAACCGAACAGCATCATGGGAGCAAAGTCATCAATAGCTAGGCTCAGATCATTACAATACTATACTATACTATACTAACCATTAGCTTAAACACATTTTCTGCTTGCGCATTGTTTGCAATTTTGCAAACACACCACACTACCGCGGTTTCTTACATTAGACACTTTAGAAATCTCCTGTTGTCTTTGGAAAAACACTTCCATTCAAAATACAAGCACATCTGGTAACTGGTAATAATATAAACAATAAGTAAACAATACGGCATTTCAGAATGTTTGTAAACAATAGGCTCCAAGATCCTTCCGGGTGGCAGAATGCAAGCGGCTTCCACTGACCTTACATAGTTAAAACATTGTTGTTGATCAAAGTTGAAACAATAACGAAAACGTGTTGTGTTTGGTTTTGTGCCGCCAGATATACAGCAAAAAGTGTAGGGTTTTTATCGATGTCCTTCAGAAAGGGAAAAAAAATATCCAGCGGAACCTGTGGGTGAAGTTTAAAGCAAGTGGACGTCGTCAAAAGTAATGCTGCAGAGGAGATGGCAAGACTGCCTGGTGGCGGAGTAGCCACTTCTTACATCTGTATCCGATCCGAGCAACAAAAACCCGATCATAGCCTTTTTATTTAGATAGCAGGGAAATACACCATCTAACAGATTGTAAGTCAAACAGCGACAGTCACTAAAATAACCACTCAATGGCAGGCTGAGGTTCATTTACACATTAGGCTATAGTAGGCTAGCCTAGGCTACTATGCATTTCATTTAACGTTATTGCTATCTCCTTAGGGCCGTTTGCACAAAGCACCTTAAGTTTTGTCCCTTTAGTATCAACCACGGAGATTGTTTGTTTGCTAATTTGTGCTTGCTTTTCTGAGGATGCAGATGTTGGTCAATACGGGACTGTCTGTCCAAAATAATAGCAAGCTGTGTGCACATATTGTAAAATCAGATAGTGAATGACGCATTACAAATCTGAGTAGGCCTATAACTAACTTTGACAAGTTTGACAGATGACAGCCAAACACGGCAGTGACAATTAATTTCACAATGTTAGCTATAGTTATTAATGCACCTACTGTAGGCCTATCAATAGCTAATGTTAGCAATGAATAACTCAACTGGTAGGCTACGTTCAATGGACATAGTTGTAACTAGCTTGCTAAAGTTATGCCGTAGTCTGCAACCCAAGCTTATGATCGTATCTTACCTTAATAATTTTCGGTGACATTTATCCATTCATCAGTAAAGCCATATATAGACATGAATTGAACAATACTAGCTAGTTAGATATTATCCTGACTGTCATCAGGGCACCAAAATAAACATTTTTTTTTTTTACGTTTTGCCTGGCGAACCGAACCTCATGTGGTTATTTAGGCTGCTAAGGTCGTTTGCATCGGAATTTCTTATAAGATAAGAAAATGAGAAAACCTTAAATACTTGAGGGAAAATGATAAGGAAACCGAAGTAGAATAGGCTACTTTAAATGGGTTTGTGCAGCCGATTTTATTTTAAGGGGGCCTTAAATCAGATTTTAAGGGAACCTGAACAAGGTGTTTTGTGCAACCGGCCAGTCTCTCATGTTAACTATGTCTGAATATCCACCACGTCTGTTTTTGAATTAACTTACCTGTTGAAATGTATTAGGCCTAGGCTACGGCCGACAGTGGGTTCCCCAAGCAATTTACCTCACGTACTGTAGCATTTTCATCATTCGCCTTTGATTTCGACTGACACTTCACTTCGTTCAAACTACGGGGTAGAGTGGACGCAGCATGGCTAGAGATACGTATGACTCATTGCATATTAATGAGACTTCCCATAAACGTATGAATATGAATGAGAAGTCCCGTAGCACCCCGCAAGACGAAAATCATTCATTCAAGCCATTTACTCTGTTTTCTTGATCGCTCTTCCCTGGTCAAATGACATGGAAGGGTTTGTTTACTAGTAGTGCCAATGGAGAATGCTTCAGCTTTTGCCACCCGGAAGAATGTACCGGTATATTGTTATTGTGACGTCATGGTAAATTCTCGTATATAAAAAGTAAATAAGAAGGCACATACAATGAAGAAATAAGAGCAGCAAAATTTGGGTTCAAAACTGTGCAATTGTGCATACAGTAGACAGTCAATATAATAGTGCAAAAGTCAGGCCAATAAATGGCTGAGGTAGTTCTGTTTGACCTAAGTATGCAAGTGGCATAGTGGTGCAAATTATGTAAGAGCAGCAGAAGTGTGTTCAGAAGTGTTTTCAGGACAACAGGACAACAACAACAAGTTGCAAAGTGTGCAAGTGTACAAGTGGAGTAGTGCAAGTGGAGTAGTGCAAGGCAGCCATTGTTGGTCCAAAAGTCCAGGATGTTATGTAGCTGAGGGTGGAGGGGGGAGAGAGTTCAGCATCCTAACAGCCTGGTGTATGAAGCTGTTGGTGAGTCTGGTGGTGCGGGAGCGCAGGCTTCTCTTACCTCTTCCCAGAGGGCAGTTGATCAAACAAATTGTGAGCGGGGTGACTTGCATCACTCACAATTGTGGTCGCCTTGCGGGTGAGGTGGGAGGTGTAAATTTCCTTCAGGGAGGGGAGTGAAGCACCAATAATCCTTCCAGCTGTGTTCACTATGGGCTGCAGGGCTTTCCTGTTGTATTCAGTGCAGCTTCCGCCCCACACAGCGATACAGCTGGAGATGATGCTCTCAATGGTGCCTCGGTAGAATGTGGTCATGATGGCTGGTGGAGCACTTGCTCGCCTGAGTTTCATGAGGAAGTACAGGCGGCTGAGCTTTCTTCGCCAGTGATGCAGTGTTGGTGGTCCAGGAGAGGTCTTCACTGATGTGCACCCCAGGAATTTGGTGCTGCTCACTCTCTCCACCACAGCACCGGCCGATGGTCAGTGGCAGGTGTTGGGTGTGACCTCTCCGGAAGTCAACAACAATCTCCTTGGTCTTGCTGACGTTCAGCAGGAGGTTGTTGTCCCTGCACCACGTGTTCAGAAGGTCGACCTCCAACCTGTATTGAGTATCGTTGCCCTTGGTGATGAGACCCACCAGAGTTGTGTCGTCAGCAAATTTCCCTATGTGGTTGTTGCTGTAGGTTGCAGTGCAGTCATGCGTCAGCAGGGTGAAGAGCAGCGGACCGTGCTCAGTGTGATGCTGCTTGAGATATTGTTGCCAACACGTACTACTTGAGGCCTCTGACAGAGGAAGTCCAGTAGCCAGTTGCAGAGGTAGGTACTGAGTCCCAGTTTGTCAAGTTTGCAGATGAGTTGTTGTGGTATTATGGTGTTGAATGCAGAACTGAAGTCTATAAACAGCAATCTCACAAATGAGTCTCTTTTTTCCAGGTGGGTGGGGGCTGGGTGGAGGGCAGAGCAGATTGCATCCTCTGTGGACCGTTTGGCTCGGTATGCAAACTGGAAGGGGTCCAGGGTGGGGGGGAGAATGGATTTGATGTGTGACATGACAAGCCGCTCAAAGCACTTCATGATGATGGGTGTCAGTGCCACGGGGCGGTAATCATTGAAGCAGGATGGAGCAGTTTTCTTCGGCACAGGTATGATGGTGGCAGCTTTGAAACATGATGGTTGTCAACATGATTTGACATAAAGCAAACATTCGCCTCACATTATAAACACTTTTGTCATAATATGACATTTTAGATACATCATAGACACTGTTACTCAAAACCTAAAGCACTTCTTTTTCATGGGCTTCGCTTCTATGTATATTTCCATACAAGAGTGAAAGTCATCTAGAGAGAAGTTGAAATACACAGTAAACATGTAAACTATTGAAACCAAAAGTAGTGATTTTGCCCAAATAATTTGCTGTTGTGAATACAGTATGTTACAGTCAACATAAAAAAAGGAAGCAAAATACAATGACCACCAGATGTACATGGAGTTTTAAAAAAACTGATTAGACCAAAGACAGAAATTACTGTATTTTCAAAGAAAGAAAAGTGTGTTTGTGTGTGTGTGTTTGAGAGGGCCTATAGCAGGGGCGTAGATTTGCGTGGGGACTGAAGGACGTGTCCACACCAATGTCAAATTACAACTGAAATGTCCCCACCAATATTCAGGTTGAAATGGGGAAAAAAGCGCTCACATGCGCTACACAAAGAGTTCAATCATTTCTCACTTCAGTGCTGCGGATCATCTCGTACAGATCTTGTAATGTACAGTAGCCTATAAGGGTAAATCGCGCTGATTTGTCCCCACCAAGGCTCAGACCAAACCTACGCCCTTGGCCTATAGACCCTTTCAACTGCAGAAAGTACATTACGCTAAAGTCAGATTAATTTTAAATTTCAAGATATCTGCATTGGTTCTGAACATTTCAACCATAAATCCTCTAGGAATAGATTGAAAGAGTCTATACCTATATATAGATATCTATTCATAGGCCTATACTAAAGCAATGATTGGATGGTGTTCAGTAAAGTAATGAGTGTTTGTACATTGAAGACTGAGTGTGAATAAGTGGCATATAAGTGTGGCATTTTGATAGGTTGTGTTTGAAAAACGAAATCAAGTTACTTCCTGATAGATTTTTGTGTGAAAATTGTGCGCGGTGTTTTGCAGAACGTGTTTTAGGAAATTGAAAACTGAGTCAAACACTGAGAATTAGTGTATGATTTTGCAGATTTGGTATGGGGTTATGATGTTTGGAAGACCTGTTTAGAAAATTGTGTGATAAGCAAAAAGAACACTCCGTTCTCTTTTTGTACATCTCGTCTTTGTGAAGAAGCTCACATTTGCTTATATCACAGTCCCTTTCTTTTCTAATCTCCTCTGGACACTAACTACTTTCTCATTGGTAATCGTTATATCTTCCTACAGCGTTCCGCTAAAATGGCCGCTGCTACACAAACGTGACGTTGTCGCCCGAACTCTATAGGACAGGGGCAGCACCATGCTCTGGGGCTGCTCTTCAGCAGAAGATACAAGAAAAACATGGCTCCCATCAAAGGCAGTAGGAATTCACCTACACAGAAGAAAATCACCCAGGAGAACCTTGATCATGTTATCAACAGATCTCTGTCTGGGTCAAGGATCCATGGTTCAACAAGCCAACTTCCCAAAGCACTTATCACAAATATGAAGTAGGCTAATGCTTTTGTAAAGGTTGTGGAATGGTGCAAGAAGGCCTTTGGCAATAAAGGGACAGAGAGAGAGAGAGAGAGAGAGAGAGAGAGAGAGAGAGAGAGAGAGAGAGAATCAGATTTGAGATTGAACCATCATTCAAATCAACACAGATCTAAGTCTCGATAATCAGTGATCTCGTTAGTAGTTACAAGCTGTAAAGAACTTCAAGTTCAAGTTAGTGCCATAGTCTGCAGTGTGCTAAAGAACAATGGAACTATTCATCTTTATTTACAGTTTTTCACAGTTGCTTTGGCGCATTTCTCAGATCAGTATAAAAGTGACATGACACTGTTTACGAAACGTTTATGACATAACGCTTCTGTTATTAAGTGGCATTCGTTTTTGTCATAACAAGTTAGGTTTAGGGTTATGGTTAGGATTACTGTAGGTTAGAGGTTAGGATTAGGGTTGGGGTTCATGTCTCATGACTGTCATAATTTCATGACAGTGTCATGTCACTTTTATGTCGATACTGTCAAGTAAAGTGTTACCGCAGTTTCTTCCCATCTTGAACAAAGCAATGCTTTCTTACATCCATGCAACTGATTTTGTACAAATGTCTGCTGTTTTTTTCCAATAGCTAATGTTATGTTGGTCAAAATGCACTATACTGATTCCATGCTGAATAGTCCTACCCCATAAAACCAATTGGCCTTATTTCATCACTTGTGTCATTACATACAAATGTGTTTAACTAGTTATTATAGTCTGTCTAGCTAGCATATATGTGACCTGACAGACAGGAACGTCAGGATAGAAAGATATATAGTGTTGCACAGTTCTGTTTTACTGTATATTGGTCATTTCATTTGCGCAATGCTGTAAAAGCCTTTGTTTTCTTCATACTGTTACAATGTCTGTCAACAGAAAAAAAAACTGTAAACCCCCTCCATACACAATAATGTGTAACTTTGTAGTTTTGAAATAGAAAATAGTGCTGCCTTGCACATTGCTCATAAGAAAATACTTACATGTAAGAGTAAACTGTCATAATGACAACAAGACAAAAGAGTTTGACTATCTTGACGTAAACAATAGCATCATGACTTTTGATTGCACTGACTGTTTCATTGGCACACATATTTGCTTTTAAAGCATAAACTAAGCGTTCTGAGCAAGATACACGCTTTTGCAGGTTATCAACTATATGGTGCAGTTTGTGCAAATTATTTAATTAACTAGCAAGATACAAAAATGTCAGAAATTGATTATACGCGTAAAAGTACTATAAGATTAACTAAAAAAAGTCTGGTAGTGACCTTAATTGGATTGGTGTAGGTTTTGCCCTGTCTACACCCACAGACAGTGTACAGATTTGAATTTGCGATTAATGCGGTCGGATATTAACCCTTTTACTAAGAGGTGGCTGGCAGTGGGCATGGTTGGAACAGCACAGTCAAAACTCTGCCAAATGTACCTACCTCTTCCTTTGATAATATCATCCAGGTCAGTGTAGGCCCTTTATCAGCCCATTGAAATCTCCCGCAATCAACCTAAGTGCCTCAGATCTATCAGAGGCACATAATTTCAACAAAACCGACGGAAAGTGTTCGAAAACAATTGAGATTGTTTTCGATAGCCCGAGTGATAATGTGTCTTTTGTGTGGGTCACATCATCAATGCACTTGGTGATGTAAGAGGTTACAGTGTATGTATACTCCTCTATGTCTCTCTGGTTGTTGTAAGTGGCTGCCTGCTTAAACATTTCCCAGTCTGTTGTGTCAAAGCAGTCTTGAAGAGCATCAGAGGCTCCCTCAGGCCACACTTTTACCTGCTTGCGAACCGGTTTGTGAGGTGGGGTCAGTTCAAGGGTGGATATGGCACACAAGGTGATATTTTCTCCGTTGCCTAGCCCGAGAGGCCTGCGATGTGAATGAGGACTTGTGGCCAGATCTGGACAGAAGGCAGGATCCATGACACCCCCCACACACACACACACGCACACATGAAAGAAAAAAATGTTTTTTTGTTCAATAGCAATTTCTCCAGTAATTGTTTTTTTTCTTTTTTCTTTAGTTTTGTTGCTACATTTTTTTATTTGTTTAGAGTACATTCACTTACACTTACATTCACACAAATTTGACCTTAATTAAGTCAAGTCAAGTTTATTTATATAGCGCATTTCATACACAGAGGTCATTCAAGAGCATCAGCATCATTCATTTAGCACATATGCATAACCCCCATGCCACAGCCGAACTGTGGCCACACTTATACATTTTCTTAAATAGTTAAATATATAGATATATAGACTTTCCTTTACTTTATTTCTGCATTGTTGCACTGTTGACTTACTCATTTGCACTATCACCATGACCACTATCACCATTGCACTACCACCATGACACTCATTCACACAGAGCACCTTACCATACCTTACTATGCACAGAGAATCACAGGCTCAGTCCCTGCCTAAAATCATTGCAAGCGCCTCTGATTTATTAATCACCACTATGTGGATACTGTTTTTAGAATTGATTTAGATTAAGTGTTAGTATAATTTGTAATTTTGTTATTTGTATTTTAGTATATTTTTATATATTGTATTAAGTGTTAGTATAATTTGTATTTTAGTATATTTAGCATATTCTTTATCTTCTACTGTCCTTACTGCTTAGTTGTGTTTTTATATTATATACTTTAATTACTCTTCTGCTGTTAAAGAATGTGTTTGTCTTGTATGTATGCTGCTGAGACCTTGAATTTCCCCTGGGGATCAATAAAGTATCTATCTATCTATCTATCTATCTATCTATCTATCTATCAATGTGCTTTACATAAACAAAAGCATTGATAACTGTGTGCAATGTGCTTTGCATAAACAAAAGCATTGATAACTGATTTTATTCAATAAGAATATTTGTTTTTTTGTAAATATTTTGTGGACAAATAAATTCTACAATTCACAGAAGACTGAGTCTGAGAAGATGACAATAAAAATAGAAACACAAAGACTGCAGTGTTTAAAACACATTAGTGTGCTGGGCGTGTATGTATTCATAGGCCTATGGACCCTTTCAACTGTAGAAACAAACTGTATTCCTAAAGCATTTCCAGAGGCACAGAAAACAACATTCAGCTAATGGTAACTTAAGGACAAACAAAAAAATAAAAAAGACAAGTTACATAAAGTGTTTTATGTTATGATGCGTTTTATGTTATGATGCATCTGCATTGCTTCTGAACATTTCAACCTGAAATCATCAATGAGTGTGAAGAAGTGGCAAATACAGTTTTTTTTCAACTGCCTACACACTAAATCTTTTCTTGTCACACAATTTCCTAAACATGTCTTTCAAACACCATAATTCCACACCAAATCTGCAAAACCATACACTAATTCTCAGTGTTTGAGTTTTCAATTTCCTAAAACACATTTTTCAAAACACCACACACAATTTTCTACCTAACACACAAAAATCTAACAGGAGGTAACTTGATTTCATTTTTCAAACACAATGCAAAATGCCTCAAATCTGCAGCAAAATGACACGCAACATTCAAACTGTCATAAACACCTCTCTAAAGCAAACATTCGCCTCACATTATAAACACTTTTGTCATAATATGACATTTTAGATACATCATAGACACTGTTACTCAAAACCTAAAGCACTTCTTTTTCATGGGCTTCGCTTCTATGTATATTTCCATACAAGAGTGAAAGTC
Source organism: Alosa alosa (assembly GCF_017589495.1). Taxonomy (NCBI): domain Eukaryota; kingdom Metazoa; phylum Chordata; class Actinopteri; order Clupeiformes; family Clupeidae; genus Alosa; species Alosa alosa. The sequence continues at coordinate 5,481,372 of NC_063207.1, read as the reverse complement.
ATCTAGAGAGAAGTTGAAATACACAGTAAACATGTAAACTATTGAAACCAAAAGTAGTGATTTTGCCCAAATAATTTGCTGTTGTGAATACAGTATGTTACAGTCAACATAAAAAAAAGGAAGCAAAATACAATGACCACCAGATGTACATGGAGTTTTAAAAAAACTGATTAGACCAAAGACAGAAATTACTGTATTTTCAAAGAAAGAAAAGTGTGTGTGTGTGTGTGTGTGTGTGTTTGAGAGGGCCTATAGCAGGGGCATAGATTTGCGTGGGGACCGAAGGACGTGTCCACACCAATGTCAAATTACAACTGAAATGTCCCCACCAATATTCAGGTTGAAATGGGGAAAAAAGCGCTCACATGCGCTACACAAAGAGTTCAATCATTTCTCACTTCAGTGCTGCGGATCATCTCGTACAGATCTTGTAATGTACAGTAGCCTATAAGGGTAAATCGCGCTGATTTGTCCCCACCAAGGCTCAGACCAAACCTACGCCCTTGGCCTATAGACCCTTTCAACTGCAGAAAGTACATTACGCTAAAGTCAGATTAATTTTTAATTTCAAGATATCTGCATTGGTTCTGAACATTTCAACCATAAATCCTCTAGGAATAGATTGAAAGAGTCTATACCTATATATAGATATCTATTCATAGGCCTATACTAAAGCAATGATTGGATGGTGTTCAGTAAAGTAATGAGTGTTTGTACATTGAAGACTGAGTGTGAATAAGTGGCATATAAGTGTGGCATTTTGATAGGTTGTGTTTGAAAAACGAAATCAAATTACTCAGTTATAAGTTAATGTCAGAAATTGATTATACGCGTAAAAGTACTATAAGATTAACTAAAAAAAGTCTGGTAGTGACCTTAATCGGATTGGTGTAGGTTTTGCCCTGTCTACACCCACAGACAGTGTGCAGATTTGATTTTGCGATTAATGCGGTCGGATATTAACCCTTTGACTAAGAGGTGGCTGGCAGTGGGCATGGTTGGAACAGCACAGTCAAAACTCTGCCAAATGTACATACCTCTTCCTTTGATAATATCATCCAGGTCAGTGTAGGCCCTTTATCAGCCCATTGAAATCTCCCGCAATCAACCTAAGTGCCTCAGATCTATCAGAGGCACATCATTTCAACAAAACCAACGGAAAGTGTTCGAAAACAATTGAGATGTTCTACAAATTCACTGCTACTAAACGTTGGGTGAGTGTATTTCTTTCTACCGCTTTTGCGATCCTTTTTAGTTTTAGCTTGCAGTTACCCTGTCCATACTTAAAGAGGATAGTGCTTGGATTTGCATTTTGATTGACATTTGCTTGGAGACTACTCATCATGTTTTGTATAGAAGTTTGCTGTTGCTAGAGCAGGGGTCTCAAACACCCGGCCCAATTCCGGCCCACGACGTATGTCAAAATAATAATGTAATTCGGCCCTTGAGGCTATTTTTAATTGCGACAAACAACGATACTGATTAAAATAGACGATAGATCCAAGTACGGTGACAAATCTCATTTGTAGCCTACTCTGCTCTACTATGTGCTAGACATCCAGAGCTTGATTCAAACCCAAAATCGCTGCGCAAAGTTTTCAGGAAATACTTGTATTACACGCGAGAAACACAAAGATGTGCATTTGTAATGACGCGGAAGCGATGCAGGCCATAGTTTTGCACAAATTGAAGCAGAAATAGGCCTACACTATGCAGTAGTATGCTGGGGTGGAAGCACAAGGAAGAAGGATGTGGGGCGAATTGACAGGCTGGTAAGGAAAGCTGGCTCTGTAGTGGGAGCTGAACTGGAGTGTATCACTTCACTATCTGACAAAAGGACCCTGAACAAACTGATCAACATCTTGGACAGTGAGTGTCACCCACTCCACAGCACTATTGTTAAACAGAAGAGCCTGATCAGCTGGAGACTTCGCTCACTGCCTTGCTCAACTGACAGACTGAGAAAGTCATTTGTCCCCAGGGCCATTGAACTGTTCAATGCCTCACTTAAGGGAAGAGGAGAGATAGACTTCTCTGCATAGTCTGTCTGCCTCTTCATCCCCTCCATGTTTGGTACTGTCTGTCCACTAGCCACTTGTACCACTGTCTTTATGCCTCACTGTTTGCGTGCTATATTAGCACATTAGCACATATGCATAACCCCCTCCATGCCACAGCCGAACTGTGGCCACACTTATACATTTCTTAAATAGTTAAATATATAGATATATAGACTTTCCTTTACTTTATTTCTGCATTGTTGCACTGTTGACTTACTCATTTGCACTATCACCATGACCACTATCACCAATGCACTACCACCATGACACTCACTCATTCACACAGAGCACCTTAGAGCACCTTACCATACCTTACTATGCACAGAGAATCACAGGCTCAGTCCCTGCCTCAGTCATTGCAAGCGCCTCTGATTTATTAATCACCACTATGTGGATACTGTTTTTAGAATTGATTTAGATTAAGTGTTAGTATAATTTGTAATTTTGTTATTTGTATTTTAGTATATTTTTATATATTGTATTAAGTGTTAGTATAATTTGTATTTTAGTATATTTAGCATATTCTTTATCTTCTACTGTCCTTACTGCTTAGTTGTGTTTTTATATTATATACTTTAATTACTCTTCTGCTGTTAAAGAATGTGTTTGTCTTGTATGTATGCTGCTGAGACCTTGAATTTCCCCTGGGATCAATAAAAGTATCTATCTATCTATCTATCTATCTATCTATCTATCTATCAATGTGCTTTACATAAACAAAAGCATTGATAACTGTGTGCAATGTGCTTTGCATAAACAAAAGCATTGATAACTGATTTTATTCAATAAGAATATTTGTTTTTTTGTAAATATTTTGTTGACAAATAAATTCTACAATTCACAGAAGACTGAGTCTGAGAAGATGACAATAAAAATAGAAACACAAAGACTGCAGTGTTTAAAACACATTAGTGTGCTGGGCGTGTATGTATTCATAGGCCTATGGACCCTTTCAACTGTAGAAACAAACTGTATTCCTAAAGCATTTCCAGAGGCACAGAAAACAACATTCAGCTAATGGTAACTTAAGGACAAACAAAAAAATAAAAAAGACAAGTTACATAAAGTGTTTTATGTTATGATGCGTTTTATGTTATGATGCATCTGCATTGCTTCTGAACATTTCAACCTGAAATCATCAATGAGTGTGAAGAAGTGGCAAATACAGTTTTTTTTCAACTGCCTACACACTAAATCTTTTCTTTGTCACACAATTTCCTAAACATGTCTTTCAAACACCATAATTCCACACCAAATCTGCAAAACCATACACTAATTCTCAGTGTTTGAGTTTTCAATTTCCTAAAACACATTTTTCAAAACACCACACACAATTTTCTACCTAACACACAAAAATCTAACAGGAGGTAACTTGATTTCATTTTTCAAACACAATGCAAAATGCCTCAAATCTGCAGCAAAATGACACGCAACATTCAAACTGTCATAAACACCTCTCTAAAGCAAACATTCGCCTCACATTATAAACACTTTTGTCATAATATGACATTTTAGATACATCATAGACACTGTTACTCAAAACCTAAAGCACTTCTTTTTCATGGGCTTCGCTTCTATGTATATTTTCCATACAAGAGTGAAAGTCATCTAGAGAGAAGTTGAAATACACAGTAAACATGTAAACTATTGAAACCAAAAGTAGTGATTTTGCCCAAATAATTTGCTGTTGTGAATACAGTATGTTACAGTCAACATAAAAAAAGGAAGCAAAATACAATGACCACCAGATGTACATGGAGTTTTAAAAAAACTGATTAGACCAAAGACAGAAATTACTGTATTTTCAAAGAAAGAAAAGTGTGTGTGTGTGTGTGTGTGTGTGTTTGA
>NC_063207.1:5367052-5476964 GCF_017589495.1 Alosa alosa | reverse complement strand
TAGTGGGAGCTGAACTGGAGTGTATCACTTCACTATCTGACAAAGGACCCTGAACAAACTGATCAACATCTTGGACAGTGAGTGTCACCCCTCCACAGCACTATTGTTAAACAGAAGAGCCTGATCAGCTGGAGACTTAAGCTCACTGCCTTGCTCAACTGACAGACTGAGAAAGTCATTTGTCCCCAGGGCCATTGAACTGTTCAATGCCTCACTTAAGGGAAGAGGAGAGATAGACTTCTCTGCATAGTCTGTCTGCCTCTTCATCCCCTCCATGTTTGGTACTGTCTGTCCACTAGCCACTTGTACCACTGTCTTTATGCCTCACTGTTTGCGTGCTATATTAGCACATTAGCACATATGCATAACCCCCTCCATGCCACAGCCGAACTGTGGCCACACTTATACATTTCTTAAATAGTTAAATATATAGATATAGACTTTCCTTTACTTTATTTCTGCATTGTTGCACTGTTGACTTACTCATTTGCACTATCACCATGACCACTATCACCAATGCACTACCACCATGACACTCACTCATTCACACAGAGCACCTTAGAGCACCTTACCATACCTTACTATGCACAGAGAATCACAGGCTCAGTCCCTGCCTCAGTCATTGCAAAGCCTCTGATTTATTAATCACCACTATGTGGATACTGTTTTAGAATTGATTTAGATTAAGTGTTAGTATAATTTGTAATTTTGTTATTTGTATTTTAGTATATTTTTATATATTGTATTAAGTGTTAGTATAATTTGTATTTTAGTATATTTAGCATATTCTTTATCTTCTACTGTCCTTACTGCTTAGTTGTGTTTTTATATTATATACTTTAATTACTCTTCTGCTGTTAAAGAATGTGTTTGTCTTGTATGTATGCTGCTGAGACCTTGAATTTCCCCTGGGGATCAATAAAGTATCTATCTATCTATCTATCTATCTATCTACACCTAATGTTGAAAAATGTTCACGTGTGATGAAGTCTTTTTTTATCATTATTTTATTTATAAGCTAAGGTTGCTAGCACAAGTGTCTAAAACTAGATAAAAACACTTGCACTTTCTGTTTGCAGTTTTGTGTGGTATTTGAAAAAAAGAACATTGCATTTTCAGAAATAGCCGGCCCTCCAATCAGATGACGTTGGCAGAAGTGGCCCCCAGCTCATTTGAGTTTGAGACCCCTGGCCTAAAGATTAGGCCCCTCTGCATAGCATTCAGTGATTTGCATGCAGTAATTTCAACACTGACCTTGATCTAGCCTAGTTTGGCTATTTAAAGCTACTTTATTGGCAAAACACAACACAATGTAAATGAACTATAACAAAAAATAAAGGACTTAATCACACAAAGTAGGCCTACTATTTTACTGACTATAAAAATAATAATTATGTAGGAAGTTTAGAACCCAGAATTGACCTGCACACTACAAAAGTGCACCGAATTCAACACAAATGACTCAATACACTTGGAGGAGGTATGAGTCCTTTCTTTTCCAGATATCTTAGGATTTCGCCGTAGTATCGTTTCAGTATCGAGCATCGTGATATTTATGGCAGGTATCGTATCAAAGTCATAATTTTGGTATCGTGACAACACTAATTGCGACCATGTTTGAATCAGTACAGTGTACCCAGTGTCCCACTACACTGGAACCTTATGATGGCCATGATCTCTACCCATCCTGTCTTGGGCTGGGCCACCTCCGTGAAGCTCTCATTAACCCGTGCATGAATTGTGCAATTATGTCGGTTGCACAGAGGAAGGCTTGAGCGCAGAATGTGAAGCAACACTGCCTGCTGCCCTTGATAGAAAGACTGTTAAGCGCCACTCTGCGGAAACCTCCACTGTGGCTTATAAAAAGAAAAAGTCCACATCTGGCTTGGCCCAGCAGGTGGAATCTTTTTCATCTGATATGGAGCAAATAAAATCTATGTTAATGTCACTGACTAAAGGCGCAGCCCCTTTTGACACCTCACCTGACATGCCTGAACATTCCCCATCTGAAGCAGATGATGATTATGATATCCTATCTACAGCTGCATCAAATGCTGTGCTTCAACATAGCCCTGCATGCACTGAGAATTCAGCACTCTCTGTGCAATTGGCGCCCCCAGCTGGTATGGAACCTGCCACACGGTCCCAAGACCTTAGTGATGACTCTCTAACGTCTGCAAACATTGGGGGTGGCCCCATAGCCTCCCTGTAGAGCACTATGAAGCTGGCTTTAGCCAGATTGGCCCTGGACACACCGCCTGCTCAGACAGCGGAACCCAGTGCCTTCTTTAAGAAAGCAAACACAAATGATGACTTTTCTGTACCCATTTGTAAGGACTTTGTTGAAGAGTTCTCAGCAGCCTTTGCAGCTGATGCACAAAGGACTCGGGTGAGCCCAGCTGTGCGCACACTATCAGCCATGACAGGCGCGGGAGGTCATGGCCTGGCAAATATGCCAGCAGTGGACCCATGTATTGCAGCGCTAGTGGTTTCGCTAGGCGAGGCGCTGCGTCCAGATCCACGCTGCCCTAGTGCTGAGTGCAGACGTACAGATGAGTTGTTCATCAGAGCTCACAACACAGCAACACGGGTAGGACGGCTATCCAACTCTTTGGCACATCTTCTGCTGGCCTTGCGAGCGTCACTGCCAGGCACTAATGCCGATGCCGCCCCAGATGAATTACTGAACACTACGCTTCAGACACATAGCCCAGGACATGGGAAGACTCGTAGCTACCTTGGTGCGTGGCCGCCGCCAAATCTGGCTAGCACAAACCCCCCTGCCAGAGACATGCAGGGCCACAATTCGGGCACTGCCGCTGGTCCCTGGCCATGTCTTTGGACCTGCTGTAAAGGGCGCACTGGATCATGCCACGCTTCCCTATCTGAATCGCGTCAGCATGTGAGCACGCACAGGCCCTTTCGTTTTCGGGCCCCAGCGCCTCCAAACCCACGCTTTGGCCACCCCAGGCCTCTCATCCCCACCCACCCAAGGGAAACCAGGCACCAGCAGCACCCTGGTACCTCGTTCGGCCCCCAGGAGCGCAGAGCGAGACCACCTGCTCAGGCGCAACGTAGACTCCCTGCACAGCGCCCTGCTTTTGATGCTAGGCCAAGAAAAGCTCAGCGCTGACGGCCCCGGCTGGTGACAGGGCTTTTGTCAGTCCAGCAGCTGTCATACTGGAAAAAGTCTGCAAAAGACCTATGGGTCGTGCGTACAATGACAGAAGGGTACAGGCTGCAGTTCTGTCGCCAGCCACCCCTCAGTTCACAGACCAGGGTCACTGTTGTTCGAGACCCAAGGCGTGCATTAGTCCTCTCCAAAGAGATTTCCTCCCTCTTGGACAGGGACGCAATAGAAGTTGTTCACCCTCATGTTCACGAAGAGGGCTTTTATTCAATTTATTTCATAGTTCCAAAGAAAGATGGTGGCCAGAGACCAATCCTGGACCTCCGGAGGTTGAATATGTTCTTAAAAGTTCTTCCCTTTCGCATATTGCGTACTGCAGACGTTCTCTGCAACGTTTGCAAAGAAGAGTGGTTCACACTAGTAGACCTAAAGGATGCGTATTTTCATATCCCGATCGCACCAGAGCAGATTTCTTCGCTTTGCATTCCAGGGGGCTATCACCAATTCAAGGTCCTCCCATTTGGGCTCTCCCTAGCCCCCCGAATATTCACCAGATGCATGCAGGCAGTCCTGTCACCCCTCATGATCCAGGGCTTCAAAATCCTACCTTACCTGGACGACTGGCTCGTGTGCGCCCCCACCAGGGAGCAGGCAGTCATGAACACATGCAGACTGCTCACTCACATCCAGGCATTGGGCCTCACTGTGAACGGGGAAAAGAGCAACTTGACGCCGACACAGTCGGTGAAGTTCATTGGGATGGGGTTGGATTCCCGCATGATGATGGCCTACCTACCCCAAGACCGAGTTCAAGCGATCCTTGCTTTCGTCGGGCGCTTTAGATTGGGAACACAGGTACCTTACCTGACATTACTGCAGCTTCAGGGCCTGCTGACAGCCGCAGCACAGGTAATTGCACTAGGGAAGCTGCATGTCAGACCTCTTCAGATGTGGATAAGGGATCTGGGGCTGGACCCTGTACGCCACAGACGCACACCGGTACGTATATCACAAGAATGCTTGACAGCTCTACAGAAATGGCAGTCGATGGATTTTCTTTCGTCAGGAGTAGCCATGGGACAGCTTCCATCACACAGGGAAGTATTAACAACCGATGCATCCAAAACTGGGTGGGGCGCAGTCTGGCGCCCCAGGGGAGTGCGGGTCATCGCCCATGGAACAAGAACACATCAACCTGCTCGAATTGCGAGCAGTCCGACTGGCATTGGAACATTTTCTCCCAGTGCTGAAGGGCAGACACATGCTAGTCCGCTCCGACAACCTGTCCACTGTGTTCCATGTGAACCACTACGGAGGCACCAGGTCACGAGATCTCCTGAAACTAGCACAGGAATTGTGGTCGTGGGCTTACCCCAGGTTCCTTTCACTAAGAGCGATACACCTGGCGGGTGTGAACAACAGTGTAGCGCACTATCCCGCCGTGCCTTGCACCCTGGCCACCGGAGACTTCACCGAGACGTGGTGCGGCAAATATGGAGCTTGTTTGGCGAGGCACAAGTGGACCTTTTCGCCTCCGCAGATACAACTCATTGCCGTCTTTGGTTTTCAGAACAGGAGCAGGACAGTCCACTGGGACAGGACGCCTTAGCTCACAGCTGGCCGGACAGGCTACTCCCTCTCAGATCGGATCCAGAAGGAGGGACACAGGGTTATCCTGGTAGCCCCTCGTTGGCCGTCACGAGTTTGGTTCCCCCTGCTGCTGTCTCTCCAGCAGGGGCTACCTTGGGAGCTTCCTGTAAGGACAGATCTCCTCTCACAACTAGGAGGGCAGATATGGCACTCATGACCGGAGTTCCTCCAGTTATGGTTGTGGCCCCTGGGGCCAACCCACAGTTAATGTCATGCACACCTGAGGTCAGACTCACAATTCTTAACGCTAGAGCACCATCAACCCGTGCAATGTACAATGGGAGATGGAAGATCTTTCAGAAATGGTGTAAAGATCGTCACAGGGACCCGCTGTCCTGTTGAATCAGTGTTAGAATTCCTTCAATCACTTTTTGAATCTGGGAAATCTCCATCTACACTGAAGGTGAATGTAGCTGCACTCTCTAGCCATCGTGCCCTGATCGATGGAGCATCCCTCGGCTCGCATCGCCTGATGGTTGCCTTCCTTAAAGGAGCGAGGAGACTGAGGCCACCTAGAATGAATAGGCTGCCACCCTGGGATCTTCCCACTGTTCTAGAATTTCTTTGTGGTAAGCCATTTGAGCCCCTCGACCAGGCTTCTCTTAAATGGTTGTCCTTAAAGTCATCATTTCTTCTTGCAGTGTCATCTGCCAAGCGTGCCTGTGAACTGCATGCACTATCTGTCAGCCCTTTGTGCCTTCACTGGGGTTTGGATGATTCAAGTGTGAGGCTCAGGCCTAACCCAACATTCTTACCCAAGGGTCTCTCACCTGGGTTTATCAACCAGTCCATTGAGCTATTGGCCTACACAGACAGCAGTGACCCTCGACGGGTCCTGCTGTGCCCTGTTAGGGCGCTGAGATATTATGTTACCGCTACTGCTGAGATTCGCCGCTCAGACCAGTTGTTTGTTTGTTTTTCTGAGGCCAAACGAGGAATGCCACTCTCCAAACAGAGGCTCTCGCACTGGTTCATTGAGGTGATAGAGTCGGCCTACAAGCATGTTAACCGTAGACTGCCGGCACCTGTAAAAGGGCATTCGGTCAGGGGCGTGGCAGCTTCGTGGGCAGCCCTCAAGGGGATCCCTCTGTCTGACATTTGTGCGGCCGCAACATGGTCGTCCCCATGTACATTTAGCCGCTTCTACAATGTTAATGTGGCATCTACCCCCTGCCTAGCTTCAGCAGTGCTGTCTACAGCAGATTTGGGTTCCATCTGAGTCACTCCTTGTGACATTGTGATATTCTTCATCCACTACAAAGAGACTGCCCTGGCGGTCAGGAACTACGAAACATAACGCTAGTTACTGAATGTAACTGTGGTTATGTGAGTAGTGGATGACCGCCAGGGTTTCTGGTCACTCGGAGTATGCGAGAAGAGAACAGTTACCTGAGGAATGCTGGCGTGTGACAAAAGCTGATATAATTTCGGTGACGTCACACGCCGGGTCACGGAGTGACGTTTTTGGTATACAACTCTCGGTCTGTGGCTGGCGCAACAGAGATATATCCACTACAAAGAGACTGCCCTGGCGGTCATCCACTACTCACATAACCACAGTTACATTCGTAACTAGCGTTCCCAATCTACTTCCTCTGCATTAAGATAACATATGGAATGTTAAAACGGAAGCCTTGTGGGGCCAACTATGATGCTGATAATGGAGCTCTCTTGAAAGGGTCTATATGAAATGTGATGCTACAGTAAGTGGCTTGAGTGAGGAGAATACAATGAGTTGAGCAATATTGTTGAGTTTGTATTTGTGAATAAGACCACAAACAGATGGGATGGTATTCAGATTACTGAACAGATGCTTAATTTGACTTTTTAAAAATTAGATGCCAGACACGGAATCTCTCTCCTTCCTTTGTACAGGGGTTCATTTGCTGCTTGGTCCTGCTGATGAGATGCTCTCTGGTGGAGGGCAGCAACTCGGCTGTTTGTTACCCCAAAATGAATTTCCTTGTGCACCGTCCGCCTCCCTCTGAGGGATGGAAAAGGAGCCGAGAGCTCAACAGACAATCACTTTCTCCCTGGAAGTGGAAGTAAGTGGAAGCCTCATTCAAATCTTCAACTCGTGGCGTGGCGTGATGTTATGCAAAGCCATTCTTAGATTGATTTGTTAGTTTAGTGCATTCGTTTAATGTAATAATGTGTAGCCCATGGCAGCACTTTGTACGCTTTTTCTGATACATTAGATCATTTCCTCCTCTCCCACCCTTCTAACCGGGAGTGGCGTTGTCACGGTTTAGAATATTATGCTACAGGCCACAAATGTGTACATGACATGAGTATTTTGGTTTAATTGTGCTAACACAGTCTATGAGATAGGGACTGATGGCATGCTCAGTGGAGAGGGACAGTGAGTCCCAAACAAGATGATTTAGTTAGTATGGCACAATGTAAACCTGGCAAAGAGCCGTACATTCTCCCAACTGTGTCCATTCACTGTGACATAAGCTGTCTTCTGTACTTCAAAGGCTGTAAACTCCTACTTGTTTAAGTGGGATAGAAGTTAGAGTCAAAGAGATCTGCTGCATCACAAGTCACGCGTCACAATGCTCTGGGATTTGGGAATCAAAATACTTTATGGGTGTCATGGCATGGACCAAAGAATGTGCATTCTCAGAAACTGTACCATACTTTTAGAGGAAGCTATTATGGGTCAAAGAAGGAACTGGAATTGAACTGCATGGAGTTGGATTAGGCCTACAAGCACATTGTAATTGCTTGCAATTTGCCTTTAGTCATCTGGAAGAAATGGCTTCCGAGTGAGGTACAAAGCAAACAAATACACCAAATTGATTGGTAGTCCCAATAAGGAGGTTCATTGTTGAGGATCGACTAAAGACCTTTCTACCCACTGCATTCCGGTTTAATGTTCTAGAATAATTGCACAGAGTGATTTTTAATCCAATCACAAACTGGCTTATCCACCTGGCGCGCTATTGGCAGGTTTAAAACGATGACGATAGCGGGAGAGCCTGGAGTTTTCACGTCGCTCTGCAAACGTCATCCGGTTCGTTGGTCAGATTGGTGAATGACTATCCAATTGAGTCATTTGAACTATGCCCGTTGATCACGCCTATTGTGCAGTAGAAAATACATAGCGGACTCAGAAAAAGATTGAGCTTGGTCTGGTGAAAGCCAGACTAAGCATTTGTCCATCTGGGCATAGCTTCGTGCTGTAATGTAATGGCCGTCCTTTCCTGAACCCTTCTAGGAGAATCTTTGTGGAGAATGGTATTCCTCAGGTGATCTACGAAGCAGTCTGTGATGCGTCATACTGCGAATATCCACAGAGTGACATCGAAGCTCAGGGGAACCTCAACGCTGTGGCCATCCACCAGGTGCACATGGTCCTGCAGAGACAAAGAGGCAGGCCCAGGTGTTACGTCGCGCATTTCAGACGCGTGGCAGTGGGCTGCATGTGCGTCTGGGCCAAACATTCACACTGAAGGACACTCCGCTTCATGTGAAACATTATGATCTGTATAATGTGTCCCACAACCACTTAAGCATACCTGATTCTAACATTGATCCTGACCCCCTAATACAAATTGTTAGCAAGCTGTCATTAATCAATGGGAAAATAAATTGTTGTAAAGATGCTATGCAAAAATATGCCATGTTTATGTTTCAACAACTGAGATAACATGTTTATTTGTGGGTCTGTGGACAATGTCTTTGAAAATCTAGCAGATTGGACACAAAATAAATAAACAATACAAGATAAAGAGCTTCCACACATGTCTTGTGCTAATTATTTAGTATACTTATACACAATACTTCATTACTTATACACAATACTTCAATTCATTTGGCTGGCACTGTTATCCAACGTGACTTACTTTACAAAGTGACTTACAATTTACATTCTGGTTTTTGTGAATCTATGGTGCTCTCGCAGCATAGAGACAGATGCTTAAAAGAAAATCCCAATGATTTTTCACATACCGGTAGGTCTCTGTTTCTCGAAGTCACTGAGAACTGTCTGTATGAAAACTCCCCGGAAAATAATCGGTTCAGCCTATAGCTGCAGACAATGACTTGAGCCGGCAGGCAGCTACAGTGCTACACTCTGGGGGCATGAACATCGGGGCTCATGAACATGAACTACCAGAATTCTTCTTTAAAAAAGTGGTTATTGGTGGTGCCAGCAAAGGACTGATACCCAAATGTACTCATACCTCTACTCCACTGCATCTATACTGAGAGTAAGTTTGGATACGTGTTTACACTAAATGTGTCAGTGTAACTGGTCCTCAGTGTGATGTACCTATGTTGAAATGCATCACTGCAGTAATATAGTCATATCAGTTCCTCCATGTCTTACTCTAGCTCCATTCACATTTGATCAAGCGGCTCTGCTGAAGAAATATTACACATAATTAGCATTTGAGAATGTGCAAATTTCAGATAAGAGAGAACAAAGAAGTCACTCATTTGAACGTCAACATGCCACTGTTCACTGAGGAATACATATATAAACTGAAACAATATACAGATGAAATTATCAGTAAAATATGTTGCTAAGAAGCAGTCAACAAATATGTTTAATCTAATCTGATAATAGTTAGTGTGCTGCGTCTAGACACAGAAAATTGGGAACAACTTCGCCGGCTCTCCTAGGAGAGCATTTGCAAGGGAAACACTGAGAGCTGAGCTTTGTGACCTAAAGAATGTCACATGATTCTTAATCCTTGAGTTGAGTTGTTTCTGCCCAGAGCTGAACTGGACACATTTCATTCATTGTGCTGGACAGGCTGGGCACGAGCACACTGTTCGAGACTTGACCAGAGAGAGAGAGAGAGAGATAGAGAGAGAGAACTCGCTTGTCCGTAGAGATAGAGATAGATAGCACAAAGACAACCATGTTCGAGGAAGTTCTCTAGAACAAAAACTGGACACATTTATAACATTGTCTGTGTAGGTCAGACTAGCTAAAGAACACACAACTGCAAATCTGAACAGAAACAAAGAGTGGTCCCTGCTCCAGGTCACACACACACACACACACACACACACAGAGAGACACACACACAGACAGACATACACACAGAGTGAGGCACAGGAAGGTCCTGTAGAAGCCTCACTTGGCCTCTCCCTCCTCAGTATGCTGTCGCTGACCTCTGCGACCTAAGTCATGATGGCAGACTCATGGACGTTCACTGTTAACCTGAGGAGGACCCCATAGTGCGGACAAGGTGAGTGATCACATACTGTATCATTTCACCTATCTACTATGTTACAAAGTAATGGATTATACATATATTGATTTGCAAATATGGAAAAAAGAGAAAAGTTGTTGCTTATATGATTTTACATTCAAATCGTGATAATCATTGATACTTTGCAGCATCTCAGAATTAATGAATTTCACAAATCCTTTACCCATTGTTTTAAATCATTCATTTTAAATTTGTTTGACCAAAGCAGAATATCTTGAGTGATATGAGAGGTATTATTGTTGTTTGCTAAAGGTACTTTGTTAGGACGCCTTTAATGCAGACTGTCTAATTCCACACTTGGGTTTTCTTGCCAAAATGGCTGATTATGGAGTGTTTTACCTATTTAGCTCATTCTCTGATCCTTTAAACAGAAATCACATTCACTTGCTTTTAAAAACATGAATAAAAAATATGTTTTCTGTTCTGTCTCTTTAGGGACATTGTTTAGCAGCATTGTGGTCTGATATTTTAGACTGATATTTGTGGTACAGAGTGGACACAAGTGTTGTACTACAATCTATGATGCGCGACTGTAATACAAATCGTGCTCTATAGCGCTTTATCATTGCACCCAAAGCCCTTTAATAGCGAAGGAGGAACCTCACTAACCATTACCAATGTGTAGCACCCGCCTGGGTGATGCACAGCAGCCATTATGTGCCAGAACATGTGCTCACCAAAGTGATAAGAGATAACAGCTCTTGTTGTCTTTCATTTCAACATTCATAATTTAATTTCCAGTGCTGATCTCTCTCTCTCTCTCCCTCCTCCATCCCTTCCTAGGATGCCGCGGTGGACTTTGGTGTGTCTCAGTTTCCTGTCCATGCACCGCAGACGGCTAAGTGGCTTCTCCCCGCCTCCCCAGGCCACTGTGCTGGCCAAAGATGTGCCCGTCCTGTTCCGTGAGCCGTACATCCACGGTGGCTACCGGCCCGTGGGCCAGCGCTGGTCCTGCTACCTGCTCAGCCTCTTCCAGGTGCACAACGAGTCCGTCAATGTGTGGAGCCACATGCTGACCGGTGTGATCGTCCTCCTCCGCTTCCTGCTCCTGCTGCACACCTGGCCTGCCCCGCTGGACCTGACCGCGCTGCCCCTGTGCCTGTACGTGACCTCTGCCCTCACCTACCTGACCTGCAGTGCGGCCGCCCACCTGCTGCAGTCGCACTCGGAGCTCGCCCACTACTGCCTCTTCTTCCTGGACTACGTGGGCGTGTGCGTCTACCAGTACGGCTGCGCGCTGGCACACTACTTCTACAGCTCAGAGCCGGCGTGGCGCAACACCGCTGTGGCCGACGCCTTTCTGCCCGGCGCCGTGCTCCTCGGCTGGCTGACCTGCGCCAGCTGCTGCTTCGCCAAGCTGCGCTACCAGCGGCCATACCCGCTCCGCCGCAAGGTCTTCCAGCTGGTGCCCACCAGCCTGGCGTACCTTCTGGACATCAGCCCCGTGGCCCACCGGCTGGCCAGCGCCGGCTCGTCGGACGCCAGCGACGCCGACGACGCTCTCGCGCTCCACGCGCTGCAGATCTTCTTCTTCCTGCTGGCGGCGCTCTTCTTCTCGTGCCCCGTGCCCGAGTGCTTCTTCCCGGGCCGCTGCGACGTCCTGGGCCACGGCCATCAGATTTTCCACCTCTTCCTGGCACTGTGCACGCTGGTCCAGCAGGAGGCGCTGTTCCGGGACTTCCGGGCACGCTGGCGCACTCTGGAGCGGGTCCACGGGCGAGACAGGCTGATCGGGGCTTGTGCCTCCTTCCCCACCCTGGTGCTCTGCAGCCTGCTCACCGCTGGCGTCATGTGCTGCTACGCCAAGAGGAAGCTCAAAGCCAGGCCCAAAGAACGAAGCTCAAGGATACAAAACTGACTGGAGAAAAAAAAAACGTCACTTCATGTCATACTGGTTTTAAACTCTACACGACTAAAAAACATCACTTCATGTCATAATGGTTTTAAACTCTACACGACTAAAAAACGTCACTTCATGTCATACTGCTTTTAAACTCTACACGACTAAAAAACGTCACTTCATGTCATACTGGTTTTAAACTCTACACGACTAAAAAACGTCACTTCATGTCATACTGGTTTTAAACTCTACACGACTAAAAAACGTCACTTCATGTCATACTGGTTTTAAACTCTACACGACTAAAAAACGTCACTTCATGTCATACTGGTTTAATACTCTACACGACTTATCAATATATCCTCTGTAGTATCTGGTGTTATGAAGAGTCTGCACTTGGTGTACACCGGAAGCATGCTTGAAGTCAGACCTAATTAATGGAGCCAAGAACAGGAGGAAAGAAATAGACTGAAACAAGACAGTAAACATTCTGCTAGTTTACAGTACATGCATACAATGTCCATGACATGTTGTCTTTATGTTTTAGAGTTATGATATAATTACTGTTATGAAGAGTCTACAGCACACAGATTATTTCTCGGCAGGATATCTGTGAATTTGTTATATTTTGGAGAGCTACTCAAAAATTTACAAATTACAAATTATATGTTAGCACACTAAAAGGAAAGAACTGAGAGCCAGTCCTAAACAAGAGCAGTGAGACAGCTGCAGACCTTCAACCCTATATAATCACCTATGTCCGCCCGTGCCCTATTTTTGCCCCCCTTACGTTAATGTGCCACTTAATATTAATTTCTATACAAACCAAGATGGCGGATTCCTAAAGAAACGCAAGCTCCCATCCCAGAAAGGTGTCTAAATGATCTTTGTACTGGGTCTCGAAGTGCTGTAAACAGTATTGTAATACTGCTGGTACAAAACCACGACTTACTAGTGGAATTTTGATTATGTGACGAGATTTCAGGAAACAATGTATGTGGGCCTAATTTTGCTGTAAATAAATTTATTCATTCTTCCGACTGCAATTTTTGATGTTTGCAGGTGTTGCTGCTACGGTTTACCAAAGCCACTTTCGATTTTGAAACTATAATGTCATCCAGTTTCGTTGCTGATTGGGAAGGTAATCTGCCAATCAATGGAAATGTTAGTGAACTATGGTGTTCCAGACTAGTATCTCCCTGAAATTATCTAGATCTAGGTATGGCCAGGCTAATAAATGCCCTCGGTTAGAGCCAAACCAGATTTTGTCCCATTCTACATCTCGCTACTGAAAAATGTAAGGTTGTATAATTAAATATTATTTTGAGTTATACAAAATTATATTTTATATTTTCTAGTTTTCTAGTTCCTGATTCAGGTCATCATGTAGGAGGAAAGATTTATGGTTACTCCAACGTGACTGAACATTTACAGGAAGCTAGATGAGCAAACACACACACACATTTACATTTAGTCATTTAGCTCACGCTTTTATCCAAAACAATCACTATAAAATAAAAAAATAAATACATATATATATATATATATATATATATAATATGTGTAGTAAATGTAAAAATACTACTGCTTAGATAACATTAAACGCTGTTACAATTTAGATGAGACATATTGGCATATTGGTGTGCTTTATAATATTACGAAGACCAAGGGTGTAATCATAATATACTTTGAGGGGGACATATAGATTCCCCCAATACTCAAAATGCAACCCCCATACCAAGACAAATGCTATGCTACAGTAGTATCACTCATTGTTGTTCAAAATAATAACTTGTTACAAAGTGCAAAATGGTATTCTAAATGGTTAAATAACAGACCTCAGTTTAGTGAAAACACCTTATTATGTCCTTCGTCTCCTGTCACATTTGATCAGTGCTCTTTTCAAGTTGAACTAGAGTAGTGCTTTACTACTACAGGATATTATTCATTACTGTCTTGTGTCATGGGGGGCTTATACATGATCTTATGTGGTCATGTAAACAATATTCAAACCAAAACGACTGCACCCTAGACTAGGCTATGACACTTTTAACTAGATGACCCAGTTTTTGCCCCTTTAGTCACCCCCGTGCCATCTTCTATCTCTGCCCAACTGGCATCATCATGCCCTTTCCCCCCTCTCTCTTTAGGCTACTCTGAATGCAATAGTTTACATGATCATATGTGACCATGGTGGCCATATAGCCACACCAAGGCATCCCCAGAAAGCACATGAAGATGTTGCACAAGTTTTTCAATATTTGCTACTTTTTACCACAATATCTGGACTTATTTTGCATACCATTGCACAGATTTATGTGTATATGATTATAGTTATAGAGTTGTCATTTGTTCAACTCTCAATGGCATAAGACAGTATTGTTAGACTGTATTATTGCAACTGTATTATTAGACATTATTGTTTAAAAGAAAACATATACACATATCACCCCATGTGTTCATGAATTTGTACATATAATAGAATGGCAGGAACTGATTTCACCCGCCATGCACATTTGATGTAAAGAGCCAGTTGTAATGATTCAGTAGGGCTGATGTTGCTTCTTTTCTAATCTGAAGGGGGCAGCAGTGAGTCAGGAAGCAGAGAGAACTGGTTACAGGTTTGAGTTCTCCTTCTTCAGAGTGATGAAGATCCTGAATACTGTTGTTCATTTACAGCTAACACAAACATAAGAATATTAGAATAGAATTAGAATTGTGATCTCATCTTTTTCATTTCTCTCTATGCAACATTAGAATTTTTGTACAGAAGTAAAGGCCTACATTCCTTTGATACAGTAAACTTCAACCACTAGAGTCAAAAGGTCTGTGCTTTCTCTCTCTCTCTGTTTTCTCATTGACTGAGAGTTGACTACTGGTAATAATAAGCTTGTACTTGTAGACATCTTATGTGTGTGTGTGTGTGTGTGTGTGTGTGTGTGCGTGCGTGCGTCCGTGAGTATGTCACTCTCCTCAGATGAGTGATGAGAGAAACCAAACCGAGTGAGGCATTCCAATCATAACACAAGTTTTATCAAAGGTGACTCAGAACATTAAATATTGTTGACATGAAAAAAAGAACAATATATCATAATGTCAGCTATTACCAACCGTCCTGTATTTCCAACTTCTTACGTGTATGCGTCACTTAATATTAATTTCTATACAAACCAAGACAGCGTATTCCTAAAGAAACGCACCCACACCATAAGTGTATCTAAATTAGCCATGTACCAAAAATTACATTTTACCGTGACTCTAAACAGTGTTGTGAGATCTAACCGTTGGTCTAACCGTTGATGTGCCGTGAGAAAGGTTGGGAATAGGTACCCACCAGCCCAGCACTAAACTCTGAGCGTGGTAAACAAAATCGGATATTTCAGGCAGTAAAACCCCCAATAAGAAACAAACTAGATTTTGTTCAAATCTACACAATATGGCTACTGAAAAATGTAAGGTTAATTTATTAAATGTTATTTTGAAGTATTAAAAAACGTTGTTTTAGAATTTTCGTACGAAATGGTTGGTAATTGGCACGTTTACGATAAAGAATGTGGAACAGCATGAATTTTTCATAAAATAACAAGGCTATTCTATTGAGACTGTTTGGCTTTCCAATGTGCGTACATCATTCCTGAACATGGGCCTGAAATGCAATGACGATGTATGGTTCTATATCGCACTATACTGGCTGTCTTGGTGTACTACATTTTTCAGTACTACGTTTCTCAGTTACAGTGCTAGGACAATAGATATTAGAAAGCTACTGTAGATACCGCATTGTCTGTCGAGTTCTATTAGGTGGCATCGTAAATGCAGTCGCCATATTGCTGGGGGCAACACCTTTACTGTCTATGGGCAACACTTGCCAGCAATCAGAGACACCAGTCAGAGTCACATGCTCCTCCATTGGCCTCCAAGATGGCGTCGCTATTTACGCACATTCTGGAGCCCAATGCGGTCTCTAGCTTTCTAATATCTATGGCTAGGACTGTCCACCAGTGTAGCCTACTTACACTGGATGGACAGCAGAGGGCTGTGAGGAGCTAAGTCTACATTGAACATAATGTGGTACAAGCAACTTTACACACACAATGAAGTAGTCTTTTACCATAGATGTCTTTACAATTGCATGAATACCATTTCAACTTATAAAACATTTCATGGCTACATTGTTTTATTATTATTATTATTATTATTATTTGCTAAAATGCAAGAGATTCAAAGTTTGCTTGCAGTAAAAGGATACCTTGAGCAGCAGTGCCTTATCACTTTGTACATGTGTAAACAATGGCATCAGCGCAGTACATTTAGTGCTTCCCTGGCCTTTATCTGCACTCCTTTGAACAACACCTGACGAGTAGACGGCACTCTTTTACTGTCGACTCACATAATGCTTAAGTGCTCTGCAGATGACCACAGCAAATATTTGCACTGCTCCACAATAATTCTGATGTTAATTAGCCAATAAACACATGCACAGGCAGGCACACGGGAGCAGGCACACACACACACTCTCTCTATATATATATATCTGTTCACTGGAAGCTGTGGTAAAAAAAAAAAAAAACTATTTCAATATAAATGTAGGTAAATCCTGACAAATCCTTTACATTGTGCAAATGTAGAAATTCAAGCTAAATCCGTCTGCCATTGCACCTCATCATTTGCTTGTTATACACATCTGCCTGCCACTGAATTAGCAGGAAAAGATACCTGTCCACGATATCTGAGAATTAGTCATGTTTCATGAATTAGTTTGGACAGGGAGATACTTTAAAGCCAAGAGCTGCTTTACAGTTCAAGTCATTCTGGTCGTATCAGCGAGAGGATCATAAAAACAGGTGTGGCGACAAGCCAGAGAGAACAAGAGAACAGACGGAAGGAGGGAGGGAGAGAACAAGAGAACAGACGGAGGGAGGAAGGGAGAGAGAGAGAGGGGGAGAGAGAGAGAGGGGGAGGGAGAGAGAGAGAGGGGAGAGAGGGGGGGGAGAGAGAGAGGGGGGGAGAGGGAGGGAGGGAGAGAGAGAGAGGGGAGAGGGGGAGAGAGGGGGGAGAGAGAGGGGGGGGAGAGAGAGAGGGGAGAGAGAGAGGGGGGGAGAGGGAGGGAGGGAGAGAGAGAGAGGGGGAGAGAGGGGGGGAGAGAGGGGGGGGGAGAGGACAAAAAGATTAACAGTGGGGAGAACAGTAATAGTATTAACAGTAATAGTAGTTTTTATTTCATGCCATATCATCCTCTATTATATGCTATCTATATACTAAGCTGCAATATATGGCTATATTGGTATAATAGAGAGAGAGAGAGACAGAGAGAGAGAGAGAACAAGGAAGTTTTTGTGTGTGTATTTCTCATGAACTTCTGTTAGTGTCATGTTTGAATGTTTAAAGTCTGCAAAAGGAACAAACACACTAGCACACACACATGCACACACACACACACACGCACACACACACACACACACACACACCACCAAAACCACAGGGAGGGTGGTTACTGTAAAACAGATGCCAGCTGTTTGAGCCAGAGAACAGAGAGAGAGAGAGAGAGAGACAGGCAGACAGACAGACGGACAGAGATCAGATGCAGCAGGTGTTGGCAGTTGTATATCATGCAGGATGATGCTGGTGTGAAGCTACAGCTGTTGGTTTGAGCTCTTCAGTCTCTCCGAGGGCAGCCATCTCCCACCTGGTCAAACTCGGTCAGAGTGAAGGACTCGTCCGGTGAGTATTTCTCTGCGTTTCTCTTTCCCGCGACTCTTTGCTCACCAAGCTGAGCAAAGAGTCCTGTCTCTTCTGTCTAATCACACGAGCCTCACTCTGTAGTACATGTAAGTAGAGGCAGAGAGCAAAGCTAACATACATTTGACTTTACATTAAAAACTGACCTACAGATTATAAATATATACTGTATAATCCAGTGGACAGTTCAGTACAGTTCTTTGCCTTTTTCATTTGTCCATCTGCCTGACAATATGGAAGGGAAAATCGAAAGTATTATGACCAAGTATCTAAGTAATATTATCACTTATGTATTTATGAAATTCAGTTTGCAGGAAGGCGTTGTGATGTGCTTGCTTTGTGTTTTATTGATTTGAGTTTTTGGGTGTGGTTGAAAGTATCGCTCCTACTGTCAAACCAAACAGAGGTGTGATCCGTGTGACATGTTTGACATAAGATTTTTCTTTGCCCGAAGCATATGAACAACATGAAATACTCCTCAGACAGTAAACCTTCAAAGTCCATTTGAATAGATCTGTTAAACAAAGCATTCCTATTTACATAGGACATTGTATGTAAATATCTGTCCTCTAGGAAATACATTTTAAGGATACACATTTAATCCTGTTACCTTGAACAGGACTTTTACTGATTAAGCAACTTGATACAGCTCTCTCTCTAGCCTAAGGACAAAGTCCTAACCTGGTGCCTGGTATTTACTTATCATGCCAAGCAGCAACAGTGGAGTATTTAGATAAACATTATTGGAGAACTCAAATCCACTAAATACATCAGAGAGAACAGGTTTGCTCGTTCATCAGATCGATAAGGCACGCAATGGCTATCTGCTTGCAAAATATCTTCAGTAAACTGACCACAAGACTCCTCTTTATAGCACATGCACTGGGAATGTTTCTTGTGTCATGTATGTGACCTCCGGCAGTTTAATTTGTGACGGGTGGCATTGCTGCAGGTTTTATGGTGTTTAGGCGCCTTCTTCCTCATTCACGTCTGTCTCTAAACAGAGCTCCTATTTAGCCCATGCTAATAGTCGGAACCCAGAACAAGTTACTGCTTTGCAATGGACAGTGCCTGCAAGGTGCTGAAAGAATGTGAACCGGATGACATGACGTCATCTGCTATCACATGGAATCTTTAGTACTTATCTAGATGACTTGATAACACATACACTGCACACTATGTACAGTATCCTGTAACAATACAAAAGCCACAACTAAATAGTGAATTAATCATTCACTAAAATAATTACTTTTCTTCGATGGCACTAGCAGCACACAGTGTGGTCATTCTGACAAAGTTTTGCTTTCATGTTTTTCCTGTATCAGTTCCTATCAGCATTTCCATAAAATTCAAACCACTCAGTATTTCCATTTATCTGTAAATTTGCATGGATAAACAAATAAGAAAGTGAATGAATAAAAAATACTTGTCCATTTGCTTGATTGTGGCCACTCATGCAAGAAGTCTGAATGCTGTTTGCTTTTTGATAGGCCAGTACATAACTAATTCTTCATGGTTTAATAATTAATTAATTCATTGGTGTCATTGATAATAATTCAGGAACAGAACTACATGGAGCACAGTCTTCTATTGGGTGATGAATGGCTGCATCCATTATTTTGCGTTCTGTATTGACCAGTCTTGTTTACATTTACATGTATTTATTTAACAGATGTTTTTATCCTAAGTGACTTCCATAATGTATTATATTACAAGGGCCATTATCCCCGGAGCAACTTGGGATTAAGTGCCTTGCTCAAGGGCACAATTGTGGAAGCCGGGAATTAAACTCACAACTTTTCTGGCTACTACATGCTAGCCCAGCTCCTCAACCAGTACGCTAACACCACCCATTCATTGCATTTAGTAATATTTCTGAGTAATTTTATAGATCATGAAAAACAAGGGAGAAGAAAACACTAAAATACTGGGCCGCCTGCCAGTACATCCACAGGAACTTCATTGACATCCCATTCTTAAATCTTATATCCTACTATATGGGCCGTGGTAGTGTAGTGGTTAAGGAGCTGGGCTAGTGTGTAGTAACCTGAAAGCTGTGGGTTCAATTCCTGGCTTCCACACTTGTGCCCTTGAGCAAGGCATTTAACCCCAAGTTGCACGGAGACAATGTAATCCCTTGTAATATATGACATTCTGCTACATGAATAAATGTGCATGTAAGATGGAGTAGGTCCTATCTTTACAGCTGCACCATCTCCCACTCTTTTGGGAAGGATTTACACAAGATTTTAGACAAGATTTTTTCCCCCCACAAGACTCTGGAAAGTTTTGCCCATTCATTCAGAAGAGTATTTAAGAGGTCAGGCACTTATGGACAAGAAGGCCTGGCTCTAAATTTCTGGGCTAGTTCATGCTAAAGGTGTTTGATGATGTAAATAATCCTGTTTTTTGCATTAACTAGCCAAGCTCTTCCATACCAAAATCACTTAAACATGTTTTTATAGACCCTGCATTGAGTATTGTTTACAGTCACGCTGGTGGAAAGATATGGCTAATGGTTATTTTTCAAGGGTTGGGATTGGGTCAGTGAAGGGAAATCTTAATGCCTCAGTACCAAGGCATTTTGGACATTAAATGTTTCCAACTTTTTGGGAACAGTTCGGGCAAGCCCTTTTTGGTTCCAGCGTGACTGTACCCCAGTGCACAAAGTGACGTTAATAAATACATTGCTAGGCGAGCCTGGTGTCCAAGAACTTGACTGGGCCACTTAAAGCAGGTTTCTATATGCCATCAAACACCTTTGGGATGAACTAGAAGAAGAGTACTGCGAACCAAGCCTTCCTATCCAACATCCTGACGTCACAAATACTCTCCTGAATGAATGGGCACTTTAAAATCCTTTCTGAAAGGAAATCCTTTCTGAAAGAGTGTAAACTGTTACAGCTGCATTGTATGAATTTAGAATGGAATGTCTCTGTGGGTGCAATGGCACGTGTCCCAATACTTTTGTCTATATAATGTAACTTTAATACAGTATTTACAGAAAATACAGAAATGTATTTTTTATCTGTACTCTGAGCCACTTGGGATAAAAACATGTGCTAAATGAAACTATTTTTGGAAAAGGCAGACTTTTCCTCTACAATTGGAATTGCTCCTTCTTTGTTAATCTGGTTACCCTGTTATGTGTCCTTTCCCAAGGTTTCATTTTCAGGTCTCTCTCTCTGCCATTGTTCCATCACCTCCTTTTAGAGGGATAGATTGATAGATCGATAGACAGATAAATAGATACCTAATTGATCCCTAAGGGGAAATTCAAGAGAGGATTTTAGGGAGAGGCATATTGAGGCATATTGCTGTTATGAGACGACTGAAAAAATATCAGAATTGAGTAGTAAATATGTGGTGTTCTGAACACAGAAATAACTAAAAGGTATTAGTTTTGTAGTTTTGCCATCTGTGATTGGTAATGAGATAATGGAGGTCTCTGATTGGTTTGTTCACTAAAGTATAAATACGAGTATCCACCTCTAGGGCGCCCTCTTGAGACGTTCATAAATACATTGCTAGGCGAGCCTGGTGTGGAAGAACTTGACTGGGCCACTTAAAGCAGGTTTCTATATGCCATCAAACACCTTAAAACGTCCACTGCATCTTGAAAAAGACTGTGCAGGGACACGTGCCATTGCACCCACAGAGACATTCCATTGGCAGAGAGAGACCTGAAAATGAAACCTTGGGAAAGGACACATAACAGGGTAACCAGATTAACGAAGAAGGAGCCATTCCAATTGTAGAGGAAAAGTCTGCCTCCTGTAAATATATTCTAAAGCAAGTTCCTTCATGGAGATGAGCCAGAGAACCTTTCTGTGTTCCTCGCTTCGCCTTTCTGCTTCTTGTCAGTTCTCACTCTGTTCCGTCTCGCCCACAGGAGCTATGGCTCCCCTCGTAGCGGATCTGCAGAGCTGGGTGGCGGGCGGAGGGTTGACTCTCACTTCGGCTCTCTCTCTCATCTTCCTCCTCGTCATCATCGTCAACCTCATCAACCTCTGCACCACCTGCCAAAAGTGGGTATAACTACACTACCACCATAGAGGCTTATAAAACCACATAAGCCACATTTGGCACGCTGCTTCTTACGGAGCCCCTAAGGGATCATGTACACAAAAAAAAAAAAGGTTTCTGGTGCGCACACAAAAATGTCTGGTGCGCACACAAAAGTTCCTGGTGTTTTTTTTTTTTTGTCCCTTTAGGGGCTCCATAGCTTCTCTAGTACATGTGTAGTGTATTTAGTGGATATCTGTTGAGCAGCAGACACCTCAAACCAACATGCTCCACAGCCAAATTTAAAACGTCCACTGCATCTTGAAAAAGACAGTTTCTTTATTTTTTTTATGTCACAACCTCTCTGTGACCAGCACCTTGCTGAGAAGAATACAAGAGGTGCGTTCGCTCCTCCTGACAAACATCTCAGACCAACATGACATCATACACCATTAAAGCTCAAAACAATGTAGTCAAAATGCCACATGCGCTATACTGAGCTGTGGCTGCTGTCAGTCATGTTTACGAGAGTTAAAACCTCCCTCTGTGAGGTGTCTCGTAGGTCATTTTGTAGAGCCGGAGGACTGCAGGCGTCAGTATCGGTTGTTATGAGTCACAGAACCGCCTTGCACATTCCAAGACAAAACAATCAAGTTTTGTCAGCTCGCTGAGCTTGCTAGGAATGAGGTGTAACTAAAACCACACAAAAGTAAACTGCGGTGGACAACTATAGATCAGATACTTTCCACGTCTCTTTTAGGGTTAACCTTGGCTCACCCAATCATAAAAAAAAGAGCAGGTACATTAGGCCTCCTCGCAGAGAAAGTGTAATTACATTGGATTGTTTGGCATTTCTGTGGTGTGCCTGTTTTATGAGCTGAAATGGTGCTCATAAAATGATGATTTATTGCTGATAGGAAACTATAATACTGCTTAGCAATGTGTGCTGAGATAACATAGCAATGTTTCCAAAAACATTATGGATTACTCAAATTGCAAATACATGAACATACACACAAAACACACCACCAGAGGGCAATAGATAGCCAATTTTCAAAATAAAATCCTGGAAGCCATAGGCCTAGTCACTGTTTTTAACTTGATTCAGTTATTTTCACTGAAGGCTAATTATTATTGATTCACTCAGCTATTGGACACAGTATGGCACTAATTAGCAAGAAAGATATCAACATTGACACATTTAGAAGGGTGTGGCAGTGTTTATGCTGGTATTTTCTGTGAAAAAGCGTGATGCGTGCTGATCACTTGTAATGTGTTGCAGGCATACCTTTGAACTGGAGCAGCCGAGTGCAGGGGTGGAACGAAGCTCTTCCACGCTAGTTAGAGTGGTATGTAACCAGGCCAGGCGTGGTCCGAATCAGCTTTATCTGCGCTGCCTGCTCTGACAACTCACACACACATACACACAGAAAAATGTTGTTTTAGTCGCATGCAAATGAATGATGCCTCACTGTGTGTATGTGTGTGTGTCATCCCACTCTCACCTACTCACTCACCACTAGATTGTGCTGGATGTTTCTCACAGGTTAAACTGGAAGACGCCCTAGCTGCAAGGGAAAATCCTGCCATTGATGAAATCAAGAGAGATGAAGAGGGTATGATGACCGGTGCATGTTCCTTGTGTGCCATCACAGTATCAGACACAGGGAATCAGTCCGTGACAGCCTCGTCACATTTAAAATGATGTGTCATTGGCATCCGAACTAAGTTAAGAGTCACAAACATACCTCCCCGTACCTGTTTCACTGGATTACGCTGGTTTAAAATTGAAATTCATTGCTAGGAGGATAACCCCTTGAGATGAAGCATCTCGTTTTCGAGGGGGTCCTCGAGACATGAGGCAAGGACAATACAGCACATGTACATTCACACTCGCTAAAGCTCTCTCTCATCCCTCCTCGCCCGCCCCATCGACAACTTATTGGAAACAAATCCATGTATAAAACATATTGCCGTATTAAGAGGCATGACAACATTTAGCCCATACATACACATACTGTATGTACATACATTAAGATGGATTAAGCTGGTCAATCCAGACATAATGTTATACTCTGCCATAGATCTGGGGCGTCAGGATTAAAACAGAGCTGTTCTAATGGGTTTATCCATTTGTATCGGAAATCTAATCTGTACTAAGAGTCCCTTACCACCAGAAGACTGCATGTGTTGATATTGTGCCTTGTCACAAGGCAAGGTTTCTACTGTACTACCTAGAGTGGAACAGCCGGAACGAAATGCCCGCCTTCCTCCTTCCTTCCCTCAGCCAACGCAGACCCCTAGAACACAGACTAGAATAAAAAAGGGGCCCTTATGGGCTTCACTCCTTAGTTCTCAGCTCTCTTCATCCATCATGTCATTATCCTGCTCTGAACCCTAAGTCCCTTCTGAAGTTCACTGATTGTCTGTCTGTTTGTTTGTTTGTTTGTTTACACGTGTGATTCTCCAGAGCTCAGCACTATTCCTGAGGGCAACGGCGCGGCTTTAACGCCCTGGAGAAACCACACATCACAACGCAGTAGGTCCCTCTGAGCACACAATCAGTAGCCAGTACAATAGACGCAGAGTAGAACCCACAGTGGAACTCTATTGTGATTCAGGAGCTGTAAGCTAGTTAATGATCACAATAATTTCCAAAGATTCAGTCTACTAACTTTGAATAGAACACATTTTGCATGCCTTTAAGAGTTTAAAATGGACCCGTACACTTTAATGTTGTAAAAGATTTGTTGATAATGTTTTTTTTTTTACATTTGATGATGTTTACTGTCTGCCAAGAACCATAACCATATGATTGTATACTGGTACTGAAAGAAATATTCTGCAAAATATTCCGAATCCCTTGATGTGTAGTGAGAGAAATGATGGACTGCTAAAGTTACAATTCACTACACTCAAAAGAAACAGATTATATCAAGTTACCCGTGTGTGGCCAAGAGAATAACATCTGCATTTCCCTATGGTGTAATGACTGAATAACACCTTGTAGCTGTTTGATGACCGCTGCCTAACGGTAAACCTGTTCTGACACCTTACAGGTGAGTTCCCAGAGGACTCGCAGGTGGGCAACGGAACACCCGCCGGACTCACTGTGACAAATGGCGGCGGCAAAATGGGTAACTGAACCCTTTGGACAACCACAAGCTTGGCCAACATTGTGATTTAGCGTAAAAAACAATTATTCCACCCTTGGGTGCCTAATGCTTGCGATTGCGAAGAGATCATCGAAATCGCTGATGGCTGAGACTTTCTTGATTGTCCTCATCCCCACTCCCCCAAATCCAAGTTTATACTGGTGTGAGGGATTACAAACCAGCTCCCAGTAACTTAAGTAAATTAAGTGCTGGTTTTCTCACTACATATTATCATTACTTTCTATACGTAGATGGCACAGCTACCACCAGGCACGAGCTTCACTCCACACCAATGATAGCTCCTCATAGAGAAGTGGAATCGCACGTGCAGTCGGCTCTTCCAGCAGTCTCAGTGGTCAGTCCCACTCACAGCGAGCCTGAGGGGTCCTTACAAGGATGGGCAAAAGCGCAACCCGAGCTGAGGGCCAACCACTCTGGCGAGGTCACCTCCGAGCATCCTCCGAGCTTCCTCCAAATTCCAGAGGTCCGCTCACAGCATGACTACGAGACCATTTCCAACATGTTAAAACAAGCGACTCCAGAACTGTCCGAGAGCTCGGGGGAGCCGCTGGACGTGCCCTCCTACCAGTTTGTGACGCAGTTGGAACCCTACGCCACGTCGCTCCCCGACCCCACCCACCTCCCCCAGCACACCCTCACCGTAGAGGTGGAGGAGATCGCCGACCTGGAGGACCGGCACTCCAAGGCCATGTACGCCAGGGTGAGCAGACGGATCAAGTGCCCCACCCCACCCCCAGTTCCCCCACCTGAAGACGAGGATGAGGAAGAGGAAGGGGAGAAAGGAGAGGAAATTGCCCCTCCACTACCAGACAGAGCCCTCGACACAGACGAATCCATCTCTCAATAGACAGCTTGAATGTGGCACCATCTACTGTTATTTATATGCATGTATTCGTATCTTGTCTTTCCAAGCATTTTATTTTGTGGGTTATGTATTGTTTAATATCTTATTGATAAATATATATATATTTTAAAGCACTCAATTCAAACTGAAAATGCACTTGAAGTGTTGACATGTTCTTACGTTAGAGACAGGCTGTCCACAAATTCATGAGATCAGTGTGGAACCCGTCAACTCAGATATAAGGCTTCCATATCATTCACAGTTTCTACAATTCTGACACATATTCCAGTCATCAATAAAATTCAAATGTATTAAATAAACACATATGTTAATTCAGTTGTCACTTACAGTAGGCTGACTGTATTACCTCAAATCTAACTTCTGAGGTCATACAAGTACAACTTTCATTGGAAAAGAAAAAAATAAATGATAATAATTGAATGCAGTTAAAACATTAGGTTTGTATAACTATTATTATTGTGTTACATCTGAGATGTGCTATTGTTTTACCGGCATTGTTCCATGTTCTTGCCACAAAATGATATATAGGGCAGCATCTGTTCTGGTTTGATTGGACATGGTGACCTATGACATGAATAAATTAAGAAAAGAACTTTCGCGCCCATGGTAAGTAAATTTGGTAGGCCTACATTTCTTTTACTGACTATGGAGAAATCTCTACGAGAAATCCCCATGTTACACAGAACAGAAGCATAACAAGAGTGATGACAACGATGCTTAAATTGGGGAAGAGTGAACAGGCTAGCACGGTGGCTAACAGTTGACATCATAGCGTTTATCTGCATTTCCTCTTTCCACAAGGGGAAATCTTTTTTTTTTTCATAAATAGAGGAATTTTATGCTTTATATCATACAGCCTAAAACTGAACTCACTGTCATCACCAAAGACACCGAGCGTGCGCGACTAGACTTCGTTAAGCTCAAATAGTTTTGTTTGTTGAAAGCAACTTGTGCAACTAATTTACAAGATTTTATGTAAGCACGATTTTCTCTTAATGTGCAATAATTGTACATCTACTCAAAAAGTATTTCACCAACAAGTCAGCATTTCATCATCTGTCCCGAAATAATCGGTAAGTTAGTCACTTGGTAAACTCCTATTTCACACTGCCGCCGACGTGCTGTAGGAGCCGTTTACACCACGTGCACCAAGACACGTAGGACACGCACATCATGTACCCTGCCCGCCACGCGCGGGATGCATGGGAACCTACGTCACAGATTCCCACCAATGGCACTCATGCGCCAGGGCATTGGAAAGCTTCTGCTTATGTTATGTAATCCATAGATAGAGTCCACCCAACCCCCTCCCAACCCTGGCAATGCAGCACTCACGTTCTTTTGTTTTTATTCTTGTCCAGTGAAACATGGCACCTCAACAATATACAAAGAGCTTGTATCTCGGCTGAAGAATGGCGTTCCCCATTCTTCCAGTTTTACTTATCTGCTGCTATCATGTTGCAATAGATCTGCAGCTTGAGCAAGACTCAAATGCAAATAACATGTCCACAGTATTCAGTGTCATTGTCAATAATATTGACGTATTTATTGACGCTGCAATTTTAAATTGCAATAATGCAATGTTTTTTCATGCTGTTAAATATGACAGTTCATACTGTTAAATATGACAGTTTAAGCTATTTGCTCAAAAGGGTGCATTTCTAGTTTGCCACATATTGCCACAGCAATAGCATATGACATTTGAAAGAATCGGCTACTACTGACCATAACTCCTGTTAAGTGGGGCTGTGATATATTTCTTATATAGCGTCTTTGTGCTTCCCAACCCTACAACTCCTGGGTAAACAACTTGGAACTGTGGGGCGTGTGACTTACTGATCCAATGAACGCTAACTGTCCTACCACATGGTTCGGTTGTTTACTACAAGAGCAGAACTCGCTTTCAAAGGTATTCTGCAAAGCCTGGAGTGGAGTTTTCTGTTCCATTCTTTTTCACTTTAACACATAAATGCACGTTTTAACTCCAGACGTTCAATAGAACATCACCGAACATTCGCAGGACATAAGGTTGCTTCGACCAAAAGACATTTTTGGAATTATTATTTTGCATCACTTCGAGTAGTAAGTGTTTCGTCGTCGACTTCGTAAACATACGCGCAGAAGGAGAATCCAGTTGGGGGAAATCCGTGACAGGTTTTCCTCAACCTCACATCCCTTTCTAGGCACTGAAAAGAGCATTTTCAAGTTACAGCCGGTCAGAGCAAGCTTTGCAGAAGGGGGTGTGTTGGAAACTGGCAAAGGTAGGTGTGAAATGTCCATTGAATGTTTTGGTTGTTTTTTTTAAGCCTAAATGCCGTTTAAATGTATTTTTCGCTGCTGCAGTCCATATTTTACTATGTGAAGTTATGTTTTAAACATTTTGTTGGTATGAAAACTAAGAATTTGTTGCACTCGTTTGATGTATGCATGCTCATGTTTTACACTTGGCTGTGTGCTAGCTAGAACACTCAACTTTTTAAATCGATGGTAACATTTATGTATACATTTTGAAAATCCGTTTTCTTCCTGTAGCCTATTATGTTTGAAATGTCTGTTTAATGAAAACCCACAGAGCAATTCAAGTTTACATTGTGACGGTAATGTTAGTCCGAAATAAGGTCGTTGTGCACCCAGCAATTGTGATATCGTGGTTGTGTGCTGTGTTTACAGAAAGCTAAATTGTCTACATACGTTGTCAACATTCATCAAAACATTCGTTAGCGTTGTTTTTGTTTCCATTTTCTTTCTCCTTTGGATAAGCACACTGTTGCATTAATGATTCCTTATTCTTGTTCTGGCATTTTGCTTTTACCATGCGGCGTTCCGCTCGAACCGTTAACGCCACGCTGCTATCAACACGCAGCTCACCGCCGTTGAATGCATGAGGGTCGCATATCAGGTTGTTGTGGTGGCTTTTTCGAAGCGCGAGCGAACGACTGACGTCATATGCACATAAAGTCCCCCCCGCCCTTGCTATATATTGCTTGTTGTGAATGGACCAAAATTCGCTCAATGATCGAGTGCATGTTCCATTGTTCCACTCGGATGTTTGTATGCGAGATGTCAGTGCTATAGTGTCATTGCTGTTTAATAACTTCCAACTGTGTTTATGTAATTATACCATAATATATGCAGCACTGGTCTCTACTGAATGAGTGGAACGGTGTGCATGGTGGGTGGCCCGTTGAGGATATGTGCAAACATTTTGTAGTGCAATTTTATTTCTGCCTGTAAAAAGGCTTGATCATCTCGTTTCACTTGAAACGTTGTGTACTGCAGTTCAGCATTGACAGGACAGTTGCATATCCAGCTGGACTGCGAGCCAGGATTGCATTGCACAAGATTCCAGTTGAATAGCCTACTGGCCCAGTGACCATACAGTAACAGTTTACAGTATGGTAACAGCTGCAGTGATGCAAGTGGGCATGGGAGTTTCACAACCAGGGCTAATGGCAGTTTATCCACAGTGTGGGTGAATCACCTCTTACTGGAAAAGAGGAAATATGAAATGTGACCACAGCTTGTGATTAGAGATCCCAAGACAAATGAAAAGTCCCCAGAGACCAGCTTGCTTTCATGTGACTGAAATGACTTACTGTACAGTGGCAGTAGTGGGTTTAATGCAGTGTGACCCCTGTCAACAGTGTTGTTAAGACGAAGTCACTTCTCAGCCGCTTGGACTTTGAATACGATGAATCACCTCAGCTTACAACAAAGGCGTTTAGAGTTGCATCAGTCAACCCATTTAAATCGGCCAATTAGAGTTTGTTTAACGTCTTGATGATTTCTTGAGAATGTATCTCTTTTTAAGTAGGTTATTTCGTGGAACAACTTTGGTCTTTTTTGGCTCAGGTCTGGCCCCGATTCCTGTTAATTCTCTTCTAGAATTAATGGCTATTCAGGATTCATTTCCCTTATAGTGACGCACTTAATATTTAGGGCAGGGTATTTTCTTCCTGGCTATTTTTTTGGCAGCCCTTCCCCCTTTAAGTGTGTGTGTGTGAGAGAGAGAGTATGTGGGTCCTCTTAAGGTGGGACAAGGGTGGGGGCTGGGAGTTGCCAGGCCTCTATTACGGGAAGTGTTTGCCAGTGAACAGGCCCTCCTGCTGCTCTGCCATATCTCTGAAGGGGATTGTAGGGGAGACAGTGTGGACTTAAATAGAAAAAAAAAAAAAAAGTTTCCAAGGTCATCAGGCTTTTTTAAGGTACTTTTAGCAAGTATTTGGATGTGTCATATAAAGAGAAGTTAAAACTGACGTTAAACAATTTTGTACTGCACTTCAGATAGCCCGTTTCTGTGCTAATGTAGTGTTTATAGTTTGAGATGGTGTGTGTTGAGGTATGATTTGGAATTCCATTAAAGCTTGCACAAAATTATTTCTTTCTTGCCACAAATGAATAGTGTTGCTGAAGTGCAAGTGCTGCCTAATATCTGAATAATGTAATTAGATTCTGTAATTGAATTTGTATTGGTTGTTTAGAAACACCTCAAGACTGTGTTCATTGTTAGCCTTAAATTAATTAATTAATTGCTATGTAATTAATTCATGCTAATAGGTTCCTATTAGTCTTTGTGTATACACTGATCATCACCAGTGATCCAACTACATTGTGTTAAAAACACAGACAGATGATTCGCTCCACTAGTCCAAATCCCTCATGCTGTTATGATGGTGTCCCATCACCTCAGGGTCCATATGTCCCTTTCTCCTTGTGTGATTCAGAGTATCTAAATATTCATGAAACTCAGCCGGAGAAGCACCAGCAGTCTCACAGCATATTGTTTCTCTCTCTCTCTCTCTCTCTCTCTCTCTCTCTCTCTCTCTCTCTCTGTTTCTCACCAACAGCTTTCTCTCGTGTGTGTGTGTCTGTGTTCATATCCGTCCTGTGGGAAGAGAGCCGCTCCGGCCCTGTGGGAATCGACTGGAACTGGTCACTGTTGAACTGGATCGGACACTGCGAGGATTCCGTTGAGAGCGAAATATGTTGCCCAAGAGCAGGCTGGGAAAGCGCTCCACCATGGGCGCGCTGGTGTGTGGCTCCTGCCACCCCTCCGACGGCCACCAGGAGGCGCCGCAGCTGCCTCCACATCAGCATCAGGGCGAGGCGGAGGCCGGCACGCCGTGTCTGGGGCTCGGCCCGAGACCTCACGGCGTCATCAGAGTCAAGCTGCACCCGGGCCAGAAGGTGATTTGAGACGGGGGAGGTGGGCGTGAGGCCAAAAACGTGATGGAGCATGTGCCATATATCGACACGTAGTGCCCGTGTCTGTTCTGAATTGAGGAAAGAGTGCAATGTAGCCGCAAGTTCCAAGCGTTTCTAGTTGAAAGTCTCTATTGAAAGACCTCCCAGGATGGTGCAGGTGCCGTCTCAAAGAGGTGGTGCTGGTCTCTCATACAGCAGTGGTGGCTAGATGCTCTAAAGTAAAGGAACATGGGAGCTGTTCAGAGAAAACATATTCACCATGAACGTTTGCCACTGTTTGCCGAATGCACTTGAACGCACCGCTGATCAGTGCCGCGTCCATGCTAAAGTGCTGTCAGGAAAGGAAAACACTGGAGAACTGTTGGGAATTTGAACGGAGTCAAGAATGTTTGACTAGGAATTAGGAATGTGTTTGTGATTGTAGATTTCATTTCAAAGGTCAAGTTTAGTCAAGTTTATTTGATTTACCAAGACCAATTGCAGGGACTGCCCCATGAAGCAGCTCGATTTAAGGGCCTTTCCCAGGGGCACTATGGTGTGGTTGGCTGCTGGCTATTGCATGCTAGTCCAGTTCCTTAGCTACCACACTACCATGACAAGTATTGACATACAGTAACGTGCTTCAAAATAAAAGGCGTAAATGCACATCAAATACATGACATGACGAAGCATACGATAAAAACATAAACAGTGTGTTTGAAACCAGATTTGCTGCACCCTTTTAGATGCATAGGAAGTGAAACTTCACACGTGAACAATCTCGTTTTAGTGCTTTGCATGCAGACATCCTCTTTGTGCAAAACATTTTTGTTGGACGTTTGCGCTGAATCTCGCTGTGTGGTGTTAAAGATGGCGGCCGCTGTTCTCCTGCCCTCCTGTAGGTGTATGTTTTCTGCGGAGGCCAAGAGTGCTGTGGCATGGTCGAGCAGCACAACCACGTGGACAACCAGGTGAACATCTTCCTCCCCCAGCTCAACCAGCACATCGTCCGCAAGCAGGAGGACGTCTGGACGACCCCCAACCCTCCGCTCGCCTCTCACTCCCACCCCACTCGCTCTGTGTCTTCCTGCATTGACGTACCAAGAAGGTATGACGTGAAGTCTGCACGGGCTCAGACTTACCATACCATTCTGACAGCGAATCAACAGGATTGTGTCTTGCAGAATCAATATATCGTGTCATTTTATGTTCAATACACCATTTTTTCCCTTAATGTGTTGATACATTCATACAATATTCTTCAGTCATATTCATTCTTTTCATTAATATAATATGAAGTTTTTTGTTGAAATTATCATGGCCATAGTTGATAGCCTTCATTAATATTGAAAATATTCATGTTCCTGTGCCTGCCCTCATTCTCTTTCACTCCAGTTACAGAAGCCCTGTGTCTGTGGACATGGATGAGATGATGGCTGCCATGGTGCTGACCAGCTTGTCATGCAGTCCGCTGGTCCAGAGCCCGTCTCAGGTAGAACCAGGTGAGTCCGTAACACATCAACACAACAACACATCAATATCAACGTAATTTTTTATGTCTGGCATATGTGGTCTTTAAATGTGTCATAATAGTAAGGTAAAACTTTTTCCGTGTCAGATAGCTACAGTATAAGTATAAGTAAGTATAAGTATACATACTCTTTTGATCACGTGAGGTAAATTTGGTCTCTGCATTTATCCCAATCCGTGAATTAGTGAAACACACTCAGCACACACAGTGAGGTGAAGCACACACTAATCCCGACGCAGTGAGCTGCCTGCTACAGCAGCGCTCGGGGAGCAGTGAGGGGTTAGGTGCCTTGCTCAAGGGTACTTCAGCCGTTCCTACTGGTCGAGGATCGAACCGGCAACCCTCTGGTTACAAGTCCAGAGTGCTAACCAGTAGGCCACGACTGCCCAAATTAAGTCAACGCAGGATAAGCCAGAGTTATGCCACTTGCAGATAAAAAAAAGTAGAATTTAACAGTTTATTCAGACATCATTTTAGTTTTGATTGTGCTATATTACAGATGACGTTGTGGAGTTCTGTATTGTCCCTCTGTATTGTTATTTAATGTCTTATACTGTACATATCATTTTTGTTAAACATAGCCTCTTTTTCTCTTTCTCTCACTCTCTCGTTGTGTGTGTGTGACTCTGTGGCCTGTGGTGTGATGTGTCCAGCCGTCAGTGGGGTGGAATGTGGCGGAGGTGAACTGTCCGACAGCGGCAGCAGCGGCTACTGGAGCTCCGACCATGGCAACACAAGCCCCGCCCCGTCACCAACCATCGAGGAGACAGACAGGGGTGCGGTCCCACCCACCGACGAGGGATTGGACATGGAACTGGAACAGGTTCTGTTTGACGAACCAGCGCCACGGAAACGAAAGGTGACTGATCACACTGGTGTTGTTACCATGGCCATATTAGGTATTGTCATTGTCGTTTATTGACTCTGAAGTAAATGTGTAACGTCAAAGTACACTAACACTCTATAAATAAAAATGTAATATAAGTTTGTTATTGAAGTGTGCGGATCATAGCTGTAAATGATTTATTTCTGTTTCCTAATTGATGTGTACACCTTTCTATCTGTCTCTAAAGTGATGAGTTAGTTGTGTTAGTTGCACTAGACGTAACGCAGCGTGTAAACCAGTTTTGAAATGAAAGACACTGAACTATAATTTTGTATTTGGTGCTCATTGTTTCCCACCCTTGCCTTTCTCCTCCAGAACTCTGTTAAGATTGCTTACCGGTGTCTTTGGCGCAACTGTGGCAAGGTTCTGACCTCAGTGGTTGGCATGAAGCGGCACATTCGCACACTGCACTTGGGGTAAGTGCCCTGTGGGGACCAGCTGGCTCAAGCTGGCAGTACGCACCGCACGCTTCCTCTCTAGCCCTCCAGTAAAGGAATGGGTACAGTGTCAGCTTGGGCTGTACCAGGCTACATTTCCTGAAAGCGTTATTGAACAGCTACCATAAGCGCATTATAGAGAGATGGTCATTTTGCACATTCATTTTCCACAGTGCTCTACTCCCTCACTAATGCCTTTGGGAAACATAGTCCTCCAGATCAAAGCTGTTTTGGGATTAAATCACACGCACCATAACGATATGTTAATCAATGATTATCCATATTATAATATTTACAGTTATGGTTATGGTATTTTGCAGATGCTTTTGCTCAAAGCGACTAACAGGATATGAACATGACATTTGTTAAAAAAATAATCGTTTGAAATTAAGTGGAAAAGGTGTACAATAAAGTGGGGGAAAAAAGTCTATAATTTGACTTTATTGGCTGTCATCTGAGTCTGACGTACTTTCCGATCCTTATAGCCAGAGCACGGAGCATGAGCGCTCCCAGAGGGAGGAGGACTTCTACTACACCGAGATCTACCAGGACGTGGACCAGATGACCGTCAGTAGCGGGGGCCCTCCCCTGGCCCCTGCCCCCACCCCCGCCAGGCCCTCCTGTGCGTCCCCCTCCAGCACTGCCCAGCACATCCCCTCTCCCCCCAAAACCGAGCCCAGTCCCCTCAGCCGATCTGCGCCCTCCGAGAGCTTCTGGCAGGTCCACTGCGAGCACTCGTACCAGGTAGGACTGGCCGATACGGCTAAGAAATGCCCATCCCGATAAACTGAGGAGAAATGCCGATATACAATAGGATACGATATAATGAATATAATGTATTCTTATAAAATAGTGTTTATACAAAGTTAACATGTCATATTGTCGTGCATCCTAAAAGTTGCATTGAACATAAAAAAACACACATATATGGAGAATGGAGAAAGCAAAGTTATGCAAAAACTCAAGAATCAAAGAACTATATTGTCAATATGGCAATATGAAACTTCATACAATATAGAAGAATGATCAGGATGGTATATGGCACAGCCCTACAACGAGGTACTGCTAGCTCGGCCTTCCCTGGGTTACTAATCAGCCAGGGGTAGATTTATGCACTGATGCATTGTAATGGGAATGTAATGGCTTCTTATCGAAATCTGTGTTTATATATTTCTGTATTTTCAGAAATAAAAATGCTCATTTCTGTATTTTCAGAAATAAAAATGCTCCCTCGTCCAATAGTCCCTCGGGCTATTTGTGCATCCAGTGTTTTTCCAGACTAATTAAGCCACATTTCACTGCCGGGAAACTAGAGATTTAGTAGAAACGAGTGAACTGTCATTTCCTGAATAATTTATTATTATTTATTTAAATGTTAGTCCTCTGCCTCTCAGAGCACCTGGCTGTGACGCATTACTCTGTTTGTTTGTATTAATCTTTTTAGCACACCCATTGTGTGTTTACATGTGTTTGTTTGTTTGTTTGTTTACTCTGTGACCTCATCTCCACAGGCCCCTGCACCTCCTCCTGCTCAGGCGGTGACTGCAGCGCCCTCCACCTCCCCCTCCTGTCTTTGGACGCAGCCTCTGACCGTCGCCACAAACAAACAGGTGAGATTACTCAGATTAACACACACACGCACGGTCGCACACGCGCACACACACACACACACACACACACACACACACCGTCACTCAAGTCACTCGGATACTAAATCCCCATGCAAAACATCGCTCACAATACCCTCCCCAAGCCTTTGTGTATAAACACTTGTTGATCCCAGTGGGGTGACCAACAGTCTCGTGTTAAGACAGCCGCGTGTGTCGGCGCATCCACCCATGCCTTCTCTAAGCCGTCCACTCTGGCTGCTACATAAACAAGCTAAATAAACACAGAGGCAGGAAAATCCTCGACGGCACAGTGGACTGGATCGGTCCGAGTCGATGCACCTGCCTGTAGCCATCGTCCTTCTCGTCTGAGGGTTATTGTCTTTGTGAGAGGACGGTCTCGAGGGACAGATTTATACTGCAGTGTTTTCCTGCAGGGTGGCCATTAAAAGGATGTCATAAACACACAAGCCACCCTCCCTTTGTTCCAGCACAGCTGACAGCTGGTGCAAGGGTCCCACCTACTGGCTACTCGGGAGAATTTCACTGCAGACTCCATTTTCTCTTTTGTAAACATGTGGTCGTACAAACACGCCTGTGGCTCTCGGTGTATGCCATGTTCAACGTGTATTTATAGAGGCGTATTTCGCAACATTGTGTTAATCGCAACATTGTGTGTAAAATTATATAAACATAGTTTTAATCTTCCAAGTCTGCGTCAAGTAGTGTTTCTGTTTTCCGTCGTCTATAATCTGAGTTGTTTTGACGCCAGCATTATATTTCGACATCCCTATTTGACTGAGTGTGAGCAAATCCAGAATGATAAGCTGTCACGGCTGTGCATGTTTGGAAAAGAATTCTGGAGCTGTTGCAGAGTGCAGTTGTCCTTCCTCTTTTTTCCACCTCTGTTGTTGTTGACTGCATACTGTTAATCTTTTGACTCCTAGGTGGCGCCATTTCGCAACCGTTCAGTGAGTGTTGGTGAACAGTGGCTCCAGAACCACAGCGCCCCCAGCAGGTCGGTCCCAGCCAGTGTCTCACCACCCAGAAATCACTGCAACACCAGGTATGAGTGCTTTCACAGACAAAAAACTAACCAGAGATTGTTAATTAGCATAAGGAAGCCATTCATAATGGATGTGCTCCTGTGAAACCAAATGTAATGTATGTGTTCATCCTGTATCTGAAGCCATCTAACTAAATTTTACATGGCTTTAGATACAGGATGAACACATACATTTACACAATAATACTGAAGTCATTTGCTCTTTGCCCTCTGAACAAAACACCTTAATGCTCAACTTCACTTTCAGTGACTTCTGAATGCTTGTCTCTGATACTCTGTAATGTTTCTTAGCTCTTAGTCTCTGTATACTGGATTATGTCAGTGTGTACGTCTCAAAATATGTTTGAGATTTCCGTTTTTTTTTTTTTCTTCTGAACTTGTTGATCCTCACGTTCCAGAAAGATCCGCGGCGAGGCCAAGAAGTGCCGGAAGGTGTACGGCATCGAGCACAGGGACCAGTGGTGCACCGCATGCCGCTGGAAGAAAGCCTGTCAGCGGTTTGTGGACTGAGAGAGTGCAGACAGCGAGAGAAAGAGAGAGAGAGATCGTGAGAGAGGGGGACATTTTCTTTTCAAACTGAAGAAACACCTCTTCCAAAGACAGGAGGACAGGCTAACCACAAAACCAGAGAAGCACCTTTTTTGTTTTTTAAACTGTTTTGTACTTTTTACTTTTTAAATGTTTTTGTTGTTTTTTTGTTTTGTTTTTGTTGTTTGTTTTTTGTTCTTTTATACTTGCATGCTTTTTGTGTTTAAATTTCACAACTGTAATTGTACTTTGTTACAGCATGATTTAAATGTTTTTGGTGCTTACAGTAAGGCTTTGGGGAAGTAAAGAGGTATTACACTGCCATTCCCCTTAACTCTACCTGTCTGAGGTGAGTCTTGAGTCTCGAGGTGCCCACCTCTGCTAGTCTTCCTCCAAACTGGAACATGATGAGACGCGTCCCCTGCACACACAGGGGTCTTCTGTGTAACAGTCTCTGAGCCACTGCCACATCAGCCAAGGGGATTTCCCTTAGGAGTCAACGGAGGCCCATCTCCACACGACCCCGGTTCTAGGAATCGACTCGTTTCTCAATGGCAGTCTAGAAATAAATATGGCCGCCTACGAAAGAAGCCGCTTCGGTTTCCCGCCCTTCCTCAAACACTACGAGTGAGTGAGTGTGTGTGTGTGTGTGTGTCTGTATGTGTGTGTGCACACATTTGTGTATGAAGTGGGATGGCAGTTACTGTTCCAGCACTGATTTAATATTGAAGACCATGCAGTAAGAAAGAAGTCAATTGTGGTGCAGGCGTAAGATTGACCTAATGAGAGGAGTTATAAAAAAGGAAAAATAAATAAAAAACACGGCAGC
Organism: Alosa alosa; assembly: GCF_017589495.1. Classification (NCBI taxonomy): domain Eukaryota; kingdom Metazoa; phylum Chordata; class Actinopteri; order Clupeiformes; family Clupeidae; genus Alosa; species Alosa alosa. The sequence continues at coordinate 5,439,260 of NC_063207.1, read as the reverse complement.
TTATTATGACTACAGCAGTTGGTGGAGCAGTGTTGGCACTCATGGCCCACTGTGTCCACTGTAAAAGCCATGCAGATCTGTGGTGGAATTCCACAGCGTCCGAAGCTTTTTTCTTTCTCTTCAAAAAGAGATGTTTTATGTATAAAAAAAATGAGTTTTTTTGTTGTTGTTTACTCAGTGGCTAGTGTTTCTGGTGTTATGTCATAATCATTGTGCTCTTATATTGATTGCCAGTGAGACAAAAAAAGATGTAAAAAAAATTAGATCTCTGATGACAAAGAAATTAGTTCTGGTGTAGCAACGTTCCCCTTTTCCATAATCATTTGACACTTCCTTCACGAGTTTACCAAACTGTTGGCTCAAGTGTACATTTTGTGGTTCCTTCTTTTACTATGGTGCAATCGCACTGTAAGACCACTCTTTTGAATCTTTTTGATATTCTGTCTTGTCCTTTAATGAAAGGAATATAATATGTATGATTGAGAGACATCAGCCTCCAACCTTTTTTTCGTGTAAAGTTCCAAGGAATAAGACTTTGTATGTCTGCTTGTACTACAGACGACATGAATGTCTTAGGGAGTCTGCTCTATGCGAGTCAGATACTTTTTAGTGAAAGGATTTGTGTTCACATTGTAGTTAAGTACTAAAACGGTAATTTCTTCTGTCATCTAACTGCCCAGGCAAATGAGACATAACCAACAGAAGTCCATGAGTATCTTGTGTCATTGTATGTTCCATAAAGTCAGTTTGTGTCAAAGCAAAAAAGTAACACCTTATTATGAAATTCTTTGTGTAATCTGAAACCTTTTTGTAATTCTTAAGTTTTATTACATTTTATAAAAATATATATCAAACCAAGTGTGCTGTTCTGTCTTATCTGAGTTACAAATGGTAAATGACAAATGATAAAATGAATTTCCCAGAAAGACAGCATGTCAATGTACTGAAACCCCTGGCAGTCGCCTAGTCAAAAGTAGTGTATCATCCTAACTCTTTAATTCATACACTTCACCGGAAAGCTTTGTTGTCCTCCTTAAACAAATAAATGTGAATTGATGATGAATGAAGTAATCACAATAGTTGCATTTCCACCAGAATTGCAAGAGATAACATGAAGTCAATGGACAAACAAAATACCTCGAGACACAATCATTTGCTGCATGACAAGCCACAAAGGAAATAGTAAACTATTTTATTGGTATGTTCAACTTTGTTCCTATTTACAAGTTGTTATTCTGAACAATCAAATGATTTCACACAACAGAAAGAAATTATCAAAATAAACACTTTACATACGTACAGGTTGTTTCATATACACAAACACAGCTGATTAGATCTCTATGTAGTGACAGAAGCCTTGGATTAAACCATAGAGATCTCATCAGGAGAAACGAATGCATCATCATCGCAGATAGAAGACCTGGCAATGTTTCCTGTGTGCCTGAACTCTATATGTTCTCAGATTTTTCATGACTTGTATAATTAATTAAAATATTTGTATAGTTCAACCAAATATTACAATGTCCATTGGATTTTTAAAGTCACATTAGTCCAGCAACAGGACTCTCATTAGATATGCAAGGTTATCATTCAGACAAGTGTTGTCTTTCTCAATTTAGCCACAAGATGGCAGTGTTTGACAGAGCCTATTGGATAGTAGTTGACAGTATGAGCAGATTATTATCGAATATCGCTCTGGGCAATAGGCCTAACTTTTACAGAAAGAAACTTTCCCTCATTCCTTTTATCAAACTAATCTGATCTATCTCTACAGAGTTGTTTATCTCGGATTTCTCTGAGTGTCGTCTTGTAAAATAAGTATTTAGTCATAAAATGTTTTCCAACTGAGATGCTTCTTGCCTCCCGGGATACAGTCAAGCTAGTAAATCAAGATTTTTTTTTTTTTACCAACAACAATAGCCAGATTTAACTTTGACCTACTTTTAGGCCGAGGAATAGGCTGTGGTTTGTCCTCATGTAAAAATGTTGAGATGGGTTGACTAAGTGTGAGAAGCAAGAGGAAATGTGTATGGATGACCTTTCTGTTGCGTAGTTTAGAAGGTCACTGTGTGAACTGAAGAACTGCAGTGTGGAGTGGACGAAAGGATTTGTTTGTTTGTACAGTGACTGGACAGGTATCAACAAAGGCCTTAGACCTCATTTTGTTGGGTGAGGTCAGCTGAGACACTCTTATACTCGCTAGATCGGGTGCTCATGCCCAGGTACTGCTTTAGAAACTCAGAGAAACGTTTCTGGTTGTTCCACTTTCGGGCAGATTTACGGACGCCTATGAAGCCACCATAACGTTTCTGGTAGGACCTCCCTGGGTTCATCAGCTTCTTGTAGCCATACTTGCCCTTCAGGAAGCCGCCGAAGCGTTTGGTCAGGTTGATGGCGACCCCGTCGCCCTCGTCCCTGTCTTCCTCATCCTCAGCCTCCTCCTCCTCGTCCTCGTCCTCCTGGTTCCCCTCCACGGTCTCGGGCGCCAGCTGGGTCGTCCGGCTCCTGACGCCCTGCTGACCCAGACCCAGTGCCCGGGCCACATGGTCAAACCTCTGCAAGGCTCCAGAGTAGGGCAGTCCACCATCCTCCTGCTCCAGGGGCAGCAGACTGGCCACATCCTCCTGGGAGCGTTTCAGCATGGCGCCCCCTAGGGACTGGGAGGGTACCTGTGGCTTCTCCACAACCTTGCGGCACATCTCCCAGTTGAGGCCTGGAGAGACGTTACCATGGCACTCTACGAGACACACCTGCAGGGCACATGGATTGGGGAACGAACGGAAAGTGACCAGAAGTTAGTGAAACATAGAAAGAAACCTGTGCTTTGCTTCTCACAATTTTTAGGATGGTGAGTTGGAGACAACAGGTGGTTGACCTCTGTGACCCAAATCTTTTTTCTGTCAGCTCTGTCGGCTCTGTAACTGTTGTCTCCAACCACATCTAGGGGGAGGGAGTGATTTTTTTTATCCCACAGAGGGTTGTGTAGTTATCTGCATGGTTTAATGTGTCAGGAAGTTTACTTTTTAGCTTTTTTTTAAGTTTAGCTTTACACTTTTCAGTCCTTCTATAATCAATCATGAGTGTGAACCAAAAAGGACAGACTGGACACAAACATACACGCTCAATACAAATATGTCATCGACATATGTAAACGTCAACTGTTTTTTTTTGCATGTTTTCTGTTTCATCAAAGGAATTCAATTAGTCGACCATGCAAATTAAAAGCCAGGCTCCAGGGACGCCGTTTTGTAGCTGTACAGAGGAAATGTGCCCTTTTCTGGCCATCCAAGCTATTAACTGATGGAGAACAGCCCTGAGGGGGTCTCCAGTGAACACCACAGGAGGCCGCTCTGTTCCATCAACTTCTCCATCAAAGCTCTCACCACACAGTGGAATTGTGGTGCTCGATAATTATGCGGCGGGATAATTGAATCCCCCACGTCCCCCCAGATACAAGTTGAGCTGCCCCGGCCCAAGCTCAGAACCAGGCCGACACCAGAACCGACTACTCTGCATCTGCGTAAAGCTGTAGGTCTATAGCAATCAGGGTAGTGGTAGTGGTAATGGGCATAGATGTTAGAAAGCTAGATACCGCATTGGGCTCCAGAGCGTACGCAAATACGTGTCTCTGATTACCGGCAAGTGTTGCCCATAGACACTAAGGTGTTTGCCCCCAGCAAATATGGCGGCCGCATTTACATATGTCACCGAATAGAACCAGAGACTTTCCAATGAGGAGACACCAGACATCCCAACTTGCAAAAAGTCATTTCAGGGAGGCATCCCCAAAAAAAAAAAAAAAAAAAAAAACTTTAGCCTATACAATAATGTCAGTACAACAAATAAGGAAGGCCTATAGATAGAAATTGTCAAAATAAAATATGTAGATTTTGGTAGTTTGGTCTTTTCATGTAGCCTTGGAAACTAGCCATCTAGTAGGCTATAGGCCTGAATAATATGCACATGAATTGACACTTGTTAAACTCACCTCAACATGTCTTTTGCAATCATTTAACCCGCTATGGGCAATGCTAAAGTCACTGTTTACAAACAGTGCAGCGTGCAAGACTAGGTCCATCATTATGTTTTACTCTTATGAGACAAGGGTAGCCTACACTTTGAAATGGGTCTTACATTTTCCTTTTTTTGAGGCACTGACTCTACCATGACGCTCCTGTTTCTACTGAACTGATTAATTAAGTTCGGGAGAAAAGACATAAAAGCCCGCCTACACTGAAAACTGATTGGTTGATTTAGCGAAACAGGCCAATCAGGATGATCACTGTCTTGGATGCGCTCAGACACACACGCACCACCCCTCTCTTTCTCTCCCTCGTTAATGCGCTTACACTCAGATGCACACGCGGTCTCGCATCTTGGCGCTCTTGATCGCTCACTCTAGATTCCGGGAGATTTTATCTAATTTGCGGGCGTCAGGGAGCCGCTATCAATATGCGGGAGACTCCCGGAACTTCCGGGAGACTTGGGATGTCTGAGACACAGCACTCAATTCGCATTTCTGCCGAAATAGATGCCCGATAAGTGCCCAAAAAGCATTGCAATATGGCTGCCGAGTGGAGGGACTTGACTAAAAGGACTTTGATAGAACTCGATGAACAAGTCGGTGTCTAGCTTTCTAATATGGTAGTGGTAGTGTAGAGCTAATATCTATGGTAGTGGTAGTGTAGGTGCTAATATCTATGGTAGCGGTAGTGTAGGAGATAATATCTATGGTAGTGGTAGTGTAGGAGCTAATATCTATGGTAGTGTAGGAGCTAATATCTATGGTAGCGGTAGTGTAGGAGATAATATCTATGGTAGTGTAGGAGCTAATATCTATGGTAGCAGTAGTGTAGGAGCTAATATCTATGGTAGTGTAGGAGCTAATATCTATGGTAGTGGTACTATGGTAGTGGTAGTGTAGGAGCTAATATCTAGTGTAGGAGCTAAAGAACTTGGATAACATGCAGTAGCCACAAATAAAGTCATGGCTAGGCCTGGCTGCTTCAAAGTCCTTTTAGGCAAGTCCCTCCACTCGGCGGCCGTATTGCAATGCTTTTTGGGCACTTATCGGGCATCTATTTTGGGTAGAACTGCGCGTGCGCAATGCTTCACAAATCATGACATACCAACCTCGCTCCAGCTGCGAGATTACAACAAATGATTGGCACAATTGGCATGATGTATTCACATGTCAACTTTTGTGTAGATGACTGCCATGTTTGCGTTACGAACTAACCCCATACATTTCTATGGGAGATTCTTTGAGTGCCGTGTCTCCTCATTAGAAAGTATCTGGCTGCTACTGTTGTGCCCTTGAGCAAGGCACTTAACCCCAAATCGCTCCAGGGGGACTGGCCCCTGCAATTGGTATCTGTAAGTCACTTTGAATAAAAGAGTCAGCTAGGGCCCCAGCCGTGGCACAACTGGCTGGGGCACCTGCACCGTACGCCGGCGACCCGGTTTCTACTCCCGCCCCGTGGTCCTTTCCGGATCCCACCCCGACTCTCTCTCCCACTTACTTCCTGTCATTCTACACTATCCTGTCACATTAAAGGCATATAAGCCCCCAAAAAATATACAAAAAAAAAGTGCATCAGTAAGTACGTGAGTACCTATATTAGTTGTTGGGCTGCTAAGGGCATTCAATTACTATCAACTAAAATGTTCTGAGCTAAATCATAGTGTCACCCGGAGAGAAGAAATACTCTTTTCTGATTGGCTGGTGGGGTGGCTATTAATTCTGAATAACGGGACACCTATGAAGTTGTACAACAAACTGAACAAGTCGGCTTCTTTCTATGCAGAACCGCTTGCGTTGTCTTTGCGTGCTATAACGGCATGACTACTGCCTACAGTGGCAACCGGGTGATAAGCGGGATAACGGCCTTCGAGGTGTCCTGTTATGCGGAGGAGAGTTCTTTGCCTCTCGCCCTCGTCCATTAATTCCGTATAACAGGACATCTCGGCAGCCGATATCCCTTACTTTTTTCCCTGAAACATACGTAATCTTGTTGTTGGTGTAATTATGACCGCCGCGCAGCGAAGCGGCGGTCATATAGGTTTAGTCAGATTTTCTTTTTCGCATGCCCAAATTTCCGTCAACGATTCCCGGGACACTGAAAGACCGGGGTACACGAAACTTGGTGGGCATGTAACCCCACATGGATAGCATGGAACCATCGTTTTTCGTTTTGATCTGTAGCCCCCGCTGGACTGGACCCCGAAAGGAGGGTAGGGCAGACACAGTTTTCTGTGAATATCTCGAAAACCGTAGGGTTTAGGAGGACCATTTTTTTTTGTATGTTGATCTCAAGGGGCCATGTCAACCCATTCCATAACCACTCATTTCATGTATAGCGCCACCTAGTTAAACACAAAAAAGTAAAAATGAGGTGTTGTAATTGAAGGTATCTGTGACCTAACATAGTCAAAACTGCACGAAATTGGAAGTGTAGGATCATTATGACACCCTGTTTTGTGGAATTCCGTTCATGGGGGGGCCACACAATAAATTCATTTATGTTACTATACACCAACTGGCCTGTAGGTGGCCGGAGACAGTTTTCTGTGAATATCTCGAGAACCGTAGGGCCTAGGAGGTCCACCTTTTTTATGTATGTTGGTCTTAAGGGGGCATGTCAACCCATCCCATTACCACTTATTTCATGTATAGCGCCACCTAGTTAAAAATTAAAAAGCAAAAAATTAGGTGTTTTCATCACAATATCTCTGGCTGACAAGGTCAAAACTGCACGAAATTAAAAGTGCAGGATCATTATGACACCCTCCAAATGCATGGCAAGTTTTGTGTACTTTCGTTCATGGGGGGCCTTACAATAAAATAATTTATGTGTACATTTAGTGACGTACACCAACAAGGATTCCCGGGACACTGAAAGACCGGGGTACACAAAACTTGGTGGGCATGTACCCTCACATGGATAGCATGGAACCGTCATTTTCGTTTTGATCTGTAGCCCCCGCTGGACTGGACCCCCGAAAGGAGGGTAGGGCGAACACAGTTCTCTGTGAATATCTTGAGAACTGTAGGGCCTAGGATGACCAATTTTTTCCGATATGTTTGCCTCCAGGGTCATGTTAACCCATTCCATGTGCACACATGTGCATAAACAGATACACACGCACACACATACATTTACAGTAATCATACGTATGACACATACTCACACAGACATATGTACGCATGCATGCACATGCACAAACACACATACGCAGGCAAACACACAAGCACGCACATACACATACACACACACACACCCACACACATAAACATAAACTTGTACACGCACACATGTACACAATTCAAGAATTTTTCCCGTCATCTACTTCCTGAATTTTTGGTCATTGATACCCGGGACACCGAACCACCGGGGTACATGAAATTTGGTGGGTATGTAGCCCCACTAGACTTTTACGGAAAATGTTCATTTCGTCCCCGGGGGGTTTGACCTGGCATTCTCTGGGGGTATGCCAAGTTTCGAAGAATTTCATCCATGGGGGGGGGGTCTAAAAAAATTAGGTTATGTGTACATTTAGTGACTGTACACTCATTGGCCTATAAATGGCGGTGCACACATATACACATGCACACACACAGGCACCCACATACTATCGGTATTAGAACGGCCGATACATAATTACAAATTCAGTAGGATTAAAAGAAAGCCAAAATAAATATTCATCATCATCATCATGGCTGCATTTTCAGTATTGGCGATAAGTAGTCGTTTGTCCACTAGATGGCGCATCGTTGCAGTGAGACGTAATTTTGTTGGAAGTTAAAAGTGGGTTGGAAAAACAATGGACGCTTCCTACAAGGACTGTAATTTACCGCAGCGAACATCTAATAAAGATAGGACAATGTTCACATGAAGTGTAATTCCCATTTCTTCTTGAAGCCGAAATAAATCTGAGGATGTGTATCGGACATGCTTGGTTTTTACTGCAGGTACGTTAATCTTGTAATATCAATAAGGACCTAGGTAATGTTACCGTTAGCGTTGGTTGAGTGATGGAGGCCCATTTGATTGATTGCATTTGTAGAAAACTATAAATGCAGTTATACCAAGCAAATTAATAGCAGCACTGTTTGTATCTTTCGACTGTCATTTATTGCACGTGCTACAAAATCATTCTGTGCAATGGAAGATTTACCAACGTTACACCGGTCTGATACAGTTTTGCCTATACATGCGTGAGACTGAGACGCCTGTTTATTTTGTTTTAAGTGCGTGCAGGGTGTGAGAGGAGAATCGATGTGCTTTGATTCCAGCTTGGTAGTTGTAGTCTGTGGAATTAAAAAGCACGTGTGTGTGAAGTATCCAAACAATGACACCTTCATTTCATTATGGCTGCGTTAGCAACACACCTTAAGCTACTGTGTAGTGGGTCCCATTTAGAAGTGGCTACTTCATTCGCGCTTTCCTTGACTCATGGAGCTGCGTGAATGTTATTACAACTTTTCGCTAGCCTGGGTGTTCCCATGCTGCCTTGCGCGCGATTTGATTCACGCTGCTAAGGCAGCCTGGAGACCATGGAGCAAATTTTCGCCTGAGATAGGGAACCAATCACAGAACAGGGGGGAAAGCAAGACGATGATGAGCTATGCAAAGACGCATTTGATAGACATCCGTGGCACCCAATAAACGGATCTGGGCTTTTTTTTGAAATACGAGAAAATGAACGTTTGGTTCCCAGACCACGTCTCATTGAGAAGTGGTGGCGCTAGCCAGGCTAACTTTTCGCCACGATATGGCAGTTAAGTCCGCTTGATACTGTAAGGCGTAAGCCATTGGTTTCCAAAGGAGATTTTATTTGTGTCGCCAGCATAGCCTATTGACAATTTATGTTGTAAATAGGCCTACCTTATAATCCTACCTGTAGCTTAGGGAAGCTAACAGCTTTCTATTAGGATCTAGTTTGTTAGTTACCGTTTTGTCATAACTCCCTGATGCATTTTTGCATTTAGAATAGCCAGAGCGTGTATATCTCAATCGAAAAATTAAACAATATCGGTGCCTATGGACTAGGCTGGGTGAACCCAGCCTGATCTGCCCGCTATTTATTTTTTGATTTCTTAAAAGATTGAGCTTGGTCTGATGAAAGCCAGACTAGGCATGGACCTGAGTTACACAATGCAAGGGAACATGAATCAGCCTATATTTGCACGAACAATAACGGACAAAAGCTCTTCAACTTTGGCCCGTTAAAATGTGTATGAACAGTCTAGCGACGCATTTCATCAAGGCCCATTTGGACATGTCAGTTATTCGCACCACTGGTTAGATGTAAAACAGCATTTCGTTTCAGACTACTGTTACTTAATTTGTGCATTAACAATAATGTTTCAGACTACTGTTACTTAATTTGTGCATTGACAATAAAGTATTACATGAACTAAAGATGACTAAAATCTTATGTAGAAGAAGAAACATTCACAAAAAATCCATCCATCCAAAAATGACCTTTGTTTTTGATAGCTGTTGAAAACGGCATGGAACTGACAGAGATGTTTTTGTTTATAAATACATAATAAATAAATAAATAACATTATGCTGATACCTTTTGCTTTTCCCAAATACAATGTAGCCTACAGGTGTAAGTGACCTTTCATCAATCCAGTTGCAATGGATGAACTGTGATGAACTGCCCTACTTGTGATTGTTTAGAGATTTTAAAGGTTTTATAACAATGCTACATCTTCTTTGGCTATTCTACAATCTATTCACCTTTTCAGCACCAGTAGGCTACTTTCTGTGCAGCCGCACACACACACTCAGGCATGCCAAACAAGCATACACAAAAGTTTCAAGAGTGGGGGATGGAGTAAAATATGGAGACAAATTGAAGTGTGATTTATTTTCGCGGAACGGATGTACAGGACTGAGCGGCGGTCATATTTTGTACCGCTATGCGGTACATCTAGTTTAATTTGCTCTAATTTTAGCCTACTCTTAATAATGCATGTCTAAAACGGTAGCTTTGGGGAAATCATTAACTGCCGGGTATTTCTTCAATAACTGGTTAATTGTTCAGTGAACGTCCATGAGAAGGACAAGCAAGACAATTAAACTGGATCAATGAATTGATCAATATCTGTTTAAAGATATCATTAATTACTGATCCATGATGAACTATTGCCAGCTGTATGATTGACAGCGGTGGTATTAGTGATTATTATTGATTGTGGGCTGAGGAGTGAAGTGAAATCTGACCAGTGTGTTGAAGGCTTGGTCTTTGGGCAGGAGTTCAAGGCAGGAGAGGCAGTCCCCCTGACAGTCGCTGTATCCAGGCGCAAACAGACCGAGGAACACCAGGATCCACAGAGGCGTCTTCATGGCTGGGTGGAACCTTTATCAAGGACACAGAGAGAGAGGGGTTTACTGAGAGGTTTGAGAGAGAGAGAGAGAGAGAGAGAGAGAGAGAGAGAGCTATCAAAATCCAAGATGTCAACTCTAAAACCAATCTCAGATCAGCTTTCCAAAATCAGACCATCTCTTCACCATCAGAGATACAAAGCAGAGACAGATTCTTACAGGCTAAGAGAGAGGGGTTTACTGAGAGGTTTGAGAGAGAGAGAGAGAGCAATCAAAATGTTAACAGGCTAAGTGCCACAGAGAAATTCTGGAACAGAAAAAGATGGTCACTCTGTACGACTGGTGAGGTTGAGACAGAGATGCACTTTCTCCTTTACTGTCCAAAATGTAATCAGATAAGAAAGGGATATTTTTTACAGTTCTCAGACAAAATTCCACATTTTAGATCCCTAAAGACACTGCTAAATTGGCCCAACTACTAGGAGAAGGACTGACTGCTATATTGGCTACGAAATACATTGCAGACTGCCATGACATGATGACACGACCGACAGTGAGATAGACATCTTGCCATAATGCCTGACCTAATGTCTATACTTAATCTAATCTATTGTAATGTATGGACTGTGTGTGTGTGTGTGTGTGTGTGTGTGTGTGTGTGTGTGTGTGTATGTGTAATGTATGGACTGTGTGTGTGTATATGTGTGTGTATGTGTGTGTGTATATGTATGTGTATGTGTGTGTGTGTGTGTGTGTGTGTGATGTCTGAGAGATGTGAGAGATGGTGCTTTCTTGCCTATTAATGATAATAATAATATAATAATAATAATATACTCTGAGAGAATTCAGTGCCAGCAGACTACGACATGTCAAAATGAAAATTCTGGAGCATTTTGTATTATTCATATTATTTGCCACATTGTCAGACCCTGAATGGCTGGTCAGACACGACCTTATACTGGCAGTCATACGCTATTGTGACCTTGGAAAACTCGGGAAGTCTGGTAAAGATTGTGTGTGTGTGTATGGAGGGGGGGGGGGGGGGTTGACAAACAAACAAACTCATCATCTTGTTGTACTTCATTAGCAAAACTCATCATCTCGGTTAATTGAGGTTTGAATTAGCGCTTGTGGCATAATGAGGCGAGGCGGCCATTTTGGGTTTTGTCAGACCCAACAACCCTGGCACAGAGTTAGTCATCAAGCAGACTTAAGCAACAACATGAAAACTGCTCTCCGAACGCAACACAAATACTAATATCATAAAAATAATAACAATAATGCACTTGCTGTAACGCTATTAGTTGATCAATTAATGAATTACACATGATTATGACATGTAATGTAACTGTATTAAGCCTTCACCACATCTCATAGCCTGTACATATAGTAAAATATAATATTATTTATTCTGTTGTACTTGCACTTGTGTAATTGATATACAAATGTTTGCATTGAATTTCATTGGCTTTATACATATGCGCTGGCAAAAAGTGGCAAAAAAGTTTGATCTTGTGATAAGATATACGCCTGAACCTTATAAGTTTATTAGAGTCTTCCCAATTCAAAGCTGACAACGTCAACCATGTTTTTTGAGTGTGTCTCTCGTATGAACAAGAGCAATCTCAGACATGAAGAACTGTGACATACACTTTGATTGCCTCCTGAGAAACTTCTTCTAAAGTGAATTGTGTAGACGGAGTGAGTGTTCAGGACAAGGCACTGCGGCTGCTGTCTTTGTCTGTTCTCGAGCAGATCTATAACAAAGCCAATTCTATTAACAGCTCGTGTCCATCACCCAGCATTGTTCCGTAGACATCTAATCTCTCCCTTTCTCCGGCGCACACACAGGAAGATTCAAGACTGACACATCAGTTCTCTGGTACAGAACTAACTTCATTACACTTTTCTGAGAACACATCTCAATGAAGACCAAATGTGGGAATCAATATCTGCCTAGAGTAAGTTTGTAATTTGTAAAAAAAAAAACGAAAAAAACAAAAAAAAACAAATAAGAAACAGAACTGGTATATAACAAATATGGAGAGCCGAGTGAATTGCAGACTAACTTCACTTATTGATCTGCTGCTTTTAAAATCAACTCTCTGACTAAGGCAGCTTTTTCCTTCTGAGAAGCTCTCTCTAAGTGAGTTCCTGTAGCTCTCACAGACAGCTGAGGTGTTTCAGGGCTGTCTTTGCCAAGAGAGCTACCCAGAGAGAGAGAGAGAGACAAGAGACATGCTGTCATCAAATTGATTTTTTTTTGTGTGACTTTGATGCTCACTTCGGCAGTAGTTTTCAGAAAATTATGTATTTTTCTAAAGGGGCTCAGAGATCTCCAGCCAGTGTCCAAGAGATTTCTTGGTGGGTTTCAGTGCATGTGCATAGGTGTGTGTGTGTCTTTGTGTGTGTGTGTGTGTGTGTGTGTGTGTGTGCGTGCATGCGTGCGTGCGTGCGTGTGCGTGTGTGTGTGTCTTCCGTGCTGAAATTCATGTTGACCACACCTATGTAAAAAAGGACAGAAGGCTGGTGAATTAACAGGCAAACTAACAAATGAGTCAAAACAGAGATAATCGAAAGCCCCGAAATCAATAAATTTGCTCTCTAGAGAAGACATGGAAGGCATGCCTGGGGGTATTTAGGGAGTGAGAAAAGCATATCAACTAATGTCTCTCACGAAACCAATTTCTTAATCTTGTTGTAACATCAAACCTTTAAGGCCAAGAAAACGACAGAACTGTGTTGTTATTAATGTTCTTACGATTGATTGTATGAATCTAACATCTCTTCTTGAGCCATGAACACTGTACTTTTTATTTTTTTTTATTGATTTTTCCAAATGTTCCCAAAACCAAGCGTGTGACTCAATGTGTCTGACTCTGCGGGACTCAGGGCAGAGCAGTGTGGTCCTGACCATCCAGTAGCCACATGGCAACCAAGCCTCTATATGTCATGAAGCCATCTGTCCAGCCTTTGACAGATTGAGATGGAGACTTGTCATCTCAGCGGCACGTGTGTGCAAACCAAACATCGCTCTTCAAACTTGATTCATGATGAGAGTCAGGCCTTCTGTTTTCTCAATATGAAGTGCCATAATGGCTCCACAACCCACGTTGGTGTAAAATATTGCACCTGCTGTAGAAGACTGTTCTTGGATCTGAATTAGGTGTGAGGGGGAGTTGGTTAGGAAACCTGCATTGGCTTTCTGTTATTGGGGCGTTTGTTCTGATAACTCACTCTGATCTAATAGTTTGATCATCCAGCCAGTGTCCAATTTTCATTTAACTCAGATTGAATTGAATGGGATGAGATCTCCTCCCTGGTCCATTTCCTACAAAGAAAGCCCCAAACGCCTGCTTGCACCGAGAGAGAGAGAGAAAAAAAACCAATGTTCCTCAATCATGATGGACTCACTATCTCGAGAGATCTTGAGAGCCACATGCTGGGTCAATCAAGATTGGAAATCAAACAGTCCCACAAGTCAATGGCTCATTGCTTTCTTTGTCACAGCGGTCATTACAGAAGCCCGTGGCTTCAAATAAACACTGAGTCTCCTCCATAAAGCTATGTTCTCCACTCACTACCACCCCCAGCCAAATGGACTGGACAGCCATCACCAGGGGACGGAGACAAGCCATGCAAATGCTGTGTTAGCAAGACTCATTAGTGTCCATGAACGTACTCTTGACTTGAGTGACTCATTCTACTTGTGGGTTATAGAACACTCTGGCCTCCAGAGAACTTATTTTTTACAAAGATGTATTCTTGTCATCACGGTTTCAAACTACGTTGTGCTTCTAGTTGGTTGGTCCCTTCAAAAAAAAAGGGGTGCTATTTTTCAATAAGACAAACCCTGCAGTTGTCTATACTTATATGCATTCCTCTGGAATCATATAAAAATTCTGTTGACTCAATGCCAAGTTTATGTATTTGATATAGACCTGGCATTTACAGCCATACATATCATTAACTTCATGATGACTGACATCACAGGGAGGATCAATTAGACTGAGCCATTTAAAACATAAATCCCAAATTGACCTTGAGAACCTAACAGCAGTAATTGATTCCATATGGAACATAAAAGATCAGCCATAATGTCTCTAAATAAGTCCATTCAACAGTGGCAGCCAACGCCCACTTACAATGTGTGTGTGTGTGTGTGTGTGGGGTGGGGTGGGGGAGGGGGTGTAACAAAGCAAAACTTTGACTTTTCCTCCACCTGTTCCAGCGGACAGGCTGATTGGACCCAGAGGAAGGTCCAGACACCACACCCAGATGGTGATTGTGTAGCCAGAGGTCTGGACATTGCCTAGACGGGAGCCCATCAAAAGGGGACAAGCGTGAACCATCATGAAGGTCATAGAGAGAGCCACACAGAGACACATCAGATGTAGGGTGGATTCAGTTTCCCCTCTCTGAATCAAATGCTTGTGGCTGGATGGGACAGACGTCTCTGCAAAGATGCACCTTTTTAGTGCAGTAAGCTCAAAAATGATCCTTGTGGTGCCAGCGGAGTGGTGAATATGGTGAATATGGCCTCTTCGCCTCCTCCACATTTGTCTGTTTGACTTCCGCACAAAACCTTTCCTTTTCTGTTTGTGCACCTTTTTCCTCCTTTATCAACCATGAGCAAGAGAAAAAGGGAGAAAGCGAGAGAGAGAGAGAGAGAGAGAGAGAACAAGAGAGAAAGAGAAACAATTCACCACACTGCAATGCAGTGAGAGAGCCAGACGCGATTCACCCTGACACCCATGACATGGCGATAGATTATCTAATCAGAAAGGCATTAGTTTGGTTTCATGGTTGTGATACACATTAGATGGGTAATTTTTTATTTTATTTTCACTGATGGATTGAACTTATGGCTTCAGGGCAAGGGTATTTCAAAGAATAGACACATCACTGAGATCCAGAAGCGAGAGATCTGTTAAGGCTTCCTATTTTTCCTTTTATCTTAAATGAATCAGCTTTAACAAAGAACAAATGATTATCAAGCGAGCCCCACATAGTTACAGATTCGATTCCTAGATAGAATATTAAGGTCACAAGAAAAACTTTGAAACTACCAACCCCACAACTCGAAGAATACTACCTTCAAAAAGACAGTTATTGACCTGTTTGTCAACCTGAGAGAAATCTTGCGGCCAATAAGCCGCTTATCTCTACAGGTTTGGCATTGGTCTTGATAATCAGACGTTGATATCATAGAAGCTTTTGTTGTCTAATTTTCTCACATTGAAATAAGCTGTAATTTCTTGGAGATTGGGGCCAAATCCAAAGGCATGACTTCTTGACATCAGATAAACAAAAAGAAACAGCCTCCTCACACAGAATGGCTCTTACCACTGCCACTGGTAAAACAGAGGGGAAAAAAACGCTAATCCGCTGGGTATTCCTTCCTGCATTTCTGCTGCACTCAGGTCTATCTCTTGACCTTATGGTTTTTCAGAGAAATACTCAGGTCCTATTGGCTACCTGTGTCCACATAACAGAAAATCCCCTCCGTCTTTCACAACCCCCCTGCTTGTCTGACACACAGAAAATACAGGATAATTAAATGGAAATGCCTCCTAAAGAGAACTGACTGTAAGCTAAAGATGTAAGGGGAACCGTGTCAGTGAATGCATCTCATGTCATAGCCCACAGCCCACTGTAATGCTTAATTTCTTGATTAGAAAAATCATTGTTTGTTTTGTTTTTCTTTCTATTTTTAAAGGCAAGATAAGAAAAACAATCTCATACTGTTTCTTCAGGCTTTTCAGTAAGCGTGGTCATTTTTAATCCTGAGGAAAATCTGTCCTGAGCATGACTTAAAGAGGAATTTATCACTACCATCTTATCATATATCTTTTGCAATGCCAGCAACTTATCATCAGTTCATTTCACAGCAGCTTCCAGAGCAGAAGAGTTGTGACTCACTGGTTGAGATGAGTTTGGAATATGGTCCCCCTCTTTGTACTCTACAGTGTAATAACCACAGAGTTTATAGTAATATTCCTGAAACACTTTTTGTTCACTGATCCTAGCACACCAGCAAAAGAATGCTCCATAAAGATAACCACCATTTAATGGGTTTCAACAAGAAAATATGTTCTCATTTCCTGAGGGGGAAAAAATACTATACAGGATTAAGGATTAAATAATCCTAGAGCAATTATAGCCATTTCAAGCACACTGATAACAGAATTTGCTGTTTAAAAATTACTTCAGTGAAGAAACGTTTGTTTTAATCTGTCCCTGGTGCTGTCTTAATCCCTCGGTGTTGCGTTAAGCACAACCTCTTAGCCAATTGTCACAAAAGAAAAGAAACCAGGTGTGAAATAAACCAGTGGCTGCAATGGAACATTGGACTTTTAATTAATCTGAGGAACGAACAAAAAAAAAAATGACTTGAAATGAAAATGTGCCTGATTAATCACAAGCAAAACAGTTTTTAGGTTAAATATTTTTGTCCTCTTATCGGGAATTTTCTTGCTTTGAAAATGCGCCCACAGAAAATTAGGCTCTTAATCTTCTCTCGGATGTAAATGGGCATTTAATGGGTGGAGACTATATATAGAAGTGAATGGGACGGGGAATCCGAGCACATGAATGCTCGTCATTTAACATCTCCTCTGCAGTTTAGCGCACTGGGCACCTGAAACTGGGACCAAGTACTTCCTTCCGATCTCATCTTCTTCTCTCACACTACTTACAAAAAAAGGAGTAGAGGACCAAAAAAATGGAAGTGTTGAAAAGAGTGTTGTAAAACTAGAGTTAGATCGATTTTTAGCCTGACAAAATCAATGATGAGATGATATTGAAAGTGATGTGAGAATTATGTTCCTACTAGTGAGAGAGCCTTCTGATCTGCTTCACGTGCGAGCCAATATGCCACACTAAAATCGCACAGACTGAGCCACATGCTTCACAAGCACAACCAAACACAGCCAGAAAAATAGATCTGTAATTATGATATAGCCCTTTACAAACTTCTCATATTGAAACAAAAAGTAACAACCCAGATGCTTTAAAAAAAAAAACAGAGTAACAATCATTGCTTACAACATCAACATGATTTAAAGAAAGTGAACGAGTGTGTGTGAGTGTGTGTTTGAGAGAGGGAGAAAGAGAAAGATGGACAAAGAAAGAGAAAGACAGAGAGACAGAGATGGAGACGGAGAGGTAAAAAGAGACAGATTCACTCAAGTTAGCTCTGGATTAAATCGTCCCCAGCGTTGCTGTGGCTGAATGAGCCCCTCCATGCCCTGCGCTCACTCACCTGTGTGTAAGAGTTTGGACGGCTGACGTGGAGGCTTGTCCTGGCGGCGGGCAGGCAGGCAGGCAGGTGCGTGGCTGAGGCTGAGGCTGAGGCTGAGTCTGAGTCTGTGTGTGAGGTGCCTGTAGTGTCCTGATGCTCCAGGCTGTGATTAGTAGAACTCAGTAGATGCTGTTGCTCAGATCTCTTATAAGCACACCCCTCCCTCTGGGCCAAGCCCAGCCCCCTCCCTCACAACTCTGACAGGACCGGAGAGAGAGAGAGAGAGAGGGAGGGAGGGAGAGAGAGAGAGAGGGAGGAAGAGAGAGAGAGAGAGGGGAGGGAGGGAGAGAGGGAGGGAGAGAGAGAGAGAGGGAGAGAGAGAGAGAGGGAGGGAGAGAGAGGGAGGGAGAGGGAGAGAGGGAGGGAGGGAGAGAGGGAGGGAGAGAGGGAGAGAGAGAGGCAGGGAGAGAGGGAGGGAGAGAGACAAGAGAGATATGGAGGGAGAGGGGAATGGATGGAGAGAGAGAGGGGGAGAGAGGATGGTGGAGGGCAGGAAAGAGGGTGCAAGAGAGAAAGAGCAGTAGAAGGGAAGAGAGTGAAAAAGAGAGAGAGAGGGAGAGAGAGAGAAAGAGGGTGAGTGGGCAAGAGAGAGAGGGAGGGAAAGAGGAGAGAGACAGAGGTACTTACGTAGTCTGATTGACAGTAGTGCATCATATGGGCCTACGTGAGATATTCACACCCTCTTTTGCGTCAAGTGTGACGTGCTTCGGGTACGGACCGGGGATGTGCCACACCACTTTCAGAAAACTCCTCCCTCCCTCCCCCAACTCTTCACCAAGTTTCTTTCGAGTTCCTGAGGAGAATAGCCTTACTCACACAGATACACTCAATTTTGGCCCACTCACTCAGGAGGAGGAAAGACTTTCCAGGTACACCTCTGTAAAACTCTCACAGTGTCTCTCTCCTGACATTCAACCTTCACTGACGTCCATATGGCTTTATGTCCGTCTCGCATAGCTAGGGATGACCTACAAAATGAACAGTTTAAAAAATAATTTCCAGCATTGCAGCACTCACCAACTGACCAGAGAAAGTGCCTGAAGCCAAACCCTGGGCAGTTCTGGGCAGTTCTGGCCATAATTATCAGATAGTCAATTAGGGAGCAGTTTATGACTCAACAGCTACTCCGAGGAAGAAGGAAGACAGCCACAGATTTTAGAGATAATGATAGATGACCTATGATTGTTTGTCTCTATAATTCCATAAAGATCTCAGACAAGCAGAGAGACAGGATAGCAATACAGTTATATCTTTGCTAAATTTTTAATCTCAAATGACATTGTATTCAATAATAGTGTTGTTACCCAAAACCATTGGCATCTGGCAATAGAAAGAACAGCACTTTTTCTAACGGGATGAAACCAGAATGAAGCTCAAGAGAAGGGGGGGGGATTCAGCAAAGTCTTTGGCAGGTTCGATCCTGCACAGTAAACTGCAAGGCAAAAATAGTTAAAGCAACACAATGTAGTTTTGTTTACCTTAAAATAACAGCTTAAACTCATTTTGATGTACACTGATTTGAAAACACAGAGGATGGAGTATCAGGAATTGCACTATTGTGCTTTGGCAGGAGTGTGACACTCTCTGTTGGTTCTAGTCTAATGGGTTCGCCCTTAGTGTGCTAAACGGGTACCCAGTATGTTGAAAACTGACAAAAGGGAACTTGTAGATTCTAGATTACTGGGCAATTCCACACAAAACTGTCACATCCATAACGCCAACTAAATACCATGGCATTGGGTTGGAATTAATTAACTGTATGGATGTGACAGTTTTTAATTCACTTTATAGTAACCAGTAAAGCACAACATCAGTAAAGGCTTTGCAGTTGGACCACTGACTCCTTCTGCATGTGAATCATTCTGGACGGGGAAGGAGGGAGAGGTAACAGCAGGAGTGACACCCAGCAGGGGAGGCGCGGGGAGGTGCGTGGGGAGGGGAGGCGCGGGGAGGTGCGTGGGGAGGGGAGGCAAGGCAAGCGACCGCACTCCGGTATGATGTATTATGTATTGTGTCTGTCTGTCAGCGCATCCCAGATATCCGGATGCCTCGCCTGCCAGCGGCACATCAAACAGCCCTGCGGATCTGGCCCAAAGCAGGCGTCTGTCCGTCAAGGAACCCCATCCGGAGAGGAGGCCCCAGGTAAACACAGCTATCCATTTCTGGATCTCTATTTCAGGCTCATCGTATAGTGAGTGCGTGGATGTCCTCTGGTCGATCACCTATGTAAACACTCCAAGCAAAATGGCTTCTAAAAGTAACATACAGTAGCTAGGGCAATATAGTGTCACAATTCTCACAACCAACCACAAGTTCTCATTCTCATCGCGTCTGTTTCATGTCATCATTTAACATATTCAGATGAATTATTACATGAGACTTAACATCTTCTATCCCAGATCTATCCCTGACATTAGATCTAAAGTACTTGATCAGTTTTACTGAGGTGAGGTACAAACTGTTCTTAGAAACAATATGATTCATGTACCAAGATCATGTAGGTGGGTGTGTGTGTGTGTGTGTGTGTGTGTGTGGGGGGGGGGGTTACGAGAAAGAGACAGAAAGAGAAAAGCAAAGAGAAGGAGGGAGAGAGAGAGCAAGAGGAAGGGAGAAGGAGAAAAGGGTATTCTAGATAACACTCAAGAAACACATCCCCCCTCATCAGGCTGTGTGACTTTCAGGCAAAGCCCCGGACGCCCGTGGTCCTGAGATGAGCCGCCATTGTGGCTCCCAGCTGGACGGCATGCAGCCCGTGTTTGTGGCGGTTGCGTGAGGGCTCTGTGCCTGGGCTTGCCCAGTGGGAGCTCCTGGGCTTATAGGGGTCTTACTGGGGTAATGGAGCCCTCTGAAGAGGGCCATGCAGGGATGTGTTTTGCTCACCAACCCACGGTGATCTCCATCATGGTTGTGTGTAACAAATATCATACCTCAGACAGCTCTTTTTCAGCCACCCATAGCCACCCAAGATTAGGGATAAAATCATAGTGCAACTGATAAAAGTATATACTGTATATAATCAGCATGTCATTTCATCTGTGTCTCTGTATTCTATACTTTAGTGTAACTATATATGCATCAAAGAGGACCACAAGGATCACTAAGTTTTTCTTGACGATCCTGAGCATTCACAAAGCATTATCTTGTGAGTGAATAACCAGTGACTGATCTTCTTTCAGTGACGGAAGGGAGCCATGTTTATGTGTATCTGCTCCTTTAAACCACTCTCTGCAGAGGGCACTGCTGTGGAGGATCCAGAGGCTGAGCAGTGGCCGCAGCAGCAGACTCAACGGATCGCCAGAAGCCCTCGTCAAGCTAAATCCATATGACACCGTTGACAATGATGTGTTTATGTGTCATGAAAGCTGGGCGGTCATGAGCCATATGCTCTGAGTCTGACCCAGTCAGACTGTGCAGTCTCAATCAGGGATGGATCTGACCCTGACCTTGACCAGTCACCAGGGGTGGTAGTGAGGCTCTGTGAAAAGATACAGTCCGCATTTCGGTTTTGCGAAAGGTCGTTGACATATACTGTAAGTATAAGTATATATACTCTTTTGATCCCGTGAGGGAAATTTGGTCTCTGCATTTATCCCAATCCGTGAATTAGTGAAACACACACAGCACACAGTGAACACACAGTGAGGTGAAGCACACACTAATCTCGGCGTAGTGAGCTGCCTGCTACAACAGCGGCGCTCGGGGAGCAGTGAGGGGTTGGGTGCCTTGCTCAAGGTCATCCGTTCCTACTGGTCGGGGTTCGAACCGGCAACCCTCCGGTTAGAAGTTCGAAACGCTAACCAGTAGGCCACGGCTGCCCCCACATATATGACTTCAGTAGCTAATCATTGTACACAACTCCCTAACGTGCTCCTATAGGTGAGCTCAGTCCAACGTTGCTTGTTTCACCAGTCACTACTTCGCTTCACTCTGTGAAAAGATTCTGGCCTTTAACGATTGGGAAACGTTTCCAACTCTAGCATTGTATCGGGTGTACACTTTGCGTTAACTTTGATATCATTGGTCCAGCCAAACCAATCACATTTATAAGGGAGCCCTAACGTTACTTACTAATAACACTTAACATTTACAAACTGATAATAAACACATCGGCAGTCAGGAAACACCTTTGCTGTGTAAATGCACACATTCTTCCAACTGCAATTTTAGTGTTTCGTGTATCTACTGCTTACCACAGCCATGTCTTCCCCTCTCATCTATGATTGGCCCAACGAATGTCTTCCCCTCTCATCGATGATTGGCCCAACGAATTCCTTCCCGTCTCATCGATGATTGGCCCAACGAATGTCTTCCCCTCTCATCGATGATTGGCCCAATGAATTCCTTCCCGTCTCATCGATGATTGGCCCAACGAATGTCTTCCCCTCTCATCGATGATAGGCCCTCCACCCTGGTGGCTGAAGGAAACATTAAGGCATTGAGAGGAGCCAGACTAGTATCTCAGTGAAATGAAAATGAGTGGAGCTAGGCGGGCGGGGCCAGGCTACATCAGTCAGGCCAATCACATAAAGAGGTTCCTTATGCCACAATAAAGACAAGTGAAATCTGGCCATGTCTGTAATTACAATTTATTAAATGTAATTGAATCCAATCAAGGCTTGTCTGAAGACATTCAAATCAGGCTTCGTGCACAATTGTTTTGTGAGTGCTGCAGATTTGTAGCCTGGTAATCAGAGTGAATTGACTCACCAAGTGCAAGTCTAACGAGTCCAGTGATATGCAGAGTAGTTTCCTGTGCAGTGAAGAGGAAACAATTTTAAATGTCCACTTAAACTCTGACTAAACCACTGGCCAGCTGGTCCCGATAACACCGGTTTAAGCCAGAGTTACATGAAAAAAAAGTAATTGTTCACTACTTGCTTACCTCTACAAGACTTACTACTGGAATACATGCAAGAGCTGCTGGTCTGTGAACGTTAAGTACTGAGAGCCTCCCGGCATCCCAGGCTTTTGGGGGGATGTCTTGCAGCTCTGTTATCAGGGACTGGAGCCGGTGGAACATAACATTATGTTTGATTAGCGCCTTCCAAGAACAGTGTAAGTGTGTGTTTAAGTGATGTGTGAAGTGTGTGTGGCTGTGTTGCATTGTATGATGCTCACACACCTACACTGAGCTTCATTATGACCATTAGTGTTCTACTAAGTGAGCTAGAATTCTTCATACTCAGGGAGTGACACAGTTTGAAGCATTTAAAACCCTAAATCATATAGGGACACACACACACATACACACGCACAGACACACAGTCATGCACACACACACACACACACACATCCACACGCACTGGCACAGACATACACACACACACATAAACGCCACACACACACACACACACACACGCACACACACACACACACACACACACAGGCACGCACATACAAGCATACACAAAAGTTAAGAGATGAAGACAAATTGAAAAGCGTGATTTATTTTCGCAGGGAGGATAGGCCTACAGGAGCGGCGGTCATATTTTGTACCGCTACGCAGTACATCTAGGCTAGTTTATGATCTTCATGTGCACGTCTGCAATCTACTTTACAGTAACATCCCAGGCTACTTCCGCGTTATGCTGAGCTCAAAAGTTCCTAACTTTGACATTCACAGCCCCATTCACTTCCATTGCTTTCTGCCTGATATTGTCAGTGGTAAGTAGACGAAAGTACGACAATTTTTTAATTGCCATATGTATTTCCTATACCAAGTGTACTAGTAGATACTGGTATTGTTCTTTGAGGTTTTTTGTGCTGCTTGTTTAACTGTTAATAAAAAATCTATTGAAAACCTAAAATGTATCAGTCATCCTTTTTATGCTGTAGTCTTACCAGCCGGTTGAAATATGAGTTATAAGTGTTTTATTGAAACAGTTAATGGCTTATTGAGTTACAAGTGTGTTATTGAAACAGTGGGTGTCTTATTTTACAGTATTGATCAAACTTTTCACATTGAAGTTGTTATTGATTGTTATTTGTTTATGTATTTTTGACACATGTTTATGTCTTAAAATATTACCAAGGCTGTGTGCTGGCCACCTTTATGCTATTTCTTCAAAAGAACTGAACAGATTTAATGCATGATCAAACTTTTAAAATGTAAGCTGTTATGCTACTGATTGCTATTGATTTATATAGGCTATTTATTTGATATACGTTAATGGCTTAGGCTTACAATTATCAAGGTTGTGTGGTAGATTTGGGGGGGGGCACCTTCATCCTCATCTCACCAACAGAACTGGAAAGGACACTGGATCTAATGTCCACACACAAACAGGTTTTGACAATGTAAGTAAAGTATACACGTGATACAGGCAAATGTAGGAACCCGATACTGATATCCAGCAAGGGAAAAAACGTCCAATGTTAAAACTACCAAAGAACATATTTTAGATCGATGTTTGCAGATCAATTATACTCGCAATATGTAATGGACACTATAATTTAAGTCGCAACTCTTTTTCTATGGGTGGTTTGGCGCGTTTTCACCTCAAACTCTACGTCCAGCTTTTTGTCCTGCTCATCCAACTTGTGGCGCTTCTGTCCACTGTTCTACCTGCAGCCACAGGAGTTTTGGTAGCCGCCTACCCACTGGCTGCGTGCGCGGCCGTCGCTCGGTGCCAGATCGCCGGTCACCGTGAATCACGCTGGTGAGCAACCCCTCCTAGCCCTGCTTTGTCAGCTGACAGGCGGCGGGGGGGGGAGCAGTGGAGTCGCACGGTGCTATTCAAGAGTTCAACTAAGAACTAAGAATCCCATTTTCATATACACATCCGTGAGATACACAACTTAAATGCTTATTCAATAGTCTGATGCTAAGAACATAGGATATAATGTGGGATTGCGAATGATCACCTCCATTCAGACTATGAAATTATGTGAATGAACATTATTACCAGGGATGTAGTGGAGGCTAAATGCAAGTAGGCTAAACACAGTTTACCCATCTCTGAAATTTCAGAAATAGAGTTTATCCACCTCTTAGCATTTAAAAATCACACTGTTTTATCCACATTCACAATATGTGCACTCATCAACACTCTTGGAACCATTTCATACCACTGGTATTGTTATAAACATTGGACAATAACCTCCACCATCATGAAACATGTTCCTTTTTAAAAAATCCAATACCACATGGCGCAGTCCACCTTACCTTATCACAGAATTCATAGTTTACCCACCTCTTATTTTACCAATACACCCCTGATTATTACTAAAACAAAAACCCAAACCACATTGTTTGAGACAGGATGATAGCTGATCAGCAGATGTATAGAGCTGTATGAGTCCAGTGGTAATGGTGAGGTAGATAGGCAGTTTGTTTTTATGTACACATCTTACACGTCTGGTAGTCATTTCTTGGTTAAAGAGATTCATTTCCCAAACCCATTCCGGATGATTGATGACTCCATCGCATGACGTCACTCGTTCACACGGTTCAACAAGAATGCTTGATGAGAACAAATGACACACCATGGCATTCAGCCATACACGCGCATGGACACAAAAACATCAAATGAGCAATTACTCAGCATTGTGCAACTAGCGGGCGATGCTATAGGCCTGATTTGCGTCCAAAATGCAAAGTACTCCAGAGGTAGGCTACAGATCCCTAATGATGTTGGTTTGGCCTGGAATCAGTAGAAGTACGAAGGTGTGGACATGATTGCTGGCTATGGGTCTGTCTGTGTGTTAATCTTGGGCAGAGTCTAAGAGACTGTTCAGGCACCCAAGGCCTTTGCTGGAATGAGACTGAGCACTTTAAAAAGCCACCCATGCAACAAAGCTCCTCCATTAATTTAATCAATGGCTCTAATTACTCATTAACATGTCCAAGTCATTATATGTGCCCTAAAGAGAGGCATTTGATTATAAAAAGAAAACACTTAGGCCCGTTTAGAGAAGAAAATCATAAAATAAAACATTGTTCCATTTACTTTCATGGATTGTGTCTGATTCTCTGTTTTAGTGCTTTGCAAATTTGTTATCTAATCTAAAGTCCTATAATTACACTAAGCCACAAATGGCGCATATTAAATAATATATTTTGTTTTGAAATGTTTTATCAAAACATTAGGCGGCCTATTAGACATGAATGGTGGTTGGTATATGTTTTTTTTTTTTTAATCAAGCCTCTGTTCTCGATGTTGTAATCGGGGCAGTGAAAGCAATTGTGAATGCAAAGAAGAGCTTCCCCTCCCCTGTCCTCCTCTAGGTGCATGGGGGATGATGAGGTCCACCGCAAAGTGAAGTGAAAACAGTCGGCCGGTTTTGCGAGGAAGATAAGAGTCTTATCTCAGCTTTCCCAGGTGTTGAGTGCTCTGATGCAATCAGGGCATTTCTGAAGGAATTTATTGACTCCTGAACTCTTTGATTCAATATATGTTTGGGGAAAAGAAGTGGGATTTTTATCTTCTCTAAATTTGCAAGCTGACAAAATGGTGCTGATGTATTTGTGAAGCTTGAAAGCTCCTTTGAGACAAAGACTTACAGTACATGTTGCCTATAATCCATTGTTTTTCTGACAGAAAAAAGCTATTTATCCTCTGGTATATATTTAACACAACAGCACCAGCAGGGTCAACACACTGAACTAGACAGAGGATTCAGCAGGTAGAAAATTCACTCATTACCTCCTCAATGTGTTCACATTATTGTGATTCTTCCCCTTTTGTGCCAGTAGGTCGGTTGCAGGTTGGGTTGGTCATTTCACAATGCAGTTGTTATCAAATATCTCAATCAGAACCAACCACATGTGTCTGCTGGTGTAAGTCATTTTAGATTATGAAAAACTTAAACGAAAAAGGATAATATACCAAAATCATCTACAAGACCAACTGCAAATAATATACAAGACAAACTTCGCAAAGATGTATTGGACAGGAGAACCAAAACAACAACAACAACAACAACAACAACAACAACAACAACAACAACAACAACAGATCCACTTGATTGCAGTAATGTTTGAGTCCTGCTGGTTCATATTGTAGAGCTTTTTCAAGCTCTGCTTTAAAAGCTATGTGTAAAGGCTTGTAAATATGTTTTTATGTACACATCTGAGTTAAAATATGCCACCTCAGTAATACAGTTTATTGCCAGGGGGGTATTCCAAGTACGTGGTTTAGTGACAAACCTGGGTAAGTTAATACAGAGTAAGGGGTAAACCTCCTAATAGAAGAGCTGTATATGGCTTCATTCTCCTAACAAAACAATGCCATAGGTCTCTTATTGTAGGAGGTTATTCTGAGTTAACTTACCCAGGTTTGTCACTAAAACACGTACTTGGAATACCCCCCAGGACTCATATCAACAGAGACTGTATTTCATCAAGTCAAGGCAAAGGCCTCTGCACATATGTGCCGACATGAGTGTGGTACAGTCCACTTTTAACGTTCGTTTACATTAGATTCCATTGTTTTCAATACCACCCCGCACACCAGCGCCGAACTTGCCGCCGTTGGGTGAATTACTATTGAGTTCTATTTTTGTCAGTGCCGCTCAATATAGTCCATTGTTTATCGAACGCTTTTCAGTTAAACATTTCGTAGCTGATGTGCACGTGAAGTGACAATACACTCATGTCGGTGCCTATATGCAGTTTAAGGCCTTGATTGATCTCATCTGTGGAACCACTCACTTACAGCTGATGACAGCAGGAATGCCTGGTTAAATGTATTACACCTTGTCGTCCAGGGGCGCGTTTCCCAAAACCATAGTTGCTAACCTGTTAGCAACTTCGTTGGTTGGCAATGGGAAATTAGTATAGTATATATACTCTTTTGATCCCGTGAGGGAAATTTGGTCTCTGCATTTATCCCACTCCTTGAATTAGTGAAACACACTCAGCACACAGTGAACACACAGTGAGGTGAAGCACACACTAACTGCAGGCGCAGTGAGCTGCCTGCAACAACAGCGGCACTCAGGGAGCAGTGAGGGGTTAGGTGCCTTGCTCAAGGGCACTTCAGCCGTACTGGTCTGGGTTCGAACCGGCAACCCTCCGGTTACAGGTCCAAAGTGCTAACCAGTAGGCCACGGCTGCCCTATAATTGCTTTACAACCAACAAAGTTGCTAACTTAGTTAGCAACTATAGTTTTGGGGAACGCGCCCCAGTTAGAGTCTATTATCCATGCCGTTAGTTGCCCTTGTGATGTTGTGGCCATGGGTCCATGTGGCCACAAAAGAAATTGTCGGGTGCACGGACCTTCATACAGAGCCACTTGTGAGCCTCTTATGAAGAAAATTTACTTGGACTGTGGGGGACCCTCACATGCTCATAAAGTATAACACTGTACTAAAGTCTGAAAATTCTCAATGAGTGAGATTTCCCCATGCATGCAGGCTTGACTCCTTGTACATAAATACGTAAGTCCAGTGTAAGTGATGAGGTCTTGAATAGGTAGACAGCACTACCTTAGGTAATGAACCTAATCGGGGCTTTGCTATAATTGAAGTGCAATGTGACGCAACACTGTACAAAAGGCCAAACGCTTTGCATTTTTGTGTTATTAAAAGTCCAGAAGGAAAGGGTCGCTGGGCTGTAAAATCCAGCCTGTCGGCCTGTGATAACTCACTTTAAAACAACCTCATTCTGGCAGATTTATGAAATCGCCCTCTTTAGTAGGGGAGAAAGGAGGACTTTGGGAGTTATCAACTTTGAATGCTAACCGCAATTTAGGTCTCATTTCACAGCTACAATTGCCTTGGAGGCAGTGGAGCGGAGAACTGTAAGGCTAGAGTCCCTCTCCATGCAGCCAGGGCCGACACTAAAGATGATGGAGTAATTACACATCATCAGCAACTCTGTTGCAAGCCAATAGGCACTATGTTCTTCAAATGGGACAATAATGGCAATAAAATACAGATAATTACATTTGGGCACATTCCAGCCAAATGTCTGGTCAATGGTAATTATTGAGAATGATTCAGCATCTTGTGGACCATCACTGAGTTTGATTTACATATGCAGCTAATTGCAAATCGTTTTCTGAATACAGATGCCTTTTTTGGAAGCTTTTACTTAAAGTGTTGTTTATAGAAGAGTGTTGGAGAGAGTTGAGCACTAGAGAGATAGATAGATAGATAGATAGATAGATAGATAGATAGATAGATACTTTATTGATCCCCAAGGGAAGTTTATGTCATTTAAACCTGACGAGCACATGATGGTAAGCAACAGTTTTTGACATTTTGGGACAAAGTGCCAACTTGAATTCAACTATTGCTTTAGTGAAAATAAAATGAGTGAAACCTTCAGTAAGGTACAACACAACCATTGTCTGGAAACACAAACTTTACACTTTATTCACTATCCTCGTTTCAACAATAATTAAAAGCCAGTTTTATAATGATCAATGATTTTTTCAGCACCCAAATGAACAGGATCAGAATTAAATGTTGATTTATACTGGTGAAAGTTTACCAGTTTCAGTTACTATCCTCAGGATTCGGCTCTACATTTCGATCTGTAAAAAGTAAACAATTGTCTCCTATGCCATTTCTGAATTCAGATCAGGGACAGAGATAGTCTGCATTGGGTTACCATGTGGTTGAGACCTAATATTGTTTTTGATGATGATATTGGGGAGTTTGATAATGGACATGTTGTATATGACCTTGGCTGTGTCGCTTTGGTCAGTAAAATACATTGACAACATTTCCAGCAGTAACTCTGCGGATTAGTATCATTTTAACTCATTTATTATTTTAACTGATAATAACTGCTTTAAATAATAACTGATTTATTATTTAGACTTGGGGCTTATATCATCACATTAATATAGTGTATGATACTAATATTATGTAAACACAGAACTTTTTGTTTTTAATGAAACAAGGTGCCAATTGGGGAAGCCTGTTGCTGTTGTTTTATGCAGCGGTCTTTACTCCCATTTGTTTGTTGTCTTTTGTCCCGTTGCTTCTGTTCTTCTGCGTCTGTTTCTGTTGCCTTTCTGGCAAACCCAATTGAGTTGAGTTGAGTGGAGATAAATGGGCATCAGCCCACCATACTATAAACGGCCTGCATTGAGAATTCAATTAGTTTGCCCAAATTCTATCAGCTAAACATTGATTCGGTTAACACGCTGTTTAACAGGTTCATTCAGCTGAAGGACCCTTTATCCTTGGCTATGTGATCATCCTAAATCAGACGTGGACCACCTCTGTCCAGAGATGGAGAAAACAGCCATAGGTGAATTCACCTGTGCTGATATGGATGAAATAGGCGGCAGCACTTTATCCGGAGGTGTCTGCATTGGACTGACGTGACGGGGTACACGCGTATTTTGCCTCCATCGTGTAATTGCGTTCGACGTTGAGAAGAAGGAGGACTGCTTATGCAGGCGGCAGCAGAAGCCTGTCGTGGGGTGGGGGGGGGGGGCAAGGAAAAGGGCAACCCTCTCAGGCGAGAGGAAGCAGCGGACATGATTCATTTAAGTAGTGGCAGAGAGAGGCCATCACAGACCAGTAAAGAAGCCGAAAGGTTAGTGTCCCTGCCCCTTGCACTGTGATGGCCACATTTCTCCAGCTATTTCCAGTCATTTCTTCCCCAGAATCAGGTGGTCCATTAAGTTAATGGACCTCTCTGCCTGACCAGACACTTGCACTGCTCCAGAGAAAGTGTGTATTTGTGTGTGTGTGTGTGTGTGTGTGTGTGTGTGTGCGCGCGCGCGCATGTGACTATGAGTGTGTATGTGTGAGAGAGAGACTTGATAAATGCACACTGTCACCTTGACTTCCTGTGGAATTAACTCACGATACCATGACACTTGTTCAACCTGACCATGCCCACATTACTGAATGTGTTAGATTGTACTAGAAAATGCAACTTTACAATTAACTTTTGTGTGTGTGTGTGTCATATATTATGTGAGTATAATTGACCGAGAAAGCTGAGAAACGCCTCTCTTGATCTCCCATCAGTCACCACCCACACACAGGGCTTTCCCCGTTCTATCTGCTGAGTCAGAGAGTAGTTTTGCATTCATTATTTCACCACCAACACACACCGGATAAAATTAGAGAGCTTTTGAACTTAAATTTCCATGAAGCTTATCTCTCTCAGAGGGCAGCAAAATGAAATAAACTTTCACAATTAATGACGCCCCTTCACAATTTCCTTCTCTCTCCCAGAGTTCCCCCACCCACAGCAAACTAGACGATTATCTTTATTTTGTAACAACTAAAGCATTACTCTACTTTATAAGAAGAGAAATCAAACTATTAAACTATTATTTTACAGAAATACACATATCAAACAGATTCAAATGTAGTGTTTAGTACAAGGTGTAAATTATAATTACGCTTGTGTTGTCTAAAAATGCCCTCGGCTTGTCTTGCACCGTTTGATCTCCAGATTGATAATGGGGCCCAGTAGGGACTCTCCTTTCATCTCCTTGAAGCCCAGAAGTATGGCAGGCAGAGAGGGACAATCAAGAACAGAATAGAGAAGACGGTCATCTTTCAGGACATTTGGCCTCCTGCCTGACTGACTGACTGACCGACTATCACCTATGAAAAGCCATACAGTAAACAGCAGAATGTCTGGTGGTGAGTTGTGACATTAAATTTTGTTTGTCAAATTTTGACACACAAGGAAAAACTGAACGAAACAAAGACGTATTTCAGGTCTCAACCACAGGAAAGCCTTAGTAGGTAGTTGGTATGACCAAGTTATGAAAAGTGATTTTTTTTTAATTGTTTAACCTCCCTGATATGCTAACTGATACAACTTACTCAGATGTTCCATTTCGAAACTGTTTGTATAGACGCCAACGATATATATTTATTGATGAGCATGGTCAGTCGGAGCCTGGTTGGAATCTGGTGTAGCCTATCTAAAGCCTATATCCTTTGTTGTTCATCATTGGCCACTATCACATCTGACTGCAATGGCCCAGATGCCGGAGATAGAGAAATATATATATCTATTTTATTGCCAGCCGTTTTTCAGTTGACAGCTCTCCCTATGCTCACCCATTTAGGAGCCATAAGTCATAAAATGGGGGGCCGATGATGCTGGAAGAGATGGAAATATAATTGGATATTTGCTGTGTCAAACGAACCACAGCGGTCTGCCATAAAGCACTATTTAAAGGGATCTGCTGTAGGAGTTAAACCTTTGCTTTCCCTTAATAAAATTTCATCTCGGCGAGAGAGATTGGTCTGAGGTTATTGATCCTGACTGTTAACTGCCAAGCGGAGACATAAAGCATTTGCTCAAAATGAAAGGACTGTCAGAAATACATGAGAATGTGAGAAGGGTAATGCCTATATTCAGATGCCTGTGCATTACTGTTTTAATGAATGAAGCCTGAGCTACATTAATCACATGGTCCCAGCGAGACAGATAGCCTCCTTCTCGACTGACACATTCTCTCTCCACACGTTATTGTTTCATCTGTGCATTTGGCCCCTGCAGCCAGAAAGGACATTTGAGGCGTAGGATGCAGCTTTTTTGCTTTGGGGGCGCTTACACCCATGGGAAGCAATTATCTGTTTGTCAATGCGCACTCATTGCACCCGAACTATGACCCCTCCCCTCCCACACAGACAAATACCCTCCACCCCCAGACACCCCCCGCCCCGAGACCTGGTCAGTTTCCATTCTGCTGGTCTCTGCTGTGACGTGCAGTGAAGTTTTCTAAATATAGCCAACTCCTCTTGGTGATGCATGTTCCCCCCATGGGCTGGGCTCTGGTTGACAGACAGAGAGAGACAGACAGAGACATACACTGCATTACAACTTTAATTTAATTGTAGCTGAGAGCACATATGTGGAGGCTTGCTGTGTACCATGTCTGCACCAGAAAGACACTGCATGGCAAGTCTAATTTAATTTAATTCCAAGAAGAAGCCATTTCTGAGAGTTGGCGTGCCATGTCAACCAACAGATAATCCTAAATGCCTAGAGAAGAAGACCGGTTGTACAGTAACAGGGATACGTCATAAAATGCTTTGCTCGGATAAAAAGTGAAAGCGTTGTTTATTTGTTGCAGAGGCACTCTAAGAAGCAATGTCTTTGTTGCAAAACAACATGAAAGGACCAAATATGGACTCATCTGAGGCAGCCCAAATCAGCATCACCTCTTTCCTAAAGACCAGAAATTACCCCTGATAACATATGGCAGGCAACCAGGAGAGGATTTGGAGCTATTAAGTGATGCGTATCACTTAATTAAACAACAAAGCAGAGTCATGCAATTAATATCTTTGTGCTTAAGCCCACATTTCATAAAGTCTTAAATTGGATGAGTCTTAACCATCAGTAAAAGTTGGAGGTAATTTTAAATAATGCATCCTGCCGGTAATAAGATTTGGGGGCTGGGAAGTCCAGCATGGCTGTAAAGGCAGGGAATTATCCTCTAACAGCCTCTTCCCGGCGCAGTAAAAGTGTCATCTGGATGCCTTGAGGACGTCAGGAGAAGAGAGAAAGAGAGGGGGTTGGAGGACTGACCCAGAGAAAAGTCCATTAACTGGGTGACTAAACACCATAATGATGGACAGGTGTTGAGAGGTTAGAAAGCAGCGCAGATGTAGGACAGGTGTGCAACCCAGAGGAGGTGAGGATTGAAACCGGTGAGGCACAGATGTGTTATGGGCCACGTTATGGACACACACTTTGAGTGCGCCAGGCGCTGCTGGCCACTAGCCACCATTGTGCGTTTGATGGATATAGAAGAGAAATCGATTCATCGACTAGTCAAAACATCATAAAATATCATAAGGTATAAAAGTGGAAACTACTCTGATAATCCTTGTCTGGGTCTTTGAATACACAATAAATTATGCCTAGACTCTGTTGGATGTGTGAGGTTGAAAAACGACAACAACAGAAATTGGTGAAAGAAAAGATTTAAAGAAAAGCAAAAATAGAAAGAGATGAATGAGGACACGAAAGAGGAAAGGAGAGGATTTCTGTATCTGGCCTGTGTCCTCTCTTAGGGAGGGTTTGGAGGAGAAAGGGAGAGAGAGAAAGAAAGAAAGAGAGAGAGAGAGAGAGAGAGAGAGAGAGAGAGAGAGAGAGAGAGAGAGAGAGAGAGAGAGGGATTGTCACACTTGTAACGGGGCAGTAGCTGGAGAGGGGTGGTAATTGAGGTCAAAAGCGTTTCCGCAGGTTTGGGAGCTGGAGGCAGACTGGGGCTGTTGGGACCTGGACGTCACAGGGAAGGGTCAGAACTCGGCCTTGGATTACACTGATGAGAAAGGGGGCGGGGGGGTCTATCCAAGGACAACCGCTCAAGGAAACTGCATCTTTTTATGCATCTTTGCATTTTTATGTGACAGCACACAGCCCTCTAGTGCTGTCCTAAACAGAATAAGCGTTGTTCACGGATGCTGTGTGTGTGTTTCCAATTTGGGTGGGTTAATACACTAAATTTGGAGGATCAGAGAGATTCCTTTTTATCATCTGCCTGACAGTGTGGCCTTGAAACTAAACGTGGCATCAGGACAATGCCTGAGAGAAAATGCCCCTCGATTAGATGGAATTTACCCCCCGACGGAGCGGGTCAGGTTAGAGAGCGGACCCAGAGCTGGTGCTGTGGCCGGTCATCATTACTCTCCCCTCCTCCCCCGTCACTGTCCGCTGTGTCGTGCTGCCGCGCTGTTATCAGTCCGAGCGCGTCAGACAAGCTCCAGTGGAGGGAGCGGGAGGCAGACAAGTCCTCTTATCTCCCCGAGTCTCCTCCACCACGACTGGGGCACTTTCGAGCGGGTTCACCCTGAGCGTGGGTGGCACCCCCGTGCAGCATGTCGATGGCTGCCAGCTTAAAGAAAAACAATTGTATATTTATTTAAAGTACCACCGCGCCTGTGTGTGTGCGTCTGTGTGTGTGTGTGTATACGCCAGAATGCGACATATTGTGATGGAACATTTTTCATCAAAGGCATGTCACACATCAGGGAGCCAATTCTAATTGTCATTTTTACTTTTCAAGTGAAAACTTGTGCTATCTGATAGAAGGAGTCATTCAAGGATTTTAACTATTGTTCCTGAACGTATCTGATACTAGGGATTAAGATGAATATTTTTAATTAAATTTAGCCTTAACTACAAGAGGCTCCCAACTTCCATTTGTGATAACGCCCACCCAGCCACCCCATCCCTCTCAGTTCACACAGGAGGTATCTGCTGGGAGACCCATGTGCTGTAACACAGAACATGCTAAATTAAACCTGCAAACTAAATCTGCACAGCAGCCATAATAAAGTATTAAAGATATAGGGAGGAGGGGGATCTAGAATTCAATTAAGGACATTGTTTCAATTCTTCAGTTTTATTGAAGTGTGGGTTGTTCCATTTAAACTGCTTCATTAAGGAGAAGTGTGTGTTGACGGATGTCTTGTCCATTCTCTCATGAGCACAAGTCTGGGGTTACTGAATGAAGCACGAGTCAGCAGACTCTCATTCAGGGAGAGGAACCAGCACACACTCCTATTCATGGGCTTGACGACTAACTCCATCTAAACCTTTGTGTTGTTAAACATTATCTGCTCAACCACGGGGCTTCTGAAAGAATAAATATTTCAAGAGCGAGATTGCTGTCGAAGAGTTATGTGTGTCTTAACCACTGTGATCAATGCTTTGTAATTATTTGGAAATGAATTACCAGGAGATTTAAGCTCAATAACAGCCTCCTGCCATGGTAAGTGGAGACACAGGCTGGCACCTGGGGTGATCATAAGATACCCCACCCAACACACACACACACCGAACCCCCAACCCCCTCTAGGGGTCTGACGCACAAGCAATAGCGTTGGATCAATAAGGCTGATCAATGGGATGTCAGCGCTGCCTGCTAGCGACTGTTGCATCTTCTGCATCACGCTGGGTTTCCCTCCACATCCCTTTGTGGGTCTCTCTGTGTGTGTGTCTGTGTGTGTGTGTGTGTGTGTGTGTGTGTGTGTGTGTGTGTGTGTGTGTGTGTGTGTGTGTGTGTGTGTGTGTCTGGCCAACCCAAATAGCACCCATTCAAGAGATAACTGCAGTTTCACTCTACATATTCCATTCTGTTGTGCAGTGATGGTTGAGTAGTGCAGGGCAGTTGGAGGGACAGAGATGCCAATCGACTCGATTGACAAATGGCTTTGATGACCATATCAAACTCACTGTGAACATTCACTACTTCATTCACTGCAGTATTTTCATGCCATATTGTCAGATTGTTTCGACTGTTTCTTTCAATCAATGAAAATACACTAGTGCAAATATGTACATTCAAGGTATTTTCATGTCAGATTGTTTTTCATGTCAGATTGTTTCGAATTGCTTCAATCAATGAAAGTGTAATTATAGTGCGACTGTTTCAAATCAATGAAAGTGTACTATAGTGCAAATATGTACATTCAAGGTATTTTCATGTCAGATTGTTTCGACTGTTTCAATCAATGAAAGTGTACTATAGTGCAAATATGTACATTCAAGGTATTTTCATGTCAGATTGTTTCGACTGTTTCAATCAATGAAAGTGTACTATAGTGCAAATATGTACATTCAAGGTATTTTCATGTCAGATTGTTTCGACTGTTTCAATCAATGAAAGTGTACTATAGTGCAAATATGTACATTCAAGGTTCAGATCTGCTTCTTCTACTTTGTCTCCTGTTTCATTCCATTGGTTTTATTTTGATCTTTTTTTTTTTTGCTGTGCTAATTTCTTGTCCCTGTTTCTCCTCACAGTGGATTTCAGCCTAAAGCCATTGAGCCCACGTCCTCTTCTGAATTCACATATTTCATGTTTTTGCTGTTCTCATTTATCATTTAATGACCAGTGTTTATTTTCCATAGCTAATTGCCAATAAAGTAATTATGGGGGTAATTGTTTTGCATTAATCATAATTACAAGTTGAAAAACACTGGCCTCTTATCTGGTTCCGTACCACAGTCATATGATGAAATCTTTGATATTCCGTTAATCGAGAGTGATGTCTTCTTTTTACTTGGTCATGTAACTAATTTTATACCAGACCATCTTTGTTGGCTTTTGTCGATAGTAGAGCTTCGTGACAAAGCTCTACTTTGTTGACGCACAAAACCCACACTCACAACAGCTAACTTTAAACTTTCCACAAAATCCCAAACATCAATCTTGAATGAGAAACCTAACAAATGATTATGGACATTTGTTTTCCATGTGTTTAGTTCCTCTTACTGTTAGGTAAGTGTTCCATGTACTGTGTGTTCTTTCATAGCTGAATTGCTGAATTAGTATATTGATATAAAAAAATAATAAATATAAATAAAAAATAATGAATGTATTTCTCCCTTTGCTTATGTCACCATAAATTAATTCAAAGGAATCATTAGTCACAAGTGATCATTCATCTCTCTTATTCATCACAAATCTCTTATGAGTGCGCCATGCTTTTTTTCTCTGTCTTTCTCTGTCTTTCTTTCAACCTGGACGGAGTGTTGCAAAACAGATGGACACACACCACTCTTAGGCCAGGTCTGTCACGAGAGCAAGAAAACCAGGGAATTTGTTGCTCTCTCTCTCTCTCTCTCTCTGGTGAAGCCTCTGGTCTGAGCTGCATTTTTTCTCTGACACTGCATTCCCTGTTCAGCATTCCCGCACAAGATAAATGGCTAAGGAAAACTAGCGAGCGCCTAATAGGATTTCTTTATCGGGCGGCACCACCTCACTTGCTCGCCGGTGTTGCGGACTGGACTCCAGCGATAGAGGGGAGCAACCCGGGCGCAGTGGCGTCCAGGTGAGCTGTGGCCCTTCAACCAAAGGCAGCTCAGGCAGGCGTCCGATAACCAGCAGAAATACACAGAATGACAAATCTCAAGTAAAGGCCGTGCTTTGCAGCCAGGAGATAAGGCAGACCAAGTATTTATTGGACAAACTGTCCCGGTGACTGCCAATCTAATGTAATACCCCTCCCCTCTTTCCTCACCCACCCTGTACTTTTGCTGTCCCACAGGCCTACAACCATTCCTATCTATAGCTTTATGTCGTCTTTGTGGGGATTTTCCGTTGCGTTGCGCAGGGTGGCTGGAGAGAGAGAAAAAGAGAGAGAGAGAGAAAAGAGAGAGAGAGAGTGACGCATATACCCATGCCTCAGTGACAGCAAACATTAACCTCTCCTTTACCTATGCATACTTCCCAGAGAAAGCCAAAGAGGCTACTCACCGGCTACAGAGGGGTTTGCACCGAGTTCAATCACAGCTGAGGTGGCCATAACCACAATAAAAACCACAGATTCGATTTGGCTGCCTAAGTAATGGTACCCCCCTCCCCTTCATAAACCCTTTCAATTCATTTGACTTGATAGGATTCCCTATAATGGGAGACAATACCACAGCCTACTTAGAGAGCGCAATAAATACCCAGCACAATGCACCACTCTGCATAGATGCCATCTCTGGTCGTCCATTTTGAATGAATACATACACTATGCCCAAAATACATTGCCAATCTTTAGAAGAATATAGGTTTGTTCATTGCAAAAGAGGAGAATGGGTGGATGTACAGTATGTGCAATAGTATGGACTTTGTTTTTTTTTTTTTTTTTAAACTGGACTTAGCTGGAGATGTCACAGCCAAAGGTCATCCCCATTGGAAGTGTTAGAACACATTGACCATTACGCAACAAATACATTCCCTTCTGTGTTCCTGCACCACACAAATCCTTACGCAACCAATAAATCTGACTTCTGATTGTTTTCTTGAGAGTGTTCCAGGAAGAGGAGAAAAGAAGACGAAACAGAGTGTGAGGCGAGGAAGAAAAGTGAAAAAGAAAAAGTCCTTCCCTGGCAGCGAAGAGATGATGGACTCTCACCCCTGACTATCCTCTGCTGCCTCTCGTTGCCAAAGCGCTAATCCGCGTCGGCGTGACTCATCCCGGCCGGCAACACATGAACACAGATGCTGCCACGCTCGCGCTCACTGCCCGGCTAACAGGGCCAGAAAGGACACGCTGCCAGTCGCTCACTCGCTGCGTCCCCCGTATCCCCTCTCCGCACATACTGCTGACGACAAAGCTTCCCGTTAGATTCGCCGTGACAGACTTTTAGCCAATGCAGCACTGCAGATTTAAAAGACTTCCCTGTGCTGTGTTAGAGGCACATAGGCAGGTATACATTGGAAGACGGATAGTGCTGTTTGCTTCTTGCTTTGCTGCAACTGGGTAGAGTTTAAACAGCGAGTGAATCGGGGGCAATGTGTGGTCCAGAAGTGGATCATGTCAGGCCCTGACGAGGAGAGAAGCTATCTGGATCTGAACATCAGACTGGGATTGACCTGAGGGTGTGAGGTGTGTGTGTGTGTGTGTGTTTTGTGTGTGGAGGAACTATGGATCATCTGTATTTTTTGGCATGGTTCAGAAGGGACCATCACTCAGTCCTCTTCCTCCAAGGGAGGGCCAATTGATTACCAATAAGCACTTCTGGCCCTCCTGCCCACGCCCTGCCCCTCTCTTCACCCGCCTCCCACCCCTCGCTGGGCCGGTTCGCTAAAGATAAGGGTCGTTCCTGAAATCGAACCCTCTGCCTGGCACGCTTCCTCCCGATTACAGGGGCCGGAACAATTACCCTAATCATGTCATCTTAACGAACCCAATGACAAGCTATGAAAGAATGAATGATAAGCAACAGCCTGGCGCCCACGCCACTGCGGAGTTTTGTCCCCCATCATCACTGGTAATGTGTACAAATCACCTTCCACAGGCTTCCTGTGGCCCGTCGTGTGGACGCTGGAAACTTCACAATGCTCTTGGTAGAAAATGTCTTCTATTGGCCAATCTTCTCTCAGTGTTTTGCTCTGAGGTTGCACCTAGTATTGAGTAAAAAAGTAAACGGCAACTTGTACTTTCAAGGTGTACTTGACAAGAGGTGTTATATAGTGATGAGTATATCTGTTTAAGGGAGGACTGAATTTGACGCAATTACTTGACAAATATAGAAAGACAGGAAAGCCGGACAGACAGACAGAATTTTTTTTGAGGGGGGGGGGGGCTGCCTTCAGACAGGTTAGTAGAGATCGACAGGAAATGAGTAGGAGAGAGAGCCGGGGTAGGATCCGGAAAGGACCACGGGGCGGGAATCGAACCCGGGTCGCCGGCGTACAATGCAGGTGCCCCAGCCAGTCGCGCCACTGCTGGGGCCAAAACAGTCATATTTTGATCTTGATCATTGACGAATAGATACAGAGCCAGAGCCAGACAGACAAATGTATAGATGGACATTTCATTCTATGACTGTCATATGCCTATATGGTTATGGTTATAGTTATGGATTTAGCAGACGCCTTTGTCCAAAGACACATAAATACAAACAACATAATAATATTTAAAATTGAACAGGGAACAGATTAGAATGTAGGTCAAATATAATAAGGAGAATAGTTATAATACAAAATAATATCAATTCAATCAATAGCCTAATAAAAAGCAATGGAAAAAAAGGGGAAAGGCAATAATAAAACAATAATGTCCATTCAATCAATAAAATAAAAACAATGACATGCTAAGACTGCATTAAGGAGAATATCGATAATAAACAATAATGTCAAATTAATTAACAGCCCAATTGAAATAAAACAACATTATACAAACCATAACACATAAGCGCTTAAACAACTAAGTATATGTTGAATAGGAATGTCTTTAGACCCTTCTTAAACGACCCAAAACTAATACTGTGTCTTCATCCTCCATGTGGTCGGCTGGCACTCGGTGCTGGTGGGAAATGTGTGCCAAGCTGCAGCGCTGACTGGATGTCGTGCTGACTTCAAAGCCTGCTGCCCTTTCCTCTGGGATACCCCTACTGGTGCTCGCCCACTTTGGCCTGTGGCAGGACCCAAACATGACGCCGGACCACAGGAGGGGCTGTAACATTTACTCTAAATTACCCAGCTTCAAAGACCACTCGCCGCCTGCCACTGATTAAGGCGCTGGTGACCACATGCACATTAGAGAGAAGACCACCCATCTCTCCAAGGAATCGGGTTATAGGGGCACTGAATTATGGATTTATATTGCTTATGCAAGTGCCTCACCTGAAAGGTTGGCCTCAACCTTATGATGAGTCGTGATGATGAGTCGTGATGATGATGATGGTAGTGATGATGATGATTGTTGTGATGAAGATGATAGTGGTCTTTCTTGTGATGGTGTGTGATCTATCACCCATAGAATGAAACAAATGCACCAGCTGATCCAACTATCACTTTAAATTATATTCTTACATCAGAGAATGCATCAACTTTATTCCATGAATGTCTTGTTATAGTGACAAAAGATGGGACAAGAAAGAAACATATGAGCTTTAGTGATATGGTGAGTGAAAAAGAAAATGAAGAAAGTGATATCACTTTGATGACAATCTCTGAGTGATTTATTGCTGAGCACTGTCTGAACAGATCCTAGAGATAGTTGGGACAGGCAGCAATGTGAGAGAATAATTTAATCAACCTCACACTTCATCAGGTTTTTTCCTTTTTTCTCTCTCTCTCTTTTTGCACTTGCCACTTTGCCCTCACACATACACATACCATTACCCCCACACACACATACATTCATAAACTGAACACAAACACACACATGAACATGCGCACATACTCAGGAGCGAACACACACACACAGTGTGGAGCAAACACACACACACACACCATTACACACCCCCAAACACACACACCATACAGCCCCACACCCCATACACACACCATTTCATCACCCCCCCCCCCCCCCCAAAGAAAAACACACAACATAACCCCCCCCCCCCCCCTCCACACACAGACACATGCACACAAACACAATGAATATAACTTTTTTCATCACAACTATTTAATGTATTCTCTAAAGTTGAGCTGGCTCTTGAGCACAAGGAATTTCAGTACTGATCAATCCTTTTATGACAATACATTTAAACTGGTTTGCCCCACTGCTCAACTGAACATATCCAACAACTGCTTTTCATTCGGAGTCTGCTCTCTGCGGAATTGATGTTTACCACGAAATCACTGGCAGTCTAGCGACCTCTAGTGTGTCAATCAAATGGTTACCACTTGCTTCTTGCATCTTAAAACGGGGGAAAGGTCACATTATTCTGTCAGAAATAACAAAGATCTTGTAAATAACAAGACCATACTTTTGATAACGCTGATTTGTAGGCTAGAGCCTACTTTCGTCGAGACATCTACCACATGTAGCATAGGCAGTGTGGTACAGGCCTGACATATAGGCTACTCCTACATTGGCCTACCAGTAGATGTCACCACTAAACCAAATCAAAGAGTTGTCAGTGATTTACTTTATGCAATAACAAAAAAAACTCAGAAACAAACGAACAGGTATCACCATTTGTCTTAACTCAAGCGGGCTGTCTATATGTTCTTCAGAAAATATGATACACGTGAAAAGATGTCGACTGTCCACTCGCAGTTTAGCATATAGGCCTAGGCCTACTACTGACAAATAATGGGGAGCAGTATCCGACCATTTAAAAGAAACCCAAACGTAAGAAATCTATTAGGCTAAATCAATTTATTCTGGTGAATAAGACACTGACGAATGCACTGTTGTGAAGGCGGCATATGTTCATTACCCTCTGAGTCAATTAACAACTAACTTTAATCTATTTAAAAAATGGGTAAAGACCTCATCTCAATGGCGTAACCCGTTATCCGACTCAAGTTTGGGGTGTCCTGCTCTATCGGAAGAGGCGGGGAGAGGGTTATTCCAGGTTACTGGGAGCTAGCAGTATGCTAGGACTAGCCACTGCCAGTGTGTGAGAGCGGTGCTGCTGATTCAGGGAATGACATTTTTTCATTGTTTGGAGAAAACTCCGCGGTCATTCTTTGGAATCTGGGGGAACGTTGGATTGGCACCGACCCACACCTTGGATTTGTCAAGAACGCCTGTGAGAGTCGTCGCTGGAACCGTCAGCCAAGAGGCTTGCGAGACTGAACTTCTATATTGACCCAACCCGTTAGTTTGCTAACATTAGCAGTAGCCAAGCTAATTAGATAGCTAGTTTTCTACCAGATCCAAGGGGAGAGGTGCATCACATTTCAGCTGGTCGGTTTACAGTAGCATCACTAGACAGTTGATATTTTCAATCGGCGTGCATTTGTTCCTGTATACTTTTAAGTATTTTGTAGCAATTTTGGTAACAAGCTAACGTTACTTGTTTGAGACATGCAGGTATCGTTGGCTAAAGGTGGCTAGACAGCTTGTTAGCTTAGTCTGCAAATCTGAGTTTTGTTTTTAATTAGAAAAACAATGCCGCTAATGTCATGTTGTTCATATAGCCTGTATGAGTTATTGTAGTGCCACAATATGACAAAGAAACTTGTTGCCATCCATAAATATATAATAAGCCGCGCTGTCTCAGAGCGCGTTGTCCATGGTCTGGTGTTGGGTTTAGTCTGAGTGAAGACAATCGTAACGTTACTGGCTATCATTTATTGCTGGTCTCCTCAAGTACGTTATGTTGGATAGAAAGATCCAAGTTTTAACATGACGTCTTGCAAGTAATTTGAAGAAAGTAGCGTGTTGGGTAACGTAAACAGATATTTTGTGTTGCCTAATGGAACGTATTTTACTTGGTAACGTTAACCCAATACACCGATAGCCTGGACTTGGGGTAACGTTGATGCTATATTCAGATCATAGAAGTTAACATTATTTGTGTAATAATTTTACTGAACATTTTACGATTTTCAACTCGGGTGTTAGAAGCTCAGTTTTCGTTCTGTAACATTAGGTGCGTCAACCTTTATCATTATTGATTTCATTGAGTCCGTCGAGGACGGCAACTCAGCGGGAATATGCAATGTGGTTGTGCTTCGAACCATTTCAACTAACGCAAGCTGAAGCCAAATACTGAGCTTTTTGGAAGGACAATGGCTGCCAGACTTGGGGAC
The DNA here is from genome assembly GCF_017589495.1 of Alosa alosa. NCBI lineage: Eukaryota > Metazoa > Chordata > Actinopteri > Clupeiformes > Clupeidae > Alosa > Alosa alosa. The sequence continues at coordinate 5,395,733 of NC_063207.1, read as the reverse complement.
AATCTATATCTGGATGGATTCTAACGTGTCTTGGACCTGCATATATTGGACTCAATTAAAAGCAGCCTGTCAGCCGGTTTAATTTCAGCCACAATAGCACGGAAACACACAGTCGGTCACCATGGGCGAGAGCAGCCTGAGCGACTCCAATGTGAAGGTCGCTGTAAGGGTCCGACCTATGAACAGGAGGGGTGAGTGATTGAACTTTGGAAGTCAGTGTCTTTACATCGCAAACAAACATTAGTGCCCTAGCTAAATGAACGAAATCTACTGTTTTTCAGTTTCTTGGTGGTGTTTTCAAGTCATGTGTGCGTCATTTGAGTTCATTGGGGCACATTGTCTTGATCCAGCCTTGTGTAGGCTACCTTTCAGAAGTGTGAGGGTTAGCTGGCATCGTGTTACACTCAACAAGACATTATCAGTCACCAACAGCAGTTTTACATTAACCCACCATAAATTAGTGCTTGGAAAGGTATGTGCACACTTTGGGTGGGGCGTTTTATGTGACAAAACAAGATTGTGGGAATCATTGAGATTGAGTGTAGCCTAAACATATGCTAGCCTGACTTTATTGAAAATCAGTGATGGTCATCATACCAAGATGTTAAAACTATTTTCACTTTAAAAAGAACCGACTATATACAAGAACCGTTATATTACAGCCAATGTGTTTAGTGGGTCTTTGCCGTGGGAGAACATGTGCCTTGAAAAGGCTGCCCGTGAAGCGGAAAATATTGGCCTCAGTGTAGCCAAAGAAGTCACGTGTCGGACTTGAGCGTAAAATTCAGTCACAAGACTGCCACGGCGGAGGGTTATGCTGTCACCCGTAGCCTACTCTTTCATCTGTCAGAATGAACTCTTGCCGGTTAGTCTGCCACGACATAAGCCCAAACCAAACCTTGTCCTCTCCCTGCCCTTCATAACAAAGACGTGTGTGAACAGAAACCATTCTTGATGGGTGAATTTGTTCATCCTTAAAAAAACGACTCCACTGTCAACTGTCAAAGCAAATTACTCTTAATCCCATGTAAGGTAATGTATTCATTTGAGCCACATAGATTCTTCTATTCACCACGGAGCTCTCGCATTACCCTTGTTTAACGTGGACCATCCCTGTCGACTTTTTAGTTTGCTTTCGCTGGCTCGGCTACCTCTGACCTCTCGTCAGCGCTCTGTGTGTGCACTGCCTTAGACAAAGGCAGGAAAGGGGTCTGAATGGACTATTTGCCAACGTTGCATAACGGAGCATGTTCCCAGGCCCACCAGAGCCGGCGAACCTTCGAAGAAACATGCACAGATGCGTTCCCCAGCTACTGACATTAATACGTCTGGCCAACTTGAAAGGGCTTTGGAAAGTGAAAACACTCTTGTGTTTTTGTTCTCTCTCTCACTCTCTTGCTCTCACACACACATTGTCACTTTGACATTACAGAAATTGTGTGTGTGTGGTACTGCCAGAATGAGGGCCATCACGAAGTAGGCCAAGCTTAATCACACTTGATATAAACTAAAGCACAGACCTGCTCTGTTCCAGTTTGACAGTAATTCACACAGTGCATTGGGATGGCTGTAGGAAAAGTTATTGTTGATGTTTAATGTCGCATAACAGCATGATGTCATGTTTGGCATCCTCAGAAGCATTCAATTACACAGCCTTAATTCCCACAGTAGCTTGCAAAGTGTCGCCTTTGTATTTTTACACTAACTGCATTGGGGAAACCGCGCTTAGGCTCACAATAATTATGGCCTTTTATCAGAGCCTTTGCTGCTCTCAAGACACTGTGGTGTGATGTGATGTGTCCTGGAAAGTGGTATGTAACGTTATGTAATGAGCCGAGAGACGGTTGATGTGTTGACGATGGCGATGTGGTCTGCGTGCTGTGCCTTCGCCGGGTCTTTTAGAGAGGTTCACCCTCACTCATCCCATCACCATGGCAACGAGGTTCATTTTCGTGCCTGTCTGCTTCCTCCTCTCTCATCATCCTGCCAAGGCCTGGCAGGAAACCACGGAGCTCTCATTGTGGCTAATTCACACTTTCACACGTTGCGGTTTGATCCACACACGCACGCACGCACGCACGCACGCACGCATAGAGGGCTTGCTCTCGACCTGCGTTGCGGATCCTCGCGGTTCAGTCACGTAGGAGGCAACAGGAAGCCTGTGTTTCCTCCCAGCCCAAAGGCTGGTCTGAGGTTCTCCACAGGCAGGATGCACCCTCTTAAAGGGTTAACTCCTTCAGCAGGGCTTCCTCTGGCCTCTCTCCCTCCCTACCTCTCTTTCTCTCTCTTTCTCCATCTCTCTTTTTCTCTTTGTCTTTCTTTCCCTCTCTCTCTGTAAGAATTTGTACTCTCCATTTTCTCCCCCTTTTCCCAGCCGCTGTCTTTCATTCTCCGTAGCGGCAGATAGCACTCCCACTTCTTTCCTTCTTTCTCTTTCTCCTCTTCCATCCTTCTGCCCCTTTCCCTCTCTCTCTCTTTCTCCCTCTCTCTCCCTCTATTGCTCTCTGTTTCACTGAGGCTTTTTGTCTTTGTCATGAGCACTGTTTTCCCTCTGTCACATCCTTTCTCCCTCTTTTCCCAGCCTCTCTCTCTTCACTCTCTCTCTCTTCCTTTATCTTCCTCACTTTCTCTCCCTTCCTCTCTCTATCTCTCTCTCTCATTCGCTCACTGGCTCACTCCCCCATTAGTAAGCCAATTGCTAAGCACATGGCAGGACCTTTTTTTTTTACACACACACACACCTCCCGGTCCTCTCTTTCTCTCTCACACACACACACACACACACACACATGCATCTGTGCTCCAGGGTGAAGTGCCTGGCCTGCTCTCCTGTTCCAGTGGCATTTCTTTAGTTTCCTCCCACTCGGGCCTAATTAGTGCACACATCACAATGACTACTTAATGGGCTTTACAGTGTAACAGCCGCAATTGCCCCCTTTTAATGCCACTGACGCTGCCATGCACGGCATGCTGTCGCGGATGTCAAATCCTCTTGTGATTGCTCCAAGGAAGGGACGATGAGTGGAAGCAATGTTTAGGTCTGCAGCTGCAGCTGGACACCACGGTGATTAACGCGGCTATTATTAGAACCCTCCCCATATGGTGGAAGTGGCTGTGCAGTGTGCAGACGGGTGCTTAGGCGCGGCGATGAAATCACTGCTCCAATTAGGAAGATTTGGTAAATGAATTGAGATCGCTTTATCTGCCTGCCTGCCTGCCCTCATCATCACCAGCTCTCGGAATGAAACATGGGATTATCTTCCACAGCACAGCACACAGGAAGTTTCACATTTAGAGGGAAAAACACTGAACAACACAGGGATGTTTTTTTTTTTGTTGTTGTTGAGGAATACACAGTCATTGGTATTTCTAAATACAGATTCACCAAATACTTGAACTCCCTATAGGCATACATGCTGTGTCATACGAGAGGTTGTTTTGACAGTGTTGTTTTAAATATACATAAACATGGTGGCCAAGGAGTGAGTCAAGGATGGTGGTTGCACTTGGGAAGAGGCACCAACTCTGCCAGAATCTGGGCAGGTCTTCAGAAAGATGACCGTGCAGAGAACACGCACTTTATTCTCTCTCTCTCTCTCTCTCTCTCTCTCTCTCTCTCTCTCTCTGAACCGATTGCCCTTGTCTTGCACAAGCCGCCTAATAAATTTCTGTTTGAACTGGAAGGAAATGTAGTTTGCTGAGCAGTCAGGGAAATGCTAATGCTTTGAGGTTTGATTCATGTGTTTTCAATCCTCTCTCTCTCTCTCTCCCCCCCTCTCCCTCTCCCTCCTTTCCTTTCTCCCCTTTCAGAAAAGGACCTGAACACAAAATGTGTAGTGGACATGGAGGGCAACCAGACGGTCCTGCAACCTGCCGGCACAAACCTGGGGAAATCAGACAGCAGGTAGGCGTCCTTGAACAGCACACACCTGGGTAACAGAGACCAGGTAATCTGTCTGGAATAGCGCAGACCTGGGTAACAGACATCAGCTAGAACCACACAGACCTGGATAACAGACATCAGCTAGAACCACACAGAGCTGGATAACAGACAGCAGGTAGGCTACATGGAGCAGCACAGACCTGGCTAACAGACAGCGACGTAGGCTTTCTGGGGCAACAGAAACCATGGGGAATGCACCCAGCAGGTGAGCTGGTTGACGCAGCAGGAATCTGGGTTACGCAGTAGAGAAGCAGTGGTGCAGTAGAACTGCATCGGGGTTAGGCGCTCCTGCACCCAGGCAACACAGACCTGGGGGAAAACACACAGCAGTAGACTATCTAGGGCCGTACAGACTGGAGAAACACACACACACACACACACACAGAGGGGTTGAAGCCTGATATCCAGATGTAGAAGGGGCTGTTGTTGTTTGGGTTAAAAAGCAGCCATTAGAGATGAGGGTCAGCCCTGGGGGAACATAGACAGCTGTACAGTGCAGACTGGGGAAGCAGACTGCAGGTAGTCTATGGGCAGCAGCAGCAGAGACTTGTGAACTGAGTAGTCAGTAGTACTTGGGTATGGACAAACCTGGATGAACCCATTCCATCAGCTGGTAGATGGTCTACGGTGATGTGGACCTAGAATATTCAGGTATGGGACAAAGTGAGGGAGTTTGTGGGTATGGGTTGAAGAGGAGCCCATTTTAGCCTTTTAAAAAAATATATATATATATATTGTTTAAGTATTTGACAAACCTGGGTGAAACACACACACACACACACACACACACACACACACACACTGCTCTTGCAGAGTGTTTGTCTAATTGTGGGCACATCGGAGTAGCAGACTGCAGTCCGAATGTGGGCACAGCAGCCCAAACCTGGGCGAGCTCAGTCAGCAGGTTGGGTGTTTGTGGAGATGTGGTCCCTCTGTTCCTGCCCGCTCCTTCCTGTCTGTGTTCAGGTTTCATATCCTCATGTCCGCCTGGCGTGGCATGGTGATTGAGTGAGCGAGTGTTCGGAACGCTCGGACTCTCATACTGCTGTGTCAGGGAGCGATCTCTCTCTTCCTGCTCTCGCATGGTCACAGCCAGAGAGTTGTGCTGTGTCAGGAGAGGATCAATCGCCCTTCCTGCTGTCTCGTTTCGTAAAGCATATTTTTTGTCATTATTCAGATAGGACGGGGAAGAGACTGACCGGAAGGGAGTGGGGGAGAGAGATGGTGTGGGATCAGGAAATGGCCTGTGTCGGACTCGAACCCTGGTCCTCGGGGGCACTTGCACCTGAATGGGGTACAGATACTGTAGTCAGTTGCGCCACAGCCCCCTTCTCGTTTTCACAACCAGAAATCCCACTGAGTGGCTTAATCAGGGCTTTGGCTCAGTATCTCAGGTCAAAGGTAAGAGTTGTGTTGAAGGTCAGAGGTCAGAGGTGAGGGGTTCGCTGGAATGTGATTTGTTGTTGTTTTGACTAGTCGTAAGAGGGAGGGTGTAGGCCTGGAGAGGAAGCCAGCATGGCGTCCAGGCTGCAGGAAACTTGTTGCTGCTGCTGTTCATAGTTTTGGGTCTACAAGTGTGTAATGAAAGCTTTTGCCATTTGAACAGATGTTGTTGTTTTTTCCGATTTGTTGTTGTTTTGGCTAGTTGTGGAGAGTTTGGGATTCAAAAGGGAGTTGGCATGGTTTTCCAGGGACTGTAGGACCGCTATGGTTGGCTACAGTTGGATGTGTTGCATTTTGTGTTTTGCAGTTTTATAGCTTCAGGGGTGTTTGTGAAACTGTGTGTGCTGTTGTGTAGTCTTATGCTGTGTGTCTCTGAAGATGTTTTCCATTGAGACAAATCTGTTGCATTGTGGGAGTTGGCCATGCTATTTGCTGTGGCTAATCTGTTTTGTAGTTGTGGTTTCCTGTCGTTGGCGGTTTTGCGTAGGTCTGATGAAGTCGTCGGATGGATTTGCGGCTCTTTGGGTGCAATTGCGCTGCGCCAGAGAGACTGCGCCGGTTCGGTGAGCGCATTCCCGCATGACGGCCGACCGTAGCGGAGCAGTATCTAACCAAACCCAGGCCAGAACTGGGCCAGACCTGATTTAGACTCGGCAGGCAAGCGGCAGTGAAATGCCTGCGTGCTGTGCTGTGATGTGGTGGTGTTGTTGCTGTATTGTGTTATGCAGCATCTTTGTTCAGTGTGAAGTCATGCAGTCGCTTTCCTTCCCAGCCGGCTTGCCTCCTGTTGCCTGCCGGGCCAGGCCTGCTTCCCTGCTGTCTGTCCTTCCCAGCGTCAGGACATAACTCTCCCCTGTCTGACTTCCTCCCTTTTCTCTTCGCTCCGTCGGCATGGCAACGCCGGGCGGAGGTTAACCCCAGGTCACCCGTGGTCAAGGAAGCCTTTTTCTGTGGGGTCTAGAGGTGTGTGTGTGTGTGTGACAGGGGAAGAGAGGTCTAGAGAGAGGGGTGTGTGTCTGTGTATGTGTGAGACAGAGGGGCGAGGGCTCTAGGGCTGAGTGAAGCGGGGTACAGGGCCCTGCCTCAGCATCTGTCGACGGTCGTAAACATCTCTGGTGACTTTTATGGGGCCAAACGTGCGTAGCACAATTATGTGTTTTTCGGGGTGCATTGGCTCTTTTCTTCTCTCTTTGTGGGTGTGTGTGAAGCAGGAGGGGGCACTCAAAGGAGCCGGGCACAACAGGTTTTAAACTTGGAAGTGAAAGGCCCCTGCCGCCTGCTGCTCGCTCACAACAGACACTTTAATTGCAGCGTGGAGTTCATGAGTCCTGCAGAGCCCATGGCCTCGGCAAACCCAGATGCCCCGAGAGGCGCAGTTCACATCGGCCACAGAGATTAGCTCTCCCTATCTCCCTCCTTCCATCCATCTCTCCCTCTTTCTGTCTCTTTCTCAACCTTCCATCTCTCTCTTCTTATACCACTGTCTCCCATTTTTTTCGCCTACTCTCATTTTCTCTCTTCTCTCTATTAATACCCTCTTCTCTTCTCTCCCTCTTCTCTCTCTCTCTCTCTCTCTCTCTCTCTCTCTCTTTCTCTTGGTTTTTCTATACCCTCTCCCCCCTCTATCTCCTCCTGTCTCTCTCCCTCCCTCCTCTCTCCCTCCTCCTCCTCTCTCTCTCTCTCTCCTTCTTAATTCTCTGGTTCAGCATGGCGAGAAATGCCTGCTCTGAACTTTTGATGTTTAATTGTGTTTGGCACAGAGACAGTGAACGCGAAAACGCACTGTTGCAGAAGCCTAAAATAATGGTTACATTTCTTACAAATATCAATGCCATGTTTGTCTGTCAATGGAAGAGATTGCTCTCCTCTTAGAATGCACTCTGTGTGACTGGATCCGACTTTCTCAGAACCCGCTGAGAGACTCTGCTGCCCACATGGGTCTTAGTGCCCCTCGGATTCCGGATTGGAAGACAATGGAACATATTTGTGGAGTGCCCGAGTGGAACATGACTTGCCAACTGTTTTACAATCCCAGTGTGAGCCCCATTGACAGCTCCTTGTGACCTTACTTATTATGGGATGGGATGGGTTGCAGGGATCCTTGTTCTTTTCCCTAAATCCTTACCCTGTGGCCATGCAAGCTTGAGCATTCCAATATCCTGCCCTCTGAGTCAGCTTTCTGTGGGCGTTGCTCTTCATAGCTAGCAGGTCAGAAATTATTTGCGTCTGATGAAATGTTTTTTAATTTTTTTAATTTTTTTTTAGTCATGCTTTGTGTACCAAAGGTTTGGCTGATAGTCCAACAAGTCTCTATGCACTAATATGGCTGTAATCCTTTACCCTCTCAGCGATGAGTCATGGTGTATTGGTGAGTCGGCAGGGTGTTGTTCAGGTATTTAAATATGAATGATGAGCATTAAGCTGCTGTTTCACAGGAACAGACAGGAAGTGAACACACACACACACACACAAACACACACACACACACACACACAATAAGATGGGGAGGGGCCGGCAACCTTTCACCTATGAGTTACCTCATAACGAACATTAGATTGGGGATTAATGTCTTGGCTCCACCAGTGGTACCTGTTGAAGGGCAGGTCAGACACACACCTGTTGATATTTACCCACAGAAGCTCTGTGCCAACAGTCCATTTATTGACCCATTGGTTGTCTGGGTGCAGGCGATGGGGTCATATTTACTGGGTGTCATTAACGTTGCAGATATGTGTTGTTAGGAGCAATAGACTCTTCTGTGGCGGTTGTAAAAAATGGCAGTGTGTCAGGTGAAACAAAGAGCATGCTGGGGAAAGGAAAAGTAGTCTCATGGTAATTTATTGAAGTACTGGGTACATGTAGCTTTTAATAAGTTACATGTTAAACACAGAACCTAATGTAGGTCACAGAAGTGTACACATATAGATGTTAGAAACTCGACACACGCACACAACATAGTACAAATTTAAATTTCAGTGACTAGCCTTTTGTTTTTTTGCAAATCCAGGCTGTGCATTCACTCTCCTGTAAATCACTGCAAATGAGAGTGTCTTGAGTGATTTTTAAATAAATTTGGATTGAAAATTTAGCGATGTCAATGCAGGTGTAGCCTACCAGTGGCGGGTCAGTCGTCATGCGTTGCGAAAGACAGACCCAGTAGGCTGACACCTCTCCAGGACAGGTAGCTCTTGGGTAGACACTACACCGTGTGACAGACACAAATCCCACTTGCTCTGCGGCACTACAAGGCTGGAACTGTACGTAGAAGTGACCGTTTGGTTCATGGTGTTTCATGGTTTGGACATCACCCTTCGGTATGAAGGGGTTTCAGGCAGAGGCTTGTATTCTTTAAGTTTTGAGACTCCAATTGGTTTGAGCTAAGCCTAGTATGCAGCTAACTTTTTAATGGTCAGGTCTACAGAATAGATTAAGGTTTTCTTGTTGAGTCCCAAGCGTTTGTTGAGTCCCAAGCGTTTCTTGTGGAGTCCCAAGCGTTTCTTGTGGAGTCCCAAGCGTTTCTTGTGGAGTCCCAAGCGTTTCTTGTGGAGTCCCAAGCGTTTCTTGTGGAGTCCCAAGCGTTTCTTGTGGAGTCCCAAGCGTTTCTTGTGGAGTCCCAAGCGTATGCTAATTTTGGGAATATGTACCGTGAAGTGTTAACCCCCTGGGTATTACTGTTCTGACTCACCCTCTGACTGTGGGGCCTCTTTCTAACGAATTAAAGGTGCCGATTCTGTAGACATTTGATCTCAGCAGTGGTAAAGGTCACACCTCCATTCTGTGCTTCTCTCCTGACCTGAAGCATCCATTTCGTGCTCCTGAAGTACTGTGTTCATCGGCTGGAACAACATATGGCTCGGTCAGGTTTTTGACGCGGTCCCATTTACGGGTCTGGGACCGGGTTCAAAAACAAGACCATGTGACCTCCCTCTCCTCCATGAGGGCCATAAGAGAGAGAGAGAGAGAGAGAGCAGTCTCTGGCAGAGGCGGCCTTATTTAGGTCAAGTGTGCAGGACGTCATCTTGATCATGGCCTGGGCAGGCGGGCCAAGGGGTGGGTGGCTGCGGCGAGATCTCGACCCACCGATGCGGAAAGATATTTTTTAAATGATGCCGATCGGGGCGGACGCTGAGGAGGAGGAGAGGGGGCGGACGGAGGGAGAGAGGGCGTGGGTGACTGTGGCCCTACTGCTGATGTTCATCACTGTTCGCCACTCGTATCCCCCCCGTACCCACGCCAGACCCCCATGCCCTCCTCCAGCTGGTACGTCTGTCACGGCACATGGGGCATGATCGTGAGGTGTCAGACAGGAATCATCATCATCATCATCATCATCATCATCACACACATACACACACATGCACACTGATCACTCCTTGACTCATGTTGACAGCTGTCACTGTGGCACATGTCAAGAAGGCAATAAAGAGGTCATACTGCAGGAGTGGATGTTTCTTTCTTTCTTTCTTTCTTTCTTTCTTTCTTCCCCGTTTGTTTTGCTCTTGCTTCAGCGCAGGAATGCGGGCAAAAACCTCAGGCCGCAGATGCCCACACGCTGCTGCTGTGCCACGCTGGGAATAACAGCCCCACTGCCCAGGCTGGCATGTCTTCCTGTCAACACTGACAAGTAATTAGATGGGGCTCAACAGTAGATCCAGTCCTTCAAATCCGTCTTACTCACGCAGGTCATTAAGATGTGTTGCCTAAATATCCGCACATACTCTCTGAGGAGAGAACCAAGTGAAAAAACGCTAAATCAATAACTGTTCAGATGAGATTTGCGGAGAGCAGACCATAACAGCTGAATCGAGATGCTCAGATGGATTTGAAGAGGGCGGACAATAACAGCTGAATCAAGCTGGGGGCAGACGGATTTGATTCTCTACAAACACTGACGCTTGTCTTCCTGATGATGGGGGCTTGCTGTGCTGGTTTTGAATGTGCAGGACTCATGGAAAGATGTGTAAAGAGGATGGAAACGGCTCCTGCGGCTTGGTTGGCTGTAGACACACACACACACACACACACACACACACACACACACACACAGGAGCCTGGTGCCCTCTCCGTGCCATTGGGAAGGGTTGGGTATGGCCCCCCCCCTGGCACATGCCGTGTCTGGTTACTATTCCTTGCCGTGGGACTTGACCATGTGATTGGTCAGAAGCGCTCAGGGGAATGGGGGAGGGTTTTCCGTCCGGGAGGGAGTTCGGCTGTGGAAATACCACCAAGTTTATTCACGGCAGGCCACATAATGTGCTTCAGATAATTAGACAGTCCTTCAACATGTGTGGGCACTGAGCTGTGGGCACACGCTTGCGTTGATCCACCCCACCCCCCCTTAATATCATGCCCTCGAAATGCCATGTGTTTCCTTCTGGGATGACTACAGCATTCAGAGGAGAATGACAGAAATGTCATGGGCGAAGCTGCAACTAGGCTATTTGGCTGCTGGCCAGGAGAACCCCATTGGGGGAGGGGCATTCTGAGGTTCATAGAAGCGGCCCTCTGTCTCTGTCCATCTCTGTGTGTTTCTCGATTAGCCCATTTCACAAGATGGGGCCGCTGTGTAAATCAACTTCCTGTGGAACAGCACTGTCCCATAGACGGCAAAAGAAAAGTCCACAGGAAAGACAAAAGCAGGAAGACGTTTTACTCTGCCAATTAAGGCATCATTAACATCAACGAGGCCGGACACCTTGACACTGTGAAATAGGCTTATCCTGCTGTCAGAGCTGTCCAGCTCAGCGTGATTTGCATGATTGAACACATCAGAATACCATTAAAGCCCTTAATTGGCTGAATCTGGTTTGTGCAGCTAATCGAGAGCAGACTGACTCCTACCTTTTGATTTGGTTGAAGACCCTTTACAATATACAACATGTATGATCATACGTAACATAACCAGGCACAGTGTTTAGTTTACCCTATGGTCCTAAACTATGAGAGATATATGTTGATAATGTACACATTGTAAGGTTTCATATGAGAGATGTTGATAATGTACACATTGTAAGGTTTCATATATGAGATATATATTGATAATGTACACATTGTAAGGTTTTGTTATGGATAATAGCTGAAACGATGTGAAACCACTCCACTCCTAATTCAAGACCAACGGCCAAATCTTGTGTCTCGCAACATCAGCGAAAGTGAAACTAAATTTGCCGAGCAGCTCCGTTAGCTGTAGTGGCAGCAGCTGCTCTTGAATTTAATTGGTTCATGGTCTGTGCTACACCTTTGAAGTTTGCACCAAGTCTCATGAAAATTGGGGTGGTATATTGTGGGTTGCACACAAACAATGAACAATGAATGTTAGCAGATGTCATTGTGAGTGGCTTTGGACAAAAGTGTCTGCTAAGAACTAAACATAAACATTAGACCTGCAGTGGTCTAGCGGCCCTTGAGAAACACTGAGGAAGACTGAAGCCGGTGCCTCTCCCCCCCCCTGGCAATGCCAAGCGTTCCTGGCTGCTGAATGCTGAATGGCTGTAGTGTGGCCCCTCTGGAGAGGTGGGGGCGCTGGTGGGTGGAGGGGGAGGGAGGTGTAGCAGCTGGCAACCAGGCCCCTATGAAGAAGGGAGAGAGAGAGAGAGGATTGGAGGATGTGTGAGAGAGGTGCAGAGAGATCCGAAATAATCCAGCCTCTCTCTCCCTCTTTTTCTCTCCCTCCCTCTCCCTCTTTTTCTCTCCCTCTCTCTCTCTCTCTCTCTGGGCTCGTCTCTCTCCCTCCTCCGTGATTTAGGGGTCTGCTTTAAACGCAACCCCATCGTTAACGACATGCGAGCCTGGCATGCTGCCTGCCGCTTCAAATTCCCCCTCAGGAGATAAGGCCCGCTCTCTCACTCCGTCATTAAGAAGAAAGAGAGGAAGATAGAGGGAGAGAGAGAAGGCTGAAGAGAGGAAGATGGAGGAAGATAGAGGGAGGAGAGAGAAGATGGAGGAAGAGAGGGAGATGGAGATAGAGAGAAAGAGGGAAGTGGAGTGCTGTGGCAGAGCTCTGCGCGTCTTGTAAGATCTGGGTCATCTCTCAGTGATTGGTCTCACCTGTCTAGCTGGCATTTGGGGGTAAAAACAACCACATGTTTGCACTCTGGCGAGGATTAGGGCCCATAACTCAACACACGGGCCTGTCAGGGGTCTCACATGCTGCCTGTGTGCACACACACACACATGCACACACGCACACATGCACACACACACACACACACACACACACACACACATACATACACACACGCACATGCACGCACACACTTTTGCTATCTTACTCTCTCTCTGTTACACATCCATTCTCTCTCTTTCACACTCTGACACAAAAACACACAGATTTCAGTCCCTCTCTCTCTCTTTCCCTCTCTCTCCCCCCTCTCTCTCTGTATTTAGCTGTCAAATTCAAATATGCTTTATTGGCACGACAAACCATATGATGCATTGCCAAAGCGTTCACAGGAATAATAATAATTAAAGAAAATACAAATACAAAATGATATAAACATGTACAAACATCTTCACTTCACATGTACAAACATCAAATCACTTCGTCACACACACACACACATACTGTATACACACACACACACACACACACACACACACACACACACACACATCACAACCATGCAAGACCATTGTCTGTACACGTGCATAGGAAAACCAAGACAGGACAAAACAAAACAAAACAAACAGGAGACATGGTGTAACAGACTGGGGCTGGGGGGCAGTGTTGTGTTGAAGAATGGAGGTAGTGGGAGTGATTATCTTAAAGTAATGCCTTCTCTCAGGTTATGGGTGAGGACACATAACTGGCTGCCAGTATGCATGTGCTGGTGTCCTCACCCAAAACTACAGCAAGTTTTTTTTTCTGTTCCTCCAGTTTGTGAAGTTAGGAATGATGTTGTTCAAAATGGTGAAATATTTGTCTCTTTGGGACCGATGTTTTGTCACAGTGTAGCAGAAAGTGCACCTCTGACTCCACCCCCCTGTCATACAGTGACCACATGTCCTTTGCTCTTTGGGCAGCCATGACTTCTTGTGCCTGCCTTTCTCTATGGCTAGACTGTGGTCACTCAGCCTGTACTTGGTGAGGAGAGCTGTCTCTATATATTTCTCTTCCTTTTCTCTCACTCTCTCTCCCTTGCGCTCGCTCATCACTCTCCGATCGCTCCTCTCTCTTCTCTCTCTCTCTCTCTCTCTCTCTCTCTCTCTCTCTCTCTCTCTCTCTCTCTCTCTCTCTCTCTGGTGAGCTCAGATGTGCATTCTTTATTTGTGCAGTTGGCACAGGCATGTCCAGGCAGGGTACAAGCAGCAGGATCAGAACATGAACACACACACACACAGTACACACTCACACAAAAACATCGAAACATTTCGCTCTCAGCAATGCGTGAAAATTGATGAGGGGGGTGATGCGCAGTTGGGTGTCTGTGTGTGTTGGGGATGAGCAGTTGTGTCTGTGTGTATGTGTGTTTGTCTGTGAGCGTGCGTGCGTGTGTGTGTTGGGGGATGAGCAGTTGTTGTGTGTGCGCACATGTGTGTGTGCGCATGTGTGTGTGTGTGTGTGTTGGGGGATGAGCAGTTGTGTGTGTGTGTGTGTGTGTGCGCGATGCATGTGTGTGTGTGTGTTGGGGGATGAGCAGCTGCCCCCATGCTCTGCACTTGAGCCTGGAGGTTTCTGTGAAGGGTGTCGCCAATGCAGTCAAGGACAGGAAGACCGCAGCAACAGCAGCGCAATCTGTAGCTGCACACACCCAGCTAAGCCATGCACGGATAGGAAGTCTGTCTGTGTGTGTGTGTGTGTTTGTTTTTGTTTCTCTTTCCTAAAAGTGTATGTTCTGCGCCTTAACTCTAAACAAAGCCTTGTGTGCAGCACAAAGCACACAGCAGCCCCCTGAGACACACACACACACACACACACACACACACACACACACAACCCTCTAATGAGCCTGGCCCTGGCGGACTGCTCAGTGTTTCCTTCAGTCCTGCCTCTCGTGTCTCAGCGGTGTTGTGTGTTGTGTTCTGCGTGTGCGGACGGTGAGATGGGACCGGCCGATTGGCCGTGCTCTCAGGAGGCTTAACGTGATAGGACGAGGTCACAGGAGCTGGAACCTGCCCGTGTTTGGGACGGGAGTTGCCAAAATAGCCAAGGCAGGAGGAACATGAGCTCATAGCTCACTCAGTGTATGTGTGTCAGTGTGTTTGTGTGCGTGTGTCTGTATGTGTGCCTGTGCCTTTGTGTGTGTTAGCGCATGTGTGTGCCTGTGTGTGTGTGTGTGCTGTGCGCCTGTGCCTGTATGTATGTGTGTGTGTGTGTGCGCGCCTGTGCCTGTGTGTGTGTGTGTGCGCCTGTGTGTGTGTGTTCTGCACTCTTGCTCTTACTCATATCTCTCTCCTCCTCACTGTCCTGCTCTCTTTGGACCTGACTCAGTGTCTCCTCCTCACTGTCCTGCTCTCTTTGGACCTGACTCAGTGTCTCCTCCTCACTGTCCTGCTCTCTTTGGACCTGACTCAGTGTCTCCTCGTGGCCTTTTAAGTCTCTATCTCTGTTTGCTTCACCTGTACTCCACACTCCCCAAGACAGTTCTCAGTCCATCTCTCATCTCTCCCGCTCTCTCTCTCTGTGTGTGTGTGTGTGTGTGTACTCGTACTCCACACTCCCCAAGACAGTTCTCAGTACATCTCATCTCTCCCGCTCTCGAGATGTTCCACTCACTCATTCTGCTTCTGGATCTGTGGTTCAAATTCACACCAATCATTTGCGAAGAGACAAAACCATTGCAGTGGTGTGAATCAAACGTCGCAAGACATTGCCTAGCTGTTGCAAGACGTTGCCTAGCTGTAGCAAGACGTTTTAAAAAGATTTGTCATCAAATTGCACTTTCAAGGTTTTAGAACGCGTTTACCTCACAGTGTTCTTACTCAGTCAGTCCAGCAGAGGCGTGATGTCAGAGTTTTGGCCAAAGAGAAAGACTTGGTTTTGAAGAACTCCAGTGTCCGCACAACATCAGTCAAAACACATCATGCCAATTAAGTCACAAAAAGAAGCATCATTTGACTTGCTGGTGCCATATCAGCTAGTTGGTTAGCTTTGCTGGCTAGCCATCTAATTCACATCTGGCTAGCAGTGGTGTGACAAAGGCGTTGTTATGGAAACACTGGTGATGTGAATCGTAGTGCTGGTGTGAACCCCTTCAGCTTCCTGGAATGAGCGTTGCAGCAAGTTGCTGGTTTAAAGAATGTTGCGACTTCTCTCGTCTCGTCTCAAACCTTTTGATGTGGTTTGGGCTCTGCTTATCCTTTGGGCTCTGCTTATCCTTTGGGCTCTGCTTATCCTTTGGGCTCTGCTTATCCTTTGGGCTCTGCTTATCCTTTGGGCTTTGTGTCTGCATCTGCATTTCTCTCTCTCTCTTCTCTTTCTTTCTCTCTTTCTTTCTCTCTCTCTCTCTCTCTCTCTCTCTCTCTCTCTCTCTCTCTCTTGCTGTATCTGCCTGCTGCTTGTTGTTGGCTACACCCTACTCTAGACTCTACACTTGTCTGTCACTCATCCTGGATCTTCCGTTGCTCTCTGTGTGACTACCTCTTCTTTTTTTTCTTTGCTCTACATTCTCTCTCTTACACACACACACACACTGCCTTTGACTTCAACAGTAAACAACCTGGCCCTCAGGTGTGTGTGTGTGTGTCTGTCTGTCTGGGAACATGCTGCCTAATGCCTCTACTTCACCCTGTGCCTGTGTCTATCGTTTCACCCTGAGGCCTCTCCTCCTCTTCCTCCTCTCCTCTCCTCCAACAGGCCTCACTGCATTCCTTCCCCTCACCACCAGGCCCACACTGTGCTCTGATCAAAGGCCAGGCCAATGAGAATTAGTCAAGCAGGCCGGCAAAGAAAAGAAAATATTTCTCAGGATCATGGAAGTATGAGACACACAGACAGACAGGGAGGGAGAGAGGGGATGAGATGGAGGGAAGAAATGAAAGGAAGAGGAAGATGAGATGGAGGGAGAGGGAGGGTATGAGATGGATGGAGAGAGGTGAGAGGATGGAGAGGGATGGGGAGAGATGGAAGGAGAGGGGAAGATATGAGAATGGGAAAGAGAGGGGTATGAGAATGGAGGGAGAGGGAGGGTATGAGAGATGGAGAGAGGGAGGGTATGAGAGATGGAAGGAGAAAGAGGGGGTATGAGAATGGAGGGAGAGAGGGTATGAGAGATGGAGGGAGAGAGAGGAGAGAAGAGAGTGGGAATTGGTCCCAAAATGCTCTGCTCCAGCACCTGGGTGCACATGAGCAGGTGAGATTTGTGACGTTAATCTGTGTGTGTGTGGGAAAGAGATGCTAGGTGTGTTCAGTAATCGTGTAGAGTTGATACTGTGTCTGTGATGAAGTAGCCCTGTCCTCCCTACTCCACCCTCAGAGATTCCAGCACATCACGCCAGTGTTAGATTGTTAGACACACACACACACAAACATACATACACAAACATGTGGTACTAGCGAAATATTTAGCCATTACACACACACACACATACACACACACAAACATACACAAACATGTGGTACTAGCGAAATATTTAGCCATTACAACAAACACTATTGTGGAAATGAATCTGGTTTACACATGCACATACATGAACGCATGTTCCTCATCAAGACACTACACCACCACACACACACACACACACACACACACACACCACTAGTCCCTCTACCCCCCTCCAAGCCTCTGCTTCCCAAGATGAAGTTCATTCTGACACTTGCTGCGGGGGAGAGTGTGTGTGTGTGTGGGTAATGTGTGTGTGTGTGGTTGGGGCCAGTGTGAGTGTGTGTGGGGGGTTGAATCCTACACTACTATTTCTGGAATGTGATGGGAGTCTTTGCCGTTGTGCTTATTATACAGCGGGAGCTTTGTGTGGTATGGCCTGATTTTAGACGACAGGCTCCCCGGGGTCATTGGGACTGAAGCTGGAGCTTTTGTTTCTTGCTACACTCATCCTCCCCTCTGCGTTCTGTGCTGTCACTCCATCTCCCCTCTGCTGGACACACACACTTTCTCTCTCTCTCTTTTTTTTCTCTGTTATTTATTCCTCTCGTTATCACTCTCTTTATCTGTCCCTCCCTCTCTTGTTTCTGTGCTCCTTGTCTCCTTGTCCAATCAATCCACCCCTCACACATTCTCTCTCAGTGATGTGGTTGTAGCTCTCTCTCTCAGTCTCTCTTCTCTCACAGAAAGCGATCTCTGGAATAGCACCACATGAACTCTCTCTCTCCTGTGTTTGAGTCAGTGAGTATGTGTGTGAGCATTTGTATGGGTGAGTTTGTTTTTCTATGTGTGTGTGCATCTATGCAGCTATCATGGTCATCTTTTACATGACTAAGAAAGCAGAATTAAAATGCATATAATTAGACATCATCATCCACTGCCATTTCTTGGATCTCCGATCCATTTCTGTGATCTCGAGGGGCCTATGGCTCAGTCTGATTGGCTTCAGTTGAAATGGAATGGGCTGACTGTAGTCCATCTCTGGGGCTTGTTAAGATTGAGATTCACTTTTGAGTTAATCAGGCAGCGAAATGGACAGCCGTCTGTAAATAATTACACTCCTTCCCTGACCTGGTTACCTCCTGCAGTTGGTCAATAAGAGTCATGTATATGGGTCAATGTGTTCGCGCTGGCCCTGCCTGTGTAGGACTACTTCGAGAGGGAGAGAGAGAGAGAGTGAATGAGAGCAAGAGCCAGAGAGAGAGAGGAAAATGAAAGAGGGGGAGAGAGAGAGGGAGAGAGAGAGAGAGAGAGAAAAGTGAACATGAGGGCCAGAGAGAGAGAGCAAACGAGAGAGAGCAAATGAAAGAGAGGGAGAGAGAGAGGAAGAGTGAACATGAGAGCAAGAGCCAGAGAGAGAGCAAATGAAAGAGGGAGAGAGAGAGAGAGATGGCATTGAGAGAGAGAGAGCGTGAGTCTGCTCTGCAAGTGCATGTTTGCTCGGTGCGTTCCCTGCCTCTTTCTGACTGATAGTCTGTTTGTGTTCAGGTCCACTGAGCAAAGTACAACTGATGACTTGGAGTTGGAGAGTGGAAGCGTTTTGCTGCTAAGCTGCAGGGTCCTAGCTTCCTCCCTCCTCTGTTCTCACACACTCCTCTGTTACTCACACACTCTTTCCACCTCTCTCTCTCTCTTTCTCACTTCTATCGTTCTATATCTGTTACCGGTTCTCTGTATCTCTCTCTCTCTCTTGTCTCTATGTCCTTGCCCCCCTCCCCCCCCTCCCTCCTCCCTCACCCCTCACATCTCTGTCAGGCCATTTCTCACACTCACTCTCTCTCTCTTGCTCCCTCTCTTTTCCTCTCTCTCTTGCTCCCTCTCTTTTCCTCTCTCACTTGCTCTCTCTCTTTTCCTCTCTCACTCACTCTCTCTCTCTCTCACTTGCCTCTTTCTCTCTCTTTTCCTCTCCTCCCTCTTCCTCTCTCCCTCACTCTCTCTCTCTCACTCACTCTCTCTCTCTCACTTGCTCTCTCTCTTTTCCTCTCTCACTCTCTCTCTCTCTCTCTTGCTCCCTCTCTTTTCCTCTCTCACTTGCTCTCTCTCTGTTCTCTCTCTCTCTCTTGCTCCCTCTCTTTTCCTCTCTCACTCACTCTCTCTCTCTCACTTGCTCTCTCTCTGTTCCTCTCTCTCTCTGCGATGAAGTCATAATCATGCTCTGGTATTTTGCATGTAGCCTTGAGTGGTTGTCATTTCGGTACTAGTCAGTTGGCCTTTGGCATCGTTTCTGAAAGCCAGTGCTGTAGTGAAATGAAACTGGCCCCACTAACAGTGTCAAAGGCATCCTCGTCTAAAACAAAGCCCTCACAAAAAAAACGACTGACTATTAAATATTATTTACAGATGTCTTGTTCTTTATTCAACCTAAATATCAATGATTCTGTGAAGTCATTTGTTTTGTTGCAACTTCGAATCTTGCGAACGATCCTAAATATCCCCATATTTGTGTTTCTTTTGTTCCCCCTCTCTGGCATATGTCCTCATTGTGAACCACTACATCAGAGCTCAGCCAAAGGTAGGACATGTCCTCATGCATTATTGTTCTTTGTGTTGTGTGATTTTGTGTGTCTATGTGTTCTGTTCTTAAAGCAAATGTGTGGTTCTCTCTATTATTATCTATTATTTATTTTAGATGCCTCCTAATATTATATATTTTTTGATTAATATTTATTGATAGAATATATAATTCTCTTTATTGAACTTTATTTTTTTTGCTCAGATAAAGGGTATGCACTTTCAGATTTCATTATACATATACAATGACGATAAACATTCAATTCAATTCAATTCAATTGAGTGTCTGTTTCTGCACTCAACTACATTATTATTTGTTCAGGTCATGCAAACTGTATTAAACTACATCATGTGCTGATCTCTCTCCTGCAGGTCTTTGCCTATGATTACTGCTTCTGGTCGATGGACGAGTCAGAAAAAGACAAATTCGCTGGTGGGTGTCGTGTGCTAATCTTTTGTTTTCTGTTCTTTCGTTGCCGTATGAAAGCCTAATCGTGCAGTTGAGATTCCTTTCTCTCTGTACCCGATGCTAAGCTTTCCTGATATGCATGTTTACAAAGCACGAGAAGGCGGGGCTTGCCTCCAGTTGCCACGGTAGCTACTGTGACTAGATACTCTAAATGAGTGGAATGTGCAGACACCTTTAGTTTGCCCTTTAAAAATGCCCTCCAGCTGAAGGCAGGTTAAGAAGGTGAGCGAGGATTAAGAAAGCTTCGGCACACCTTCCTAGAGTGGGAGCCATTTGCCGCCTTTTTTATGCTTTGGAAGCCGAGTCACAGCATGTGACATATACAGGAGTTGTTGTACCGTACACATGGAATGCCATTCGAGTGACCTCGACTTTTAGAGATGACCGCTGATTGTGTGTGTGTGTGTGTGACTGTGTCACAGGTCAAGATGTGGTGTTTCAGTGCCTCGGTGAAAGCCTTCTGGACAATGCCTTCCAGGGATACAACGCCTGCATCTTTGCCTACGGTCAGACAGGTGAGTCCTCTTAGTGGGCCAAAGAGTGTGTGAGAGTGAGCGTAATCACTCCATCTGACCCCTTGATCCGAGTTCCAGAGATAATTAAAAGGGAACTCAAAGGCCACATACTCGATCTGGCCACGTCGGCAAATCTGAAACTGAATTTGTGATCCTGCCTTGTGATTGGGGTTTGCTGGGGGGTCTGCTCCAACATCTAACAGCTTCTTCTGTGGCTCATGTTACGACACCTTTCCACTTTTCAGTTTCATGAAAAACTCATTAAAAAACGTTGCGCCATCCTCTGCTCACAGACCGACAAACACCAAACTGACCGCCACACCAAAAGGGCTGGTTACTGTGGACAGTGAGAACCCTAACTCTACTGTAGCCACAGTACTCCATCACAGCCAGGTCACATAGAGGCCTGTTCTCTGCCTGTTCTCATGGCCTTTGGACTGTGAAGAGATGGCAGTCACGCTCAGATAGGTAGTGTGAATACCTGCCTGCTTTCTGCTGACGTGGTGCCACCTGCTCAATGGTCAGATGCTGTGCTATACCCATGGGCTGATGGGACAGGGCTGGTGTGTGCAGTCTTGCTGGTCTGTGTTAGCATGGGTAGCATTTGTTACATAATGCAGTTGGGAGCGTCGTTTTATGGCCATAACAACTTTTTAATCTAAAGTTAAGTTAGGTAACGTGGTACTTTTGCTAGCCACTGCAATACATACACACACATAGACAATAACTAGTAACTCTTGGGACAAGTTCAGTTTTACTACACAAGTCAATGCTAGTGATCCAGTTCAGCATATGTCATAGTTTATGTGTTGTAGGGGTAGTTCCGTGTTCAGGGTAAGTGCTTGACATTATCCGCCAGGCGTGCGTGCTGGTATAAGATTCTGATGACCTTAAGCAAACATATCACGGTTTCAGGATATTGCGATATAGCGATTACAGCTCTAAAATGTGTTATTTTGAAATGTCTGGGTAAAAAACAAAACACAGCAACTTTTTGTCATACACAGCTCACTCACTTCTCACACCAACCTGAGGGGGAGGGGTCGTGCTCTACGCTGCACAAGGCTTGAGGGATTCCTGCACTTTCTGTCTTTGACGAGTCATTAAAAAAATCAGCTCATACCGCAGGAACGGTATGACCGAAAACTTTAGTGGTTTTGAAACCGTGACTTTTACAACCCGGGGTATACCTTACAGTGGAAACCGGCCCATGCCTATTATCTGCAAATGCATTATCTGTGTACCTTGAAATATGTGACTATATTGGATAATATCGGCTAGGCTGACCAGACTAGACTTAGACTAGACTTAGCAGCACCTAGCCGATAGAAAAAAGTGCAAAAGCACCATTTTCATCCAAAATTACACCACTTCAACACGTTTCATTCAAGTACAACATATCATATTAACACACTTTTACTGTGGGCATAAAAACTAGACCAAAGTAGGCCATTCTGTGATATGTTACTGGCATGCAGAATTACCATGTTTAACGGAAGTCTAGTGGAAATGGCCGGTATTTGAAATATAGGCCACATTTCTAAGTTTCAAAGTTAAAAAATAGAGCCGACCTGGTTGAACATATTTAGTTGAGGCAACATTTCAGATATGTATCAAACTTAATACGTCTAACAGCAACACAATTTCCAGATACAATTGGAAAATCATCATAACTGATATAGATGTGAAATTTAACCACTAATTTAGGTTTTCCGTCAAACATTTTTGTCCATTCCAACATGCATTCTATAAATATGCTATTAAAAGTACTGTGTGTTTGATGAATAAATAAATTAATAAATAATGTATAAAACAATCAAATGGACTGTGTTACGTGTGTGCGTGTCGTGCATGCGTGGGTGTGTGTTGAAGGGAGATTGCCATGGGTAACCTGACACCCTGCAGAGGGACTTTCCCCAAGCCTACCTCACCAAGTTGTGGTTTAGTGTGGACCGTGATCTGGCTGGATGGGAATATCCCTACCTGGGGTGATGAACCCAGCTGTGCTGCAGCGCGAAGAAGTTGTTGGATGTGGCTGTGACCCACAGACATACTTTTCCCTACGTCAGACTCACCAACATAGACTGCACTCAATTAACGTTTTTGTTTATCTGATAGTAAGTAGAATGTAACAAGTTACCAAGTCGAACATGACGACAAACGTGTGTGCCTGTGTGCGCGTAGGTTCGGGGAAGTCGTACACCATGATGGGCTCGGTGGACCAGCCTGGCCTGATCCCACGGCTGTGCAGCACGCTGTTTGAGCGGACGCTGAAGGAGCAGCGTGAGGAGGAGAGCTTCACCGTGGAGGTGTCCTACATGGAGATCTACAACGAGAAGGTCCGAGACCTGCTCGACCCCAAAGGGTGAGAAACTTCCCAATACTGACCTGCTCGACCCCAAAGGGTGAGAAACCTCCCAATACTGACCTGCTCGACCCCAATGGGTGAGAAACCGCCCAATACTGACCCGTATTGCTCTGTGAGACCTGCTTGACCTCAAAGGGTGAGAAACTACAATCGGAATCAGCACTGACGCGGAGACGGACACCTTCGGACACGCCGACACGCCAATACTGACCCATGTTACTCTGTGTGACCTGTAGCCCAATTCCCCCTTTATTCCTGCTAGTAAAAACTGATTACCATCACACACACACACACACACACACACACACCCCAAAACCCTGCCCATACACACATGTCCCCACACAGAGAGCCGAGAGCCTAAAGGATTAGGAGCTTGGCCACCACTATACCTCTTAAACCCACTGTGCACAACCTGACCTGCGTTACACTGTGTATCTTATATCACTCAATTCTCTATTCAACGCTTTATTTCCTCTATTTTGGTGGTGGTAGCGTAGTGGCTAAGGAGCTGGGCTAGCATGCAGTAGCCTGAAAAGTTGAGGGTTTAATTCCCAGCTTCCACTGTTGTGCCCTTGAGCAAGGCACTTAACCCTGAGTTGCTCCGAGGACAATGGCCCTTGTAATATCACTGACGTAAGTCGCTTTGGATAAAAGCATTTGCTAAATAAATTAACATAAATGTACTTGTAAAAAAAAAAAATTACCAACAGTTGTTTAATCGTTTTGATTGTTGATTTGATGATTTCTATGATTTGTGGTTCTTGTGAGCCAATAAGAATGAAAGTGTTCGATTTGATAGAGCACCCTGACCTAGTCCATGAAATGACACCCGTGCTCTTAAGAGGTGTGTGTGTGTGTTTGACTGTATGTGGTTTATTTGTCTTTCAGGAGTCGACAGGCCCTCAGAGTGAGGGAACACAAAGTGTTGGGGCCGTACGTGGATGGGCTTTCTCGTCTTGCTGTAGCCAGTTACAAGGTAACACTCACATGATGATATTTTTAATTGGTCGTAGATCATCAAAACTCACCAGTGATTACTTCTGTAGTAGTGCCTAAGGAGTAATCTCTGTGCTGTCCCCAGATGCTCGTCATCGTGCTCATATCAGGTTAGAGACGGGTTATTTTTGGAAGTGGTGCCTTGAAAGGAGGAACTCTGACGGTCAGATGCAGATGTAAATCCCCTTTGGCTTTCTTTTTCTTTCACTTTCAGGACATCGAGTCCCTGATGTCGGAGGGGAACAAATCTCGCACGGTGGCCGCCACCAACATGAACGAGGAGAGCAGTCGGTCCCACGCCGTGTTCAACATCATCCTCACACACACCCTCAAAGACCTCAAGTCAGGGGTAAGAGAACCCCCCCCCTGTCTCTCTGTTATAAACACACACACACACACACAGTTTATTAGTCCATAGTCTCTTCAGCCTTGTCGTCTTTTCTTGGACTTTTAATGACACACACACTCACACGTCTCTCAAACACTTTCAAACACACACACACACTCTCTCTCTCTCTCTCTCTCTCTCTCTTACACGTCTCTCAAACGCTTTCAAACACACACACTTCTCTCTTTCTCTCTCTCTCTCTTTCTCTCTCACACACACACACACTAAAACACACACACACACTTGTCTCTCGTCCACCCTCTTTCTGCCTCAGTGCAACCCCATCCCCCCGTTGCCCCGAGTCCCAGCCCTGAGGCTCCAGTTCCAGGCTAATCTCCCTTAAACTCCATTCTGCTCATCAGATGCCATGCGGGCCCTTGATTAGCTGAGTCAGGATGGAGGCTCAGGGTTGTTTTATGTCCGCTGACGGGCGCTCAGGTGCGCTAGGTATCCTACGCCGCGTATCCAGGAAGAGCTTTGTGCCACCTCAGCGTGGTCAGCGTTGCCAGGGTTGGGTTTCAGCGTGCGGCAGCACTCCTGAAGGCATTTGATGCCTACTTCCTGATCACCGTGCTGACTACGGTGCTGTTTCTGCGTGACCTTATCTCCGGTCAGAGCAAAGCACCCGGACCTTCAGCACAGCAGAACTCACTGAGTGAGAGAAAAGTGTGTGTGTTTTGTTTGAAAGCGTGAGAGAAGTGTGTGTGTGTGTGTGTGTGTGTGTGTCATTAAAAGTCCAAGAACTGGAACTCAGCAATGTTTTCTTTAGTGCGTCCTTCATAAGTAATTAAGGGCTTTAATACAGTGTACGTATAACTACATGCCTTAAGTCTTTATGACTTAGGAGCGTCTCCTGCAAGCACATCTAATGTGGCAACGTGTGACCCATACATACATACATATGGTTTGTTTTCTTTGGTGACTTTGTTAGTAGCACCATGTTGCTCCATATGATGTGGCATACACAGTGTAAGGACAGTTATGTGGTGCCGCCATAACTTTTGTGTCACATAAAAATCAGTGGTTACTAAGCAGAGAGCTTGGTGAAAGTGGTCCTCTCATATCATGGTCATATCAGAATCAGTGTTTTAGTGAATGGTGAGGATGGTGTAAGGGTTCTTACTTCGTTCTAAGACAGTGTCGACGTGTCCTGCTTTGCTTCAGGGCCTTGTAGGAACTCATTCCTAGCAGGGAAAATGTATGAATAAATAAAGGCGTCAGGCCATAGAGCCACGTTAGCTGATCCTTTCTGCCCACAGACACGCGTCAGCCGATCCCTTATCTCTGTGATGCAGTCAGTGTGTGCCTCTCAGCGGCCCCCCCTTGTTTTTTCTCTGTCCCTGTCACCTGATTCGGCGCGGTGGAACAAACACAACCTGTCCCCGTCAATAATTCAACAGAGCGCCGCAGAGACACAAACAGGATGCAGGGCCCAGGCCTGTCCTTCGCTCCTCTTTCTCTCTCTCTCTCTCTCTCTCTCTCTCTCTCTCTCTCTCTCTGTCTCTTTCTCTCTCTCTCTGTCTCTTTCTCTGTCTCTCTCTGTCTGTCTCTTTCTCTGTGTCTCTCACTCTCTCTTTCTCTCAATTCAATTCAATTCAAGAAAGTTTTATTGGCATGAACGTTTCAATAACATTATTGCCAAAGCTCAATTACATGTACACAAAAATATAAATAAAATAATGTTTAATAGAACTGTAAATTAAGTAAAACATAAAAGTTAATCGACAATTCTAATAATAATAACAATCCTATAACATTGTTTATGGCTGTGGCCTCACTGGCTGTCCCTCAGGTTATGGCAGGCTGCTACAAATTTTGCAGCCACGATGGCCACATCCTCGTTTTCTCGGAGGATGTAAGGCAATTTACCCTCATTTGTCAAAGTTTGAAACTCTGGGAGGATTGAATTTAATTTACTGAATGACCGTGTTCGTAATTCCTCATATTTCTCCATAGTGCAGTTCTGTCTCCACAGCCCCCAAACTGCAGTGTGAACACAGCCTCTCCTCTCTGAGCAGCTCTCTCTTCTCTCTCTCTCTCTCTCTCTCTCTCTCTCTCTATCTCTATCTCTCTCTCTCTCTCGATCAATTCCTCTCCACAGATGCACCTCTCTGCACCGCACCGCGGTCATGCAAATTCCAGGCTAAACATAACCCAGCCGGGCAACCTTATCATTCTCACGGCCTCTCTGCCTCAAAGGGACTCTGTGCTTTCACTGTCCAGCCCTTTGTGTGCGCGCCTATGACGGCACCGGTCACCTGGTGAGATAAAGCAGAGTGGAGAAGAAGGAAATGATGATGATAGATGAAGTGTATATACTCTTTTGATCCCATGAGGGAAATTTGGTCTCTGCATTTATCCCAATGAATTAGTGGAACACACTCAGCACACAGTGAACACACAGTGAGGTGAAGCACACAGTGAGCTGCCTGCTACAGCGGCGCTCGGGGAGCAGTGAGTGGTTAGGTGCCTTGCTCAAGGGCACTTCAGCCATGCCTACTGGTCGGGGTTCGAACCGGCAGCCCTCCGGTTATAAGTCTGAAGCGGTTCATTTTGAATATGACCGTCAACTCATTCGAATGTCACTCCGCAACCGTAGGATGACGTCAGAAACATGTGCAGCGGTCTCTTCGTTTCTTCCAGAGCTGTATTCAAGGGAAGTTGATCTGCTCGGGCAGTGTGTTTGATGTGGCCAGATGCTTCTGCTTCCACATGCTGCTGTAGCAGTGGCTAATGAGGAGCACATGCTAATAGTCCGTCAGAAAGTATTAAGCTAAAAGTGCATTGCATTTTTTTTTTTTTAAATGACTAATACAATTTAGTCTAAGACTAATCCATGTTTGGAAAAGCAGCCCCTAATGAATAAGGGTTATTATACATGGGGTTAGAAATGTCCTGTTCGGTATGTTACACATGTTCTCTAGCTTCGCTACATAGGAAGGGGAAGTGCTGCCCTTTCCTGTCCAGTGTGTGTGCATTGATGTGTGTGTGTCGCGTGTGTGTGTGTGTGTGTCTGCAGGTGTGTGTGTGTGTCCAGCGCTGTCGTGTGTGTGTGTGTGTGTGTGTGCGTGTCTGTCCAGGCGTGTGTGTGTGTGCCCAGGTCTGTCTGTGGTACGCAGGTGTCTGGTCTGTGTCTGTGTGTGTGTGTGCGTGTGTCCGTCTGTGTGCCGCCCAGGTCCAGCCGCAGCGTGTGTGTGTGTGTGTGTAAATGGTCCGTAAATGAACTGCAGTCATGATAGGGCGCATGACTGCAGGGCTCTGTGAGCAGGACGTTGGGCCCTCGCCGTCTTGCTGATGCAGAGATGAGCACGTTGGCAACAACAACAACAACAACAACAACAACAACATCAACACCGCTCTTTGTTTTTGGGGCCTGTGACTCTGCACTCTCTGCTTCTCGCACTTTCCTCCTGTTTCCTGTCCCCCTCTCCTCTCTTCTCTCTTCCCCCTCTCCTCTCTCTCTTCTCCTTTCCTCTCTTCCCCCCTCTCCCATCTCTCGCTTCCCTTGGCCTCCGATGTCTCGTCTGTCTTCGCTGCTGGGAATCTATGATGGATGTGTTATGATGAGTGATAGCAGGCAGTGTTGCTGTGGACAGCTCAGAGTTTCCGCACCCCGCCCTAGAGACTGAGGCAGCACTTCTAAAGAGAGAAAGAGAGAGCGAGGGAGAGCGAGTGATAGAGAGAGAGAGTGAGTGAAGGGAAGAAAGAGTCAGTGAAAAGAGAGAGAAAGTGAGAGAGAGAGAGGGAGAGAGAGAACAATGGTGGCTTGTTTCTGTGCTCCTGCAGAAGCCTCTCTCTGCCCATTGTTCTTGCTCAATGTAGACATGAGCAGCGCAGTTTGCCTAACGAGCTCTTTCACATACATCAGCTGTCCCCGTTTCCAGCCCGGCGGCTCGTGATATACTCCACGCAGGACCTCACGTGTGTCTCTAATCACCGTTTTGCTTTCCATATTTTAGTTGCATAAAACATTTACACATTTTGCTCTCTGTTCTTGAAGAGCTCTTGTTGTGCCCTGCAGCCTGTATTGGGGTGGGTAGTGTACGACTGTCAGATTTAGTAAACGTATCCCCCCCTCCTCTCTTGCTCACTCTCCTCCTCTCTTCTCCTCTCTCTTCTCCTCTTATCTCTTCCTCTCCTCTCCCCTCACTTTCTTCTCCTCTCCTCCTCTCTTCCTCCTCTCTCTTCTCCTCTCCTCCTCTCTTCTCCTCTCCTTCTCTCCCTCTCCTCTCCTCCTCTCCTCTCTCTTCTCTCCTCTTTCCTCCTCTCTTATCCTTCTCTCTCCTCCTCTCTTTTCCCTCTCACATATATATATATATTTTGTCATCTTGTCTCCATGTCTCTCCTCGCTTTTTTTTATTCTATATTTCTCTCTCTCCTTCCTATATATATGTCTCATCATCATCTGCTCATCATCCATATATATGGCTTCCTCTCTCCTCATCCTCCTCCTGCAGGCCGGTGGGGAGGTGAATAGGGCGAGTCTGGTGGATCTGGCGGAGGCGAGG
>NC_063207.1:5347052-5362052 GCF_017589495.1 Alosa alosa | reverse complement strand
GGCTACACACTGGGAGCATGAACATGGCTGCCTTAGCTGCTGGCTGCAGCAACTTCGAGCTAGGACAAAGTCCTTTTCAGGCAAGTACCTCCCTCCCTTTCGGCCATATTGCAAAACTTTTTGGGCACTTATCGTGCATCTATTTCGGCAGAAATGCGTGTCGCGTAAGGCTTCCGCGACACAATCTTGCTCCAGCAGCGAGATCACAACAGATGATTGGCCGCGATGTCTTCACAGCACACCACATGATTGGCTCAATGTATTTTACAACACACCACATGATTGGCTCAATGTATTCACATGTCGACGTTTTGCCGTGGAAGGGTTGTGATATTTGTAGACAACTGACTAACCCCATGCATTACTATGGAGGATTTTTTGAGTGCTGTATCTGTATCTGGTACCCCCCCTACTTTTACTTAAGTACAAAAAAAACTTGTACTTATACTTGTAGTAATATTTCATCAAGGTATTGGTACTTTTACTTGAGTACAATATTTTCGTACTTTTTCCACCTCTGCCCATAACCCATTCACCCATACACCCATAACCCATATACTCATACACCCATAGCTCATATACCCATAAACCCATAGCTCATATACCCATAAACCCATAGCTCATATACCCATAACCCATAACTCATATACCCATAACCCATATACCCATACACCCATAACTAATATACCCATAGCTCATATACCCATACACCCATAACCCATATACCCATACACCAATAGCATGCATACACCCATAACCCATAAACCCATACACCAATAGCATGCATATACCCATAGCTCATATACCCATACACCCATAGCCCATATACCCATAACCCATATACCCATACACCCATAACTCATATACCCATAGCTCATATACCCATACACCCATAACCCATATACCCATACACCAATAGCATGCATACACCCATAACTCATATACCCATACACCCATAACTCATATACCCATACACCCATAACCCATATACCCATACACCCATATACCCATACACCCATATCTCATATACCCATACACCCATATCCCATATACCCATACACCTATATCTCATATACTCATACACCCATAGCTCATATACCCATACACCCATATCTCATATACCCATACACCTATATCTTGCGTACAGCCGCGCTCCTCCTAGTCGCGTACCTGTGTGTATGTGTGTGTTCTCTCTGTCTGGTGGTGTGAAATGTCTTTCCTTCCCTCTCGTCTGCCTCTGCAGGATAGTCTGGGTGGCAACAGTCGCACGGCGATGGTTGCCACGGTGAGTCCGGCAGCAGACAACTACGACGAGACGCTGTCGACTCTTCGTTACGCCGACCGCGCCAAGAGCATCGTCAACCACGCCGTGGTCAACGAGGACCCCAACGCACGCATCATACGAGAACTCCGAGAAGAGGTGGAGAAGCTCCGAGTCCAGCTCACCCAGGCTGAGGTAAACGCGCGACACACACACACACACACACACACGGGATGGGGATGAATATGCACACACACACACACACACACACACACACACACACACACACACACACACACACACACACACACACACGGGATGGGGATGAATATGCACACACACACACATACTTGTCAGCTCAATTTGAGGAACAAGCTTTTTGAACTTTTAGAGTTGATGATGAGTGATGTGAAGGGACTTTTTACCAATTTGCACACAATTACAAGATTCATGAAATTGTAATGAGCAGTGTAGAGTGCTGTTTTTTTATGTGTGTGTATGTTTTTGCTTATGAGTCTGTGTGTGTGTGTGTGTGTGTGTGTGTGTCTGTGTGTGTGTGTCTGTGTCTGTGTGTGTGTGTGTGTGTGTGTGTGTGTGTGTGTGTGTGTAGTCCCTTAAAGCCCCGGAGCTGAAGGACAGGCTGGAGGAGTCGGAGAAGCTGATCAAGGAGATGACCGTCACCTGGGAGGAGAAACTAAGAAAGACAGAAGAGATCGCTCAGGTACACACACACACACACACATTCCCACACACACACACATGACTCACACATGATATCACTCTTAAATAAAAACATTTTCAATACTCAAACGCATGAGTACACAAACATATTCATATCTACACACACTAAAAATAGCATAATCCCATGCAGAGATCGTCTCATACATCACAGAACTTAAGTATCCACATACATATTGCTCTACATTTGTGTGTGTGTGTGTGTGTGTGTTAAGTTAAAGCTTTGCTGAGGAAAGGCTGCTTCAGTAGGCTGTGAGTCAGTGTTGACAGAGTTTCCCCTCTGTGGGTGACTGGGTGTGGCCCTGGCCATCTGTGAATGTGTGTGTATCTGTTGGTCAGCGTGTGCGTGTGTCTTTGTTAGTTGGTGTGTGTGTGTGTGTTTCTGTGTATGCTTGTCTAAGTGGTATTGTGCTTGTTTGTCATGGGTGTGTGTGTACGCGCTTGTGCTTGTGTGAATGAGTTTTTATGTGTGTGTTTTTCATATCTATTGTGTGCATGTTTGTGTGTGTGTGTGTGTGTGTGTGTGGTCCACAGGAGCGTCAGCGTCAGCTGGAGAGTCTGGGCATCTCGCTGCAGTCCTCTGGTATCCGCGTTGGAGAGGACAAGTGCTTCCTGGTCAACCTCAACGCTGACCCCGCCCTCAACGAGCTGCTTGTCTACTACCTGAAGGTACCACCACCTGTCACACACACACTCACATGCAAAATCACACATACTCGTATATTCACAACTCATAAACTTACAATATCACTATTTCCCACTCACTCACTCACTCACACACACACACACACACACCTGCATATATTCATATGCAAATTCACACATACTCATAATCTCACAAGTCTCATAAACTTACAATATCTCTCTCTCTCTCTCTCTCTCTCTCTCTCTCTCTCTCTCTCTCTCTCTCCCTGCCGCATGCACACACACTTACATACATTCATATGCAAATTCACACATACTCATAAACTTACAGTATTTCACTATCTCTCGCCCACTCTCTCTCTCACACTCTCACACACACACACACGCGTATGTTTATTCACATGCAAATTCACACAGATAAGCTTGCAAAGCTCATTCACAATCTGTCATTGTTTATCACTCTCTCCATTGCTCTCTTTTCTTTCTATCTCTCCCCATCTCTTTCTTTCTTTCTCCCCTTCTCTCTCTCTCTCTCTCTCTCTCTCTCTCTCTCTCTCTCTCTCTCTCTCTCTCTCTCTCTCTCTCTCACACACACACACACACACACACACACACACACACACACTCACCCTCACACACACAGATGTCTTGCAGTGTAAACTGCACTAGCTGTGCTCCTGCGTCCTGCTGTAGTTAGTGTGTGATTGTGTTCGTAGTCTGGCGCTCTAAGCCATCCGTGCCCCTGAGACTACTAGGCCCAAGTGTGTTGACATGACGTTCTGATCTTTTTCAAATCCGAGCCACGTGTGCGCTGGATCGGACTGGCCTTTACTGTGCCACGCACACGCACACGCGCACACACACACACACACACACACACACACACACACACACTCTGAAGCTGTTTTTTTTTCCACTGGCTTTACATTAAATCCCTTGCACAAACTTTCCTCCCTGAGAACTTTCTAAAAGTGGACTTCCTGAGTATAACAGGAGAGGCTTTGCTCTACTCGGGCTGCATGTGTGGATGTGCTGTGGAGGACCATACCCTCAGTCTCAGCCCACTTATGAGAGCTGATCCAGTTAGTCTTACCCCCTTGAAGGATATCCAAGTGATCAGACCTGTGTCTGTGTGTGTGTGTGTGTGTGTGTGTGTGTGTGTGTGTTGGGGGTTATTGTTTTTGGTCAATATTGATATTACAATTATTTGTATAATTAAAGTTAACACGTGTGGATTAATTGCACAATTTTCATAATTGCGTAATTTCAAGCTAGCACAAGTGGATTAATTGCACAGCCCTGGGTTGGATGTGAGAGTGTGTGTTGTTGCAGGCGCTGGCTGTCTGGCTGACTGGAATAATTAAAGTTTAACGCCAGCAATTTCAAAGCTAGGATTAATTGCACAGCCCTGGGTTGGATGTGAGAGTGTGTGTTGTTGCAGGCGCTGGCTGTCTGGCTGACTGGAATGGGTTACCGAGGGGGGGTGTCACCCCCAGGCAGTGATTGGGCGCTTATCTTAAAGACCTGCCTCGCTCTTTGCCCCCAGTCTGTGGGTGGTCAGCTCTGGCTGATATTAAGCGCTTTCAGATATAACCTCCGGAGTACATGCGGAGGTTTGTCAAACAGAGGTCCTACCCTTCGGATGATTCAGATATGATGCTAACCTGCGGACCTAATACTGACCTTATACGGACGTATGTATGAACGACATACACGCACATTACAGAATCTCCGTGTGGTTGTCGAGTGAGGGTGGGGGCTTGTAGAGTTCACAAGATCGCGAGATATGACGAGAATATATCGGCCGCTGCCTGTCACAGCTGCTTTTGTTTACAACGTGTAGCCTATGCATTATGTAGGCTAAAGAAGACAAATCTATTGTCGTAGACTAATACTTGAAGTAGGCTAGTCAAGTAAGCAAACAGTATTTGGATGTGTGCTTGAATAAACACATTTATCTGTTTTCAACGTTATGTACCAGAATTACTTGGCTATAAAACCCCACATCTGGTTTTATGCGTTGAGAGAGCATGCCCAAACTTTATGGTAGGCTACCAGCCAATTCAGTAGGCTAACTCAAGACTGCAAGGCCATCATACAACGCTTTTAAGCAAACAAAATACTAACATAACAGTGAAGTTTTTTTTTTTCATGGTTTATTTTTTCCAAAAGCATCCTCTCCCCATATGTCTATTCCTTTTACGTGAAGGAGCTTGTAACAAAGTTGGCTTTTTCTTCGTTTTCATTTTCTCTAGGCATATATACTCAACAAATATCAGCGAGCTCAGCTAGGTATCAATGAACAGAAAACCATGTTGGCTAACAATTTATTAAATACTCCTGTTATTGTCGCGTCAACGACGCCGTAGGCTACTGCCTTTTCAGCCTTCTGCTTATGTGATTCAGTCTTTTGAATTCGTTTTGCCATGCAGTTGTAGGCTACAACGCCTCTTGCCGTTCCTTCATGTGTTTCTATCAAAATGTTGTATGCCCTCATGGACAGTAGCTCCGTGATGTCTGCATCTTTCCAGGTCGGAGATTTTCTGGACAGCACTATGCCACTCCATCATAACACTGGCATTTAAGTCAGATCTAACCACATGGACGCACCAAAGAAACGTCACCAACACACTCTCTCACTAGGTGTGATCTTAACCGCATGTCCCTACGCCTTCATTCAGACACAGCACATTTACATAATGTCCGGAGGAAATACTAGGGGGGGAGTAGTATAAACACCGGGTGAATTCGGACTTCCACATGACCGGTTATGTCGTATCGGCAGAACCCCCGGTCTTACACATATGTCTGAAAGCGCTTATTGTCTTGACGGGCGCTGTGTGTGTGTGTGTGTGTGTGTGTGTGTGTGTGTGTGTGTGTGTGTGTGTGTGCGCATGTGTGTGTTTGTGTGTCTGGGAGGTGAATGAGAGTAGGCCAGTCATCTAAGGCAGTTTGTCTCGGAAAGTAGAGGTTTGTGGCATGCGTGTGTGTGTGTGTGTAAATATGGGCATATCTCCATCAGGCTTATCTTGATGTGTGATTTGTGTAGTATGGAAGAATTGTGCTTTCATCATAAATCATAGGCAAGCCTTATTTTGTGTACATGCGCTGAAGCAGTTAATGTGCTGTCTGTGTGTTTAAGACCATGCTAAAGTAAATATATTATGCACTCTCTCCCTGTGTGTGTTTGTGTGTGTAACTGACTGTAGGAGCACACTAAGGTGGGTTCGGCCGATTCGCAGGACATCCAGCTCTGTGGGATGGGCATCCAGGCAGAACACTGTGTCATCAACATCACGTCGGACGGAAGCGTGCTTCTCACACCCTACCGCAACTCGCGGTACGCAAACGCCATCCTCACCACAGTCATCACCCCCCCCTCTCCGCACCCTAACAGCATTAGCTCCCCGGGGGAGAATTCTCTAGTGGTTAATCCCTGCCCAAGGATCTGATAATGCCTTCTCCCTTCTCTGGCCTGTATCTGTGAGCAGACATGGGCCTGAAATATAATAATCAAAACTGGCCCCCCCCCCCCATATGTAATCATCATCTTGATGAATGAAACAGTTCTAGAGCATGATGACATGCTCAACGTTTTACCCAACGCAGATCCCCATCTGAAGTCTTTGAGAGTGTTTCTATGTTGTGGAGTTGCTATGAGGTCTCAAGGTAGATTTTCATGTCAAGGGTGCTATTATTTAGTGGAGTAAGTGCTCACACTTTTTAGTCAACTCGGGAGAGTTTAGGCCGTTGCTAAGCAAACAGTTGTCATACTAAGTACTAGGGTATTTTACTCAAGTGAATGTTGCAATGAGAAATGAGAAAATGTTAACTTAATGGCAGAGCCTCCATCTCTAGATAGATAGATACTTTATTAATCCCCAGGGGAGATTCAAGATCTCTTTATCTCTAGATCTCCTCAGGGCTCTATGAAAGGCTATGTTAGGTAAGAGCCCTCTGCGTGAGGCTTTTGAGTTCCATTGTCTCCTGTACTCACCACTCTCAATTGTCCTGTCTCTTTAGAACGTGTGTCAATGGTTCCCCGGTAACCAGCCAGCAGCAGCTTCACCATGGCGACCGCATCCTGTGGGGCAACAACCACTTCTTCAGGTAAGCCCATTAGAGGCTTCATTCATTTCCAGTTGATATATCTGCCTAGGGGGCTATTCGTGTCTGATTTTGAGTGTCTAAGTGTTTTCACAATGCATTAAGTTTGAGTGTATTATTATTGTAATATAAATACAAAGCATTAAGTTTGACATTAGTACATTATTATTGTAATATAAATAGATGGCTTTGGGGTCCGCCAGCCAAAGTTCAACATTATCAGTATCAGCACTCATCTCTAGTCCTGTGAATAATTTACATATGAACACTCCTTTTCTATCCATCTTTCTCTCTCTCTCTCTCTTCTCTTTTCCCTCTAATTATCACATTTCATTTCATGTCATTTCACATCTGTTCTTTTTCTGTTCCTGTGTTGTTGTTCTTCTCTCTTCTCCTTTTTGTTATGTGTCCCATGTTCAATTATTTTTCGCTTCCTCTCTCTTTCCCTCTCTCCCTCTCTCTCTCTCTCTCTCTTTCCTCTCTCTCCTCTCTCTCTCTCTCTCTCTCTCTCCTCCCTCTCTCTCTCTCCTCTGTCTCCCTCCCTCTCTCTCTCTTTCCCTCTCCCTCCCTCTCCTCTCTTTCCTCTCTCTCTCTCTCTCTTTCCCTCTCTCTCTCTCTCTTTCCCTCTCTCTCTCTCTCTCTCTCTCTCTCTCTCTCTCCTCTCTCTCTCTCTCCCTCTCTCTCTCTCTCTCTCTCTCTCTTTCCTCTCTCTCTCCTCTCTCCCTCTCTCTCTCTCTCTCTCTCTCTCTCTCTCTCTCTGTCTCCCTCCCTCTCTCAGGATAAACCTCCCTAAGCGCCGTTCGCGGGGCGAGGAGGAAGAGGGTGAGGGCAACATGAAGACCAGCACCAGCAACGAGCAGCTGGACGGCGACGGCGACTCGGCCAGCGAGGTGTCCAGCGAGGTCAGCTTCAGTTACGAGTTCGCCCAGACCGAGGTCATGATGAAGGCGCTCAGCAGCAACGGTGAGATGCGCCACAGGGAAGTGTGTGTGTGTGTGTGTGTGTGTGTGTGTGTATGTGTGTGCGCGCAGCTAATACCAACAATTTAACCTAAACTTCTTCTATGGATAACAATCTAAAGATGAAACACCTGCTGCTAAGATGTAACACTAGCAGTAATGTTAGCAATTTGTATGGGACTAGTGCAAAGACTCATATTTAATACTTTAGAGAGCTTCAGCTGCTCAGTCTGAGCTCATTATGAAGACACCCGAGCTGCAACAGTGTTTGCAACATTGTCCCGTGAGATTAATCACTCAGCCACTCTAATGTCATGACGCACAGTTTTGATGTTCAACTCCTTGTCTACAAATGCCCCACAAATGTGATGTTAACCTCTGGGGGTCCTAATTTTAAAAAAGGCTAGCAAAGTCTATTAACAGGCAACATTCTCATGTGTGAATTATAGGCATCATCATGTGGCATGGGGATGCATTGAGCTGACTCGTCCATGTGGCTAAAGTCTTGCCTGTGGTGTTAAATTAGCCAATAGATTTTGCCTAGTTGAAATTATCTTCATTTAGACTTAAAACGTTGAACTTTTCCACTTATTCAAATTAAGGCCTGAGGTGTTATTTGTGTGATACACAGTCGCTCCGCTTGTTTAACGTCATCCACTTGTCCCTACGTCCAAAGATACACCAGGCAAAGCTTTCCCCTTGCGTTCCAGCCGATTTCTTCTGCAGAATGTTTATTCACATCCTATAGAACATAGGATGTGACCTCACCAGCGTGTCCTACATCTACATTCCCCAGTCAGTTGTTCGTTCCTATGCTCAGAGACAGGAGTGGGTTTGGCACTGCTACTGTTCTCCTGAGGCTTCAGTTCCCCTTCACTACGCTAATACAGTGAAGTTGCACACCCTTCACATTTCAGGCTAATAAAGGATGAGATTCTAATCCTCTCATGGCCTTATTTGTGGATAGAATAGCCAAAGAATGTGTGATCATTCCCGACAAGTGACCAGCTAATAACCACTACTAATGACTTTCTCCGTCTTTATTTCAAAGCTGCTTATCCTGAAACTTTTGCCACTTTAGTCAAGATCTGCTAAATTTTAGCAGGTCTTCACACTTTGTGTATAATCTTAAAAAGGCTCCATATCCACGCGCCAATACAGAGCTGTTATGAGTACGATTATGATTATGACTGATACTCATTATTGATACTTTTGCTACAACTACAAGCACCATTTTTCCTATAATTTCACTGATAACATTGCTTCTCCTTCACTGTTGCCGTTATTGCTACTGCTGCTACCACAGCTACTGTCACCTATTGCCATTACTGCTAATACTTCTACACATGACGATAATGACGACTATGATATATCGTCATATAAAAAGGCTCCATATCCCCACACCAATACAGAGCTGTTATGAAGACGATTATGATTAGGACTGATATATTCATTATTGATACTTTTGCTACAACTACTGTCGTCACCTATTGCCATTACTGCTAATACTTCTACACATGACTATAATGACGACTATGATGAAACATTTAGGATACTAAGAGTGTGTGTGTGTGTGTGTGTCTGTGTGTCAGACCCCATGCAGGCAGTGCTGCAGAGCCTGGAGCGTCAGCACGAGGAGGAGAAGCGGTCAGCGCTCGAGCGGCAGCGTCTCATGTACGAGCAGGAGCTGCAGCAGCTGCGCAAGCGGCTGCACCCCGACCGACAGAGCACGGGCGGCTCGCAGACACTCTCACAGGCGCCGCCCTCGCAGCACGCCCAGGGCGCGCAGTACCGGAGCTGGGAGCGCCTCAGCGTCGGGTCGACGTCCGCCAGCGCCCAGCAGAGGCTGCGACAGTGGAGCGAGGAGAGGTGAGTTGGGCACTCCGGGCACGTTTCAAGTAGCGGGTCACTGGGTCAGGTAGCGGGGTCACTGGGTCATGCTAGTGTGACCTCATCATGACCTATGACTTCATCGTGACCTCGTCATACCAGTGTCAGGACGAAGAGGTGATTTGGGCACTCCGGGCATGTCTCAAGTAGCGGGTCACTGGGTCAGCGGCACTAGGGTCACGCTGGTATGACCTCATCATACCAGTGTTCAGGAGGCAGAGGAGAGGTGAGCTGGGGACTACTGGATTACACGGCCGGGCTGTAGAAGTGTGTCAGTGTAGGTAGCCTACTCAAGGATGCTAGTAGACCCCAAGCTAGTCCACAGAAGTAGAGCAAGGCTGGGAGGGATTATTCAGTGTAGAGGTGAAGCATCAGCACACCAAGTAGTGGTGGGTGAGGGCACACTAGCAGTGGGTGTGGTTTTGTAGTGTGGGGTTTTGGATCACTGGACTGGAGGTGGTGTGTTCACACCTGGGTGGGTGGTTTTAGGAAGTTTGGCAGCATGTGGCCTTGGCACAGTAGTTGTACCTTTTTGGGTGCGTGGTTTGTAGAGGCAGTGTTTTTTGAGGATGACTGGGGGGTTTTGGGCAAACTCAGACTGGCAGGTGCAGAGGAGATGTCTCAGAATGTAGCTGGAGGGACAGCTTTCTTGGCGGCTTTTGGGCACCGACTTTGAGGGTACTGGACTACAGAACTGCTGGACTGTACAGAGGCCTACTGTGGTTTTGATTTTCTTACACACTAGATTACATTACTGCTTTAATCCGTCACTAGCAGTGGGTGCCTGTTTATTTTCCAGCCAGCTAGTTCTTTGGCAATGACTAGCCGCCTCTTGATGGTACATATTGTAATGGGTGAGAACATTTACCAGACATCTCGAAGCAGACATTACAAGGCACCTGGGTACAAAGTCACCAGGCAAGGAGGACGGAGCAGAACACCCATAGGGGTGAGGATTACAGGATTACTGGGGCTTGGTAAGCTTAAGTCTGAGCTCACAAAGCCAGTAAACAAGTCCTGGCTCGCACCAGAACACCAGGGTGAAACATGTAAACACCCCTAAGAGCAGCACAGACCACAGCGTTATCAGTCAGAGCTGCAGGGCAGACCCCTCTTAAAAGAACACACCAACATTTTGGGAAATAAAATCATTTGACGTCTATGTTTAGATAGGTATCCTTCTCCTCTCTGTGCGTGCAATAACACGTCACTGTTAGCCTAGCTTAGCATAATTCACAGGAAGTTTCCTTTTAGCTATAGGCTAGCTATATGCTAACTGGTCCAACCCACTTCCAGTGAATTCAGCTAAGCTAGGCTAACAATGTCAGCCTGGGTGTGTTCCTTTGCTTTCAAGCCTCCCGGCAGACTCCACTTCAGTAGCTGGTAGCGTTCTGCCATTGGAGTTCCGTCTGGTCACGTAGGGTTGAAAGGCCTTCACAGTTAGCGGGCAGCACCTCTGTGAAGGGGTAAAGCTAATGGTCACATCACCTCACCACACCATGCTGGGCTAAGCTGGTTAAGCTGCTGTGTGGAGGAAGATCATGCGCTACATTAGCGTAGCGCAGCCATAGCATGCCAGCTGAGCACGATCACAAGGGAGGCAATGTCAGTCCAGTGGAATGTCAGTCTTGGATTGAGTTGGATTGCATCAGTGGAGCTTAGCAGCACAAGCGCGAGAGGCTCCTGCTCTGGGAGTTAGAACACGCTTTAGAACAGGGCCGCGTCATACCAGAGCTGTCAGCAGGGCGCATAAAACTCTGCACTCAGACGTCACTGTAAGAGTTTTATTATTTAATCATTCTTCCATGTGGGTATGCCTTAGTTAGAGCGCAACATTTTTCCACTATTACTAGCTAATTTACTGATAATATAAATGCATCCATATGTTTATAAGTGTCATTAAACTTTCCCCAGTTGCAGTGTAGGTGTATCATAACCTGTTGGTCTTGGCCCACTCCACATCATGAGGCAGGATAAGGCATTTTGGCCTACAAGCATGTTGTGATTGCCCAGAAGTTAACAGCGACATTAGCACTTGGGATCCTCGCCAGTGTAAACAGACCAACCAGCCAATGAAAAGCCACTAGAGGCACGACCTCAGGTTGACCGGCCAGTAAAACGCAGCCAGCGTTGTGACCTCAGATTGACCCGGCCAATGAAACGCAGCTAGCGGCAGCCCGACCTCAGATTTGCTATGCCAGTAAAGGGCACCCAGCATGTTGGCCTTACATTGACCACTAGCTTACCTGTGTGTGTGTGTGTGTGTACCCTCAGGGAGGCGGTGCTGACCCGGACCCTGCGTAAGCTACGAGAGCAGATCGTCAAGGCCAACCTGCTGGTGCAGGAGGCCGGTTTCATCGCCGAGGAGCTGGACAAGAAGACCGAGTACCGGGTCACTCTGCAGATCCCCGCCGCTAACCTCAACGCCAACAGGAAGGTCTGTCCCTGCCCTTTTTTTCTGCACACACACACACACACACACACACACACTAGCTGAGACATAGGAATGCATGCACTCATAGTAACAAATATTCATGCAATCTCAGTGGCTTCCAGGCATAACACAAACACGTGTGGATTCTTAAACACACACACATACACACACTCACACACGCTCGCTCGCTCGCTCACTCTCTGGCAATCTCCCTCAGCTAACTTCGAAGAGTGCAAACATTGTTGGATACATGTATTTACCCTCAAAATGGTTCAACAAGTCAGTCATTCAAACTCATCTACACACACACACACACACACACACACACACACACACACACACACACACACACACACACACACACAATCGCACAGTGACTTTCCCGTATACCCCGCCACCCACCCACATACATACACTCTCATAAGGACACACACACACACACACGCGCACTCTCCACTGGGCTGGGCAAGGAAAGGAAAGTGTTGAAGCAGAGTTTCCATGGCCTTGTCCATGGAGTGTCCACATCTTATTTATGTGTGTTTGGTAGGAGACCAGGACTTCGGCCTCTGCCTCTCACTCTCTCAGTACCAGCCTGACTCCTGACGGGAAAGGCTATAAAAAGCATGCTACCTAAGTGGTGTGTGTGTATATATGTTTACACCGATCCACTTGAATTAGTTTTTTTTTCCTTTCCTAAGTCTGAAGATACAAGGCCGTGTGTGTGTGTGTGTGTGTGTGTGTGTGTGTGTGTGTGTGTGTGTGTGTGTGTGTGTTGTGTGTGTGTGTGTGTGTGTGTGTGTGTGTGTGTGTTTTTTTTTGTCTGTGTATGTTTTCTCTCTGCGTCTCTGTGTTTGTTTTTTTTTTTTTTTTTTTGTCGTTTGTTTGTTTTTCTGTATGTGCTATATATGTCTAAAGCTGTGGAGACAGACTGACTGTGTGTGTTTGTGCCTCAGTGTGATCTAGTGCTGGGATACGTGTGTGTGTGTGTGCACATGTGGTGTTTAATAATGTGTGTGTGTGTGTGTGTGTGTGTGTGTGTGTCCAGCGTGACGCGGTGCTGAGCGAGCCGGCCATCCAGGTCCGGCGCAAGGGGAAGGGCAAGCAGATCTGGGCCCTGGAGAAGATGGAGAATCGACTGGTGGACATGAGGGAGCTCTACCAGGAGTGGAAGGACTACGACGACGACAACCCTGTGAGACATCACACACACACACACACTCTCACACTCTCACACTCTACCTCTTCTCTATCCCACTCTTGATAAGTACATCTTCCTCATTAAACACCCAGGCCATTCACTCCCCCACATTAAATAGGATTTGACTACAGGACAAAGGCCAGTTTGCATGTTGCCATGGTGATTTGCCATCAGTAGTTGTAATGCGTTCGGTCTCGTGCGACAAGTAGTTTGCATAAACCTCAGACATGGAATGAGGCAGCTTTTGGATGACAAATGTTACATGGATTAAAACAAAACGTGTTTATATTGTTATGTACCTGTGGTCATTGTGTATTTTGTATTGTATTGTAAGCGTCTTTGAGTGTCTTGAACAGCTCTATAAAAGTGAAATGTATCATCATTATTATTATTATTATTATTATTATTATTATTATTATTATTGTTATTATATGTATTATTGTTATTGTTTTTCTCCAGGTGATGCGCTCTTACCTGAGGCGGGCAGACCCCTTCTTTGACGAGCAGGAGAACCACAGTCTGATCGGGGTGGCCAACGTCTTCCTGTCCTGTCTTTTCTACGACGTCAAACTGCAGTACGCTGTGCCCATCATCAACCAGAAGGGAGAGGTGAGGGGTCAGGGCATGGACATGACTGCAGCGGCCGAGAGGTCTTCTCGTGGACGGACATAACATATAACAGGACATTAAAGTTGTCAATTGTTAGTTTGGTTAGTTTGTCCATTTTAAGTTTTAAGAGATTTGTATTGCCACTCTTGAGGTCTCTGAAATGCTTTCTCAACTCAGTTCAGACATAAATATATTTCTAAAGGGTTGTACTGACAGTTTCATGTATGGTATACATAAAATAATGTATATTAGCTGGTTATTTATATTAAGTGTTATGCCACATTGTTTATGCTTGTGTGTTAATCAGTGAATTGTCTGCATGTTTGTTTTTCATTGGTGTGCTAATTTGTCACTCATGAATATTATCATGTGCATGTATGCGTGTGTGTGTGTGTGTGTCTGTCTGTGTGTTAGGTGGCGGGTCGTCTGCACGTG
Organism: Alosa alosa; assembly: GCF_017589495.1. Taxonomy (NCBI): domain Eukaryota; kingdom Metazoa; phylum Chordata; class Actinopteri; order Clupeiformes; family Clupeidae; genus Alosa; species Alosa alosa. Next base: position 5,347,776 of record NC_063207.1, on the reverse strand, counting down.
GAGGTGGTGCGTGTGGCGGGTGGTGTAGATGAGAGCATGGCGGGCGGAGATGACAGCGATGGCAGCCCAGAGGGGGAAGTGCAGGAGAGGAAGCTTGTCTGCATGGTGAGCCAACGTCTACATCACTTCCTGTACTGTTAGGGAGAGGGCACATCCCTTCCTGCTAGCAAGTGTACTTCATTGCGTGTTAATTGCTACGAAACCAATTGTAAAGTGACTGTTGTGATTCTAAATGCTATTTGCTATGTGCCACATCCTTCTGCGAGGTTGCCGTATAGAAAATGGCTAGTCACTTTCTCCCCCTGCTCGTCCATCTGTAATTAGGTTAAAGTGACTGTTGTGATTCTAAATGAGTCTGATCCCTTAGAAAGGTTGGCATGCTGGAAATGCGACGCAGTAGTCAATGCTAGCCCAGCTTTAATCAGCTTAAGTGTTTTGATTCTTTGTCTCCGGAATCCCTTTACTGCCTCTCCTAACCCCACCCCTGTTCTTCCTCGTCCTCCTCCTCATCTCCATCCCCATCTCCCTGTTCTTCCTCGTCCTCCTCCTCATCTCCATCTCTCTCTCTCTCTCTCTCTCTCTTCTTTCCCTGCTGTAGATTAAGATCCTGCAGGCCACAGGTCTGCCCCAGTACCTGTCCAACTTTGTGTTCTGCCAGTACTCGTTCTGGGACCAGGCCGAGCCGGTCATCGTGGCGCCCGAGGTCGACCCCTCCGCCTCCTCC
>NC_063207.1:5237052-5337052 GCF_017589495.1 Alosa alosa | reverse complement strand
CACACACACACACACACACACACACACACACACACACACACTTAAACACTGTTAGAAAACACACACACACAGCTGGTGCAGTCAGACATGCATACTTGTGTCCTAGTGGCCTTCACGCTGTATAAGTAAGTATGACAGGTGTGCCCTGTGGTTAGCACCACCCCCTCCCTCACACTGTGTGCTTTGGTCATGCAGCCTCCCAGGAACTGCCGGCTGATTTTGAACTGATAGCAAGTGAAAGATTGGGGAGGCTTCCTGTGGTTATGACGCTTCTCTCTGTGTGTGTGTGTGTGTGTGTGTGTGTGTGTGTGTGTGTGTGTGTGTGTGTGTGTGTGTGTACAGCAGGGCTTTGCCCAGAACTTCCTGCGAAGGATGTCGACGCGGAGCACCATCCCGGGCTGTGGCGTGACGTTCGAGGTTGTGTCCAACATTCCTGGGGTGAGCATTGCCCCAGGACATGAGAGTCCAGGACATGACATCTCAAGATGCCGTTTTCTAAACACCCCTTAATCATCTTAACGTGCGTCACAGCTTTCCCCTCAAGTTGCGCTTTTGGGGAACGCAGCTTTAGTCTAGTGCTGTGGTCAAAAAGAATTCGGACAGCATGTTTCATTGCTTCCAAATATTTTTCGTTTTGGACGTTTTTATCATCAGTTAGAAGATGAAGGAGAATATTGTCTCTGTGATGTGGTCCTATAATGCACAACACACCAGAGTGGGCTGCCATTGGCAACACTGCAGCATTGTTTGTGGAGCAATTACTCTTTTTTGGTTTAATCAAGCATTTTCTCTTGAATGCAATTATTCTCTTTATACTAGTCCCTTAGTCTTCTTTTAGTTCTTTTTTTTCCCAGTCATTTTATTTCTGTTGGTCTGTTTTAATATATCAATATGGGACCGGGTGTATTGTGATCAGGTCGGTTTGTCCACATGCTGGATCCATTTTTGTTCTTTTTTTAAAGGTTGTATCAGCGATTGCAGGCCCAAACATAAATGATCATTCATCTAATCTTTCATAACGATACGCTAGCTGCCCGCCCCGTTAGCAGGCTGTCAAAAAACACGTCTCTGTAGGCAGCCTAGGCTCTGAGATCTGCACACAAAAACAATTGCTAACAACAAGTGTTGCCAACCACTCAAAGGCAAAATAAAGTGTTCCAACCAATAACCGACGAGATGCGCGTTCAGGAGAGTTTCGATTGCACGTGAGGGAGGGGGAGGGAGTAGCGAGCTAGCTCTCTGTTTTCTTTGAACGTCAATAGAAGTGACGTTAACCCTCCATTGCTGATACAACCTTTAATGTTGTGAAATGGGGCTGGGGATTGAGCAGTGCCATATAATCTGTCCTGATCAGTGTCCTGTGTAACATCTCCTGCCTACTGCTCTTTCAGGCCAGTACATGACATTTGTGCTGGCCCCTACTATATATATAAACTGGCCCAGAAAAGTCACTTGTAAACAAAACTGTTCATTTATCACATTGTAACGAGTGCCCTCTTTATTTGAGTAGCCTCACATGCTTAGCTTCAACCAGTTGACATCACAGGTGAGCTAAGCTGAGTTGTCATGGTGACTGGCAGATTCAGGCCAGTGATTGGTCAACCAACTTGCCCGATATGCTCTTTAACTTGCCCCGGGCCAGTGGGCATATGTTGATATGTCCTGACGTCCTTCCCCCTCTTGTGCCCACCTCCCCAGGATGCCCAGGGCTCAGAGGACCGAGAGATGCTCGCCCGCATGGCTGCCAGTGCAGAGAACCCCAAATCCTCCGACAACGAGGCGGCCATCGAGAAGTACCTGCGTAGCGTTCTGGCCGTGGAGAACATCCTGACTCTGGACAGGCTGCGGCAGGTCAGAACCAGACCCCCCCCCCCCCCCCACCTACCCCCCACCTCAGGGAACACTGGTCATAGTGTTCCACTGGCGGAATGGGCTAGTGCACACTCAGGGTTCTAGAATGGACACAATGTGCTGGTTTCTGTGTGTGCTACATATCCAGCAGTTTTTTATCCCAATATGGAACGCAATATTTAATATGGAATACAATTTTAATATGCTCTCTCTCTCTCTCTCTCTCTCTCTCTCTGTGCGCGCATGTGTGTGTACGTTTTTCTTTGTGTGTGTTTAGGAGGTGGCAGTGAAGGAGCATCTGGCCACTAAGGGCAAGGGGAGCAGAAGAAGCTTGAGCTCTCCTAGTGTGCACCGGGTAAACACCTACCTCACTTCCTGTATTCTAACTAGTGACTTTAGCCTCTGCTCCATCCACCCCCAAACACACTGGCATACTGCTTTGTGAAGGAGTTATTTTTGATGGTAACTTTGGCTGCTTCACTTCTGTCTTCTGCAGCTGTCTGGAAGTAGACAGGACCTGAACTCCACGCTGGACGACAACAAGGTTTGTGACACACTAGTAATAATGATGATAATAGTAATATTTATTTATTTTTATACAGCTCTTATCAAGCACAGAAGCAGAGTGCTTTACCACCAACTGCATGTGTTCAGTTGAACTTTGAAAAACGTGTGCTGTCTGCTGTGGAAGGCGCCAGTGCTTCATATGCCAGCCCTTACAGGACTTGTCCAAACTGCATGCGGATGTCTGACTGCCTCATAACATTAATGTTCTCTGTACACTGACTCCATTAATGGTGCTCTAAGCGATGCCATGCGTTTTTTAGGCTAGAACATTTTATGTCACTTACTGCAAACATCACCTAACCAACCACTAGCTGTCTGTGTCCTGAATACAATGTAAAAAAAAGCGATCTCTGTGGACAGCCCAGGCTCCAAAAATGCAACAAAAACAACCTGGGCAAACCTAGCCCATAAAAACATAACAAACTGTTCCAGCAAAGCACAGACGAGATGCGCGTTTAGGAGAGTTTCAATTGCACGGGAGCAGCACGGGAGGGAGGGGGAGGAAGTAGCGAGCTAGCTCTCTGTTTTGTTTGAAAGTCAACAGAAGTGACGTTACCCAGCATCGGTTAGAGCGCCATTATATATGTCATTCCATGTGTGTCATATTTCTCATTCAAGTGTGCTGTGGAGTCGTGTAGTATCTGTGTGCTGTGGAGTCGTGTAGTATCTGTGTGCTGTGTAGTCGTGTAGTATCTGTGCTGTGTAGTCGTGTAGTATCTCTGTGTTCTGTGTGCTGTGTAGTATCTGTGTGCTGTGTTCTGTGTGCTGATTGGGGACCTGTCTGTTCTCATGTTCCGTGTGGTTCCGCGTCTCTCCTGTAGAACCGCTGGGAGAGCCAGCAGGACATCTTTATGACCTCCCCCCAGTTCAGCCGCACCCTCCCCAGAACCTCATCTGCACACAGCCAGAACCAGATGCAGAACCAGACCCAGAATCAGAATCAGGACTCTGAACAAGGTAAGCACCACAAGCCCAGAGATCTCCCTCTCCACATCACTCAGAACAGAGGAGGAACCTTTCATATGACTACACATCATAGGTTCTCTTCTTGTTCCTAAACAATATTTCACAAACTTTTTTTCTATTGCGGCACACTATTTACCATAAGAAAATCTCACAGCACACCAGGACTGACTAGGAACATGTAATGTTAGACGTTAACTTGTTAGACTTAGTGTACCAAGACTGAGTGCATTATTCCAAAGTAACTGCACGCCTTTAGGGTTCTAGGTCAAGGTTTAGCCTGTAGGTCATTGGTAATGTTCAGCACTATCCTCTGGGATTTAGGCATGATTATTTTATTCAGTGGTTGAGCTGGAGAGATCAGTTGAATGGTCTGGTTAAGTTGGTCAAGTATGCACCCGAGGTATGGTCAAGCTAGCGCTGTCAGAACGGTGCCCCTCCGTGATCTAGGTTTACGCCACCTGCCCCGAGGTTGTGCTTGTTTCTGCCCCTTGGTTGCGGGTCAGGTCTGTTTCTGCCCCCTTCTCTTGCCCTCTGGTCCTTCTCTTGAGCTCCTCATGGCTGTATGGTTCTCCGCCTCACACTCACACTCCCACTCTGTGCCTATCCACTGGTTTGCTCTGCTCTGCTGGACGCTGGTATCGCTGACACCGGAGATGCACACTAGTTCATATTCATCTGGAGTTCTTCTCAGACGCTGAGCACAATGCGGACTAAGCTGTAGTTCAGGCCTGTAGATGACCGCCGGGTCAGCTGTGCATTAGCTAGCTGCTTATAGGCTTCTAGCATTTTCTCTCCGGTGCTGGCCTTCAACATTCTGGCTTTAATCTTCACTCTCTACTTCTGCCACTCCTCTCTCTCTCTCTCTCTCTCTCCCTTGTTCCACTTCTCCTCTTCCTCTTCCTCTGTTTATCTCTGCCCGGTCTCCCTCCCTCTCCTCCTCTTTCCTCCCTCTCTTCCTCCTTCCTCTTCTTGTTCTCTCGCTCCTCTCCCTCCTTGTCTCTTTCTCCTCCACCTCTTATTTTTGTTTTCTACCTCCTACCTCTCTCTCTGCCCTCCTTTCTTCCTCCACCTTTCCCTCTCTTCACCCTCCCTGGTTCCCTCCCCTCCTACCCAGCAGGTCTCTTAGGGATCGCTGCTTCTTTTCTCCCCCCAGTCAAGGCCGTGGTGCCTCAGATGCCCAAGCTGCTCAAGTCCCTGTTTCCTGCCCGTGACGACAAGAAGGACCTGCGGCCGTCTCCCCACTCCCAGCAGGTTGGTGTCCCAGCAGCGCTTGGCCTGTGGCTCCTAGAAACACACACACACACACACACACACACACACACACACACTCCCAACAGCACTCGGCCTGTGGCTCCTAGAAACACACACACACACACTCCCAACAGCACTCGGCCTGTGGCTCCTAGAAACACACACACACACACACTCCCAACAGCACTCGGCCTGTGGCTCCTAGAAACACACACTAGGGATCGACCAATTATCGGCCGGGCCGATTATTAGGGCCGATATTTAGCATTTTTATAATAATTGGTATCGGCCATTTTTTCCGCCGATACTGAAATGGATAAAGAATGAAACGCTACTTTGTCTGTAAAGCGCCTCTCACTCCCCTGCATTTGCTACTCTGTGGTCGAGAGCATTGTCCCGCCCACTACACCGCCTGATTTGTTAGTTAGCACGCAATGCAGCCAATCAGGATCAAGACTGAACACAGAGAAAGTTTAGAATTCTCACTGAGGCATATTGTAGACTGGGCTTTAGCTGCACGGAGCTATTTTTCAAGGTGAGGAAGGTAGGCCTACCTTACATTGCTGAAGTTGGAATGTGAACGGTCACAATCATCTACAGTGAAGTTACAAAAACACCACTTTTGTAAGCTATTGTCTCTTTTGATCCGATCAATAAGTAGCCTAAAGCACCCACCTCGCAAATCGCTAATTCCCCATTGATGCACGCTAGTGATATAGCCTACCGCTTACTAGTTGGCCTACAAACTCGGTGCTGCGCTGGGAGTTCTTTTGCATCCGGCCGTCAATTAATTGTTAATAACGGGACACCTTGCCGGACGTTATCCCATAGACCTACATAGTAGACAAGTCCTAAATTATGCGATAGCGAACGCCTAAAAAGTCTAGTTGCTGCTTTTTGACGGACTGTCAGAACAGACTACAGGCACCCAGGGTCAGCCGTAATTTAATCCGACCTGAACTAAATTGCGTCCTGGCTATTATGTGCCTTTTAGGCTCACAGAAGTGTAGCTTATAGCCTACATATGGACACAAATTGCATGCTTAAATAGCCTAAGAACTATTTTAAAACTGTTTTGTTAAACTATTCAATCGTAACACTTGCCATCACGCATGCACCTCTTCCTCTCCCTCTCCCTCTCTCGTGCACTCACACACACACGATGGCAAAGCATCCTCTTTGTGACAGGCCCCTTACAAGCACATAGCCCATTGTGTATGTCTATAAAAATAATTGCTATCACACAGCTCTTGGATTAACATGATACACAGGATTTACACTTGTGATGCAAGTTGATACAATACAACAGTTGTGTATCAAAAGAAGAATGAAAAGTTAGCTTTTTTTTTTGAGCATTCAGCATATCGCATAGCCTAGGCTACTATCTTACCCCCCCCCTTTTTGACAACTGAAATATCGGTTTTACATATCGGTTATCGGCCTCCTGTTTTGGTAATAATTGATATCTGTAACGGCCCTGAAAAAAACATATCGGTCGATCCCTAACACACACACACACACACACACTCCCAACAGCACTCGGCCTGTGGCTCCTAGAAACACACACACACACACACACGTGCACTCCCAGCAGGCTGGTGTCCCAGCAGCACTCGGCCTGTGGCTCCTTTGGTCACTTACAGGGAGGCAACGCCGGGTGACCAATTGAAGTGCTCCGTTTTTTTCCAAACATACACGCCTTTATCATGTCTGGTCTAGCCAGTTCTATTGATTATAGCGGAAGCTAATTATTGCGGCAGACGCAGTGTGAACAGAACGCTTCAAGTATGTGCCTGGTGTGGCCTCCCTGTTAGTGTTACAATAAAGAAGAAAAGTATACACTCCACATTTATAGGACAGAGGTTTACTGTTTTTGAGTATTTTTTTTTAAAAGGTTTTTTAGAACCTTTTGACTGTCTTTGGTAACGAGGGGATCATAATGTAGAAAATATTGCAGATGAAATGTAAAGAGGACAAACATGCTTTGGAGAGAGCAGTCGGTTCAGCTATTCTGCAAACTGAAACGGTCAATACATTTAGGTCATTGATCCAAGGGCGTGCATTCACTGTGGAATTTAAACATGACGTGGACAATCCGACCTTTAAGTAATTACAGTAGAAGCTCAAACGATTTTCATGGAGAGAAATTCACATTGACAGCTCCACACAGCATCCTCTCTTAATGTTGATGGTATTGCAGGGCTGCTTCAGTGGACTGTTTCCAGTAGAATCTATTTCTGATCTGTCATTTCCATACAGACGGATGTTTTCACTTGCTCTCTGTTTTTCTCCCTCCACTTTTACTTTTAATGGACGCGCTTGGCCGTGAATACTAAAATCACTGGCGGACACACTATCACCATAAACTGCTTAAATGAAGAGAGACTGTGTTCGCTGTCGGTGAAAGGGCAGTTCTTCTTTTAAAGAGCTATTTTAATCACTAAGCCGCAGAAGGAAGGAGAGGGGGAGAGAGGGAGGGAGTGAGATGGGGATGGAGAGAGAGACGTTCCGGAAGATTTCCATGCATAATTTCCATTCAGTATAAAACTTTTCCCCTCTCTTGTTGCCATGTGAGCGCGAGACCCACCGGAGCAGTCACTGGCCCGTGAGACGGCTGGCCCTCGTCCGACGGGTCCTAATCTGGGGTGTAAAAGCACCGCTCTGACCCTTACAGACTGTCCGCCCTTTTAAACGAGAGAGAGTGCGCGTCGCTTCATGGCCGAAAGAGGGAAGCGTGTGTTTTGCAGCTCTAGCAGAGCCGTTCTTCTCTCTCTCTTGTGAATCACACTTAACAACACGCACTTGCCCTCTGTTCCCAGCACACGCCCAGGATCATGATGCAAACCAGTGGCAACTCGGACGATGGCCGAGCCAGGCTAGAGCCGGTAAGATGGAGTGAGAGAGAGACACACACACACACAAACACACGCGCGCTTGTGTCCACACAGCATTCCTGTCCCAAGTCCGTCTAGTGAGAGAGCATGGACTTCACCCTTCACCCCTCTCTTTGTGTCTGCATGCTGTAGCTCCACTTAACCCAGTCTGTGGCCATATAGGGGTCAAACAACAGCAACTTCAAAGAGTGTGTGTGTGTGTGTGTGTGTGTCAGTCAGAGAGAGAGAGAGAGAGAGAGTGTCAGAGACAGAAAATGTTTGTGTCAGAGAGAGAAAGTGTGTGTGACAGATATGATTACTGTAGTCGGAGTCAATGACTCATGCATTGCAAGCCCAGAATAAAGTGAGGTGGTCACACTTTGCCCTATAGTATCTGAAGGTAATTACCCCCCCCAACCTTCCTTTACCCTCCTCTCTGCCCTCCTGCCCCCCTCCCAGGTGACTGTCCAAGGCAGAAGCCCGGCCCCTGAGCGCCAGTCGGACAGCCCCAACGCGCTCCCCTCCTCCACGCATGACCCTCAGCATGACACCCCCCTCAGCCCCATCAGCGAAGCCTCCAGCGGCTACTTCTCCAGCAGCGTCTCCACGGCGACGCTCAGCGAGGCGGCCGGCGCCGTCCCCGACGCCACCACGACTGACCCAGTAACCCCACCTCTCCTCCACCCCACCACCTCCTCCTCCTCCTCCTCCTCCTCCTCTGTCGCCCACGTAGAAGCTTCCGGACTGAAGCCCCAGAGGACTGTGGGAGTGCAGGAGTCCGGTCCGGCCGAGCGCAACGGCGTGGCTCCTCCGCTCCGGCCGTCGGGTCAGAACAGCGCCGCGGTGCCTCAGCGGGTCCGCCAGTCGGAGCCCATCCGACCAATGAGAGGAGAGGACGCGCAGGAGGAAGTGGGGGGGAAAGGAGGAGGCGCTCTGGAGAAGCTGGAGATCCTGTCGGACGAGGAGGCGGCTGGCCAGGGGGAGGTGGAGGTGCCCGCCTGGCTGAGAGTGGGCGAGGTGGTGTCGCTGGGCGGGGGGAAGACTGGCACCGTCCGATACGTGGGCCAAGCCGACTTCTCCGAGGGCACCTGGGTCGGAGTGGAGCTCGACACGCCCGCAGGTGAGCTGAGAGGCAAGCGCAGAAATTCCACATTGGATTTCACAGACATGTGCAATCCAGACGTGTGTGTGTGTGTGTGTGTGTTCGCGAATCAGCCTGGAGAATTTTATTGAAATGCAAACTTTTTGCACACTGTGTTGCCTCAAAAAAATTTTGAAAAAAATATGTAAAAAACTACAGAGGTTTAAAAATTCAACCTTTTGTGATCTCAGAGTGCAAGTCCTCCTTGCTTATCTATTGAAATGCAAACACACATTACTACAATGCTGATATGTCACTATATCATGAAAGATGCGACATGGTGCCTTCGTTTTGCTTAAGTTTATAATATGTACTGATTTCTCTGAATATGCAAACATCCTTGAGCTGTGTGTGTGTGTGTGTGTGTGTGTGTGTGTGTGTGTGTGTGTGTGTGACCTCTGATGTGTCTATTTCCCTCTGCAGGGAAGAACGACGGTTCTGTGGGCGGTCGGCAGTACTTCCGCTGTAGCCCAGGTTTCGGGGTTCTGGTGCGGCCGGACCGGGTGTCCCGTCGCGAGGGAGGCCGGAGGCACGCTGAGAACCGCGTCAGCGGAGATTTCACCCGGCACGCAGTCCTGTCCCGGCCCAAGATCGCCCCGGAGGCTGCTGCCCAGCGCAGAGAAAACCGCAAGTCGTGGAGCAGCTGAGAGCTGTGGGCCCCGTGCGGTCCAGTCCGGTCCGGTTCAGCCTGCGAGGAAGAGACCACTGAGACTCCCCAGCAACACCCCCTCCCCACCAAACCCTGACGTTGGTCAACTCTACAAAGCACCCCCACCCCCACCCCATTATAAAAAAATATAGTTTTTTTTATCCTTAACAGACCCTTGTTGTCGTCCCATCTCTCTTGAGGTCGTGCCTGCTGCTGTCTCCTGAACTACTGTGCTGTGGTGGTCACCCCCCCCCTTCTGCCTTGTCAGCAGCGTCAGCATCCTGCTCCCCTGGGAGCCGTACAGGCCGTCCTTGAGCTCCGCGCTGCGTCTGAATATCAATGAAAAGCGGAGAGGAGCAGAGCGCTGCAGCGCGTCTCGTCTCGTCTCGTCTGGAGCTCTCCTTGAGTTTGACCGCTTTAGTATCGCCCACAGATCAGCTGCCTGAGCCTCGGCAAATGGGGTTTGTGCTCTCCACTGGTGAAATATCACCCCCCCTTCTCTCTCTCTCTCTCTCTCTCTCTCTTTCTTTCTCTCTCTCTCTCCCTCTCTCTGTCTCTCTACTGCACGGTGGTCGAGCTGCAGGGAGTGGACTTTGATGTGGGTCTCTTTTGCGGACCCATTTCCTTGATGATTATGCATGATGTATCCCCTTCTGAGAGAAGGCGGATGGACCCAGAATGTGCCTTTTCTGAATCAGCGATTTTTACTGCAGATTTTTAAACTCCCATTAAACTTCTCCACCCCAGCCATCTTCTCCTCCGCACCACCCCACCCCACCCCATCTTGAGCGCGAGAATGCCTTCTGAGACGGCCGCCACTGCCGACTCGGGAGTGGATCGGAACCTGGCCCCCTGGCCCGACCCCGGTGTCGGCTGGCTGGACGTCTGGGTTGTGTGTGTGTTCCGTGAGTGGTGATCTCAGGGAGCTGTGATGTCCGAGAGGTTGTGCAGAAAGGTGCCTGTTGTGACTCAAACCCAAAAACGGGTGACTCTGCCATCACTGCACGTGTGAAGGTGCGAATGCGGACGTGAGGAGAGTGGATCACCGTTTATTTGTGAGAAACAGAAGAAGTGATTTGCACGGTGATGAGGTTAAGTGGAGACAGGTGGACAAATGTTATCATAGTTTTTAGAAAATGGACAAAGGGGTGAATTCCGTATAAGAGAAAAGAAATAGAATATATAAATATATATAAATATTGCACAAGAGAGAATACTGTCCTTTGGATTGGAATTGTGGGAGATGTAGTTTTTTTTGGTGTTATGCCATTGGGACAGGTGGGTTATCAGTACTGCAAGAGGACTACAGAAAAATGCTGCTCACCCTGAGAATATCACCTCTGCATGTGTGTGTAACATGTCATGCTCATGACCCTCATTCAGTGGTTGTGATATGGGAGTGTGTGTGTGTGTGTTGTTCACCACCATTTTTTGTTTGGAAGTGTCCTTCTGCATGTAGAGACCTAGTCAAACATGTTTTGAGAAAGCAGACATGTGTTTGAGGTTTCAGACATTTTAAAGCTTGTTCTATGTTATTGCAATGCATCTGATTTCTGACGGATTGTTAACCTGAGGCCTCTACAGGCAAATCCCTATCGGTTCAGATGCTCAGCTGTTGGACAGAGAACCCTGAGTTACCACAGTAGCTTGGTGGTCCTATGAAGGGTTCGACTCACAGGCCTGCAGTCTCCGTCTGAACCAGAGTGGTGTAGTGGAGGAAATAAAACCAAGTGGGAACTTCTATTTGTTTCAAACATGTGGCCTAGTCTTCCACCATATGAGGAGCTTTCGTTGGAATCACATTCCATTCAGAGCGTTCACGAGAAAGCTCAATGTGGACCAACAAACTGCCTCAGCAACTGGCAAAATCCCAATTTGTTTTGTTTTTGTTCTTTGTTCTCGTCTGTTTTTGTTGTTCCTTAACACTGATGCTCATTCCACTGAAACAAAGGCACATTGGAAAAGATGAAGGAAAAAGTGGCTTTTGTGCTCCAAGTGCAAGGACTTGCTCAGTAAAATCCCATTACTTTATTTGTTTTGAATGATTTTGGGATTTATGATGCAATATGAAAACTTTACTAAAATATATTTTAATGATTTGTATTTGAACAGATGTATGAAAAATGAAAAGCCCCTGTACTGATGTCATTTGCACATGATTTGTTGTTTAGCATGATTCCAATTAATAGCATTTTTTAGCAAGAAATTAACACGGACTGTTATATAATTGTTTCATGCTGTGATTTGAGGAAAAGTAGAGCTATTCTCCTTTTAAAATGTCAGAAAAAAAAGAAATCATCAGATGTGTGTCCAAGTTTCTGATGCATGTAAACTTCTCTATTTTATTTATTTCCCCATTTGCTGATGTCAGTGTCAGCTGTTCTGTTCTTTTGATGGTGTTGCCTGTTGTCTCTCCAGCTCTGGTAGATAATTCCTTTACTCCACACACACACACACACACACACACACACACACACACACACTGCCTCAACAGACTAACAGGACTGAAGGTAGATACTCTAGTTTAGGAGCAGGAGAGACATTTACTGTTTTGATAGAAGCAGATAGTCGGCCATTGTTCTATGTTGTTGGTGGTTGTCTAGGTATTCTGTGCTCAGAGGATAATTGAGTGCGGTGTGGTAGCATCACGTTTGAGTTGAATGTGCCTCGCTCATCCAGAGCTGAACAAACGCACAAACAGCCTCTGGTCTACTGAGATCTCACACGATGGGCAGAGCCCAGTCTAAATCTTGAGCTTTTGCTTTATGACCGTTTGTTTCCATTTCGTGCATCACAAAAAGAAAAAACAAACAGAAGTGTTCATCTGCACTTAAAACTCAGATCTGGTTTGGAACTCATTCTTAGTTCCAGTATGGTGGTGCCTTTTGAAATACTTTTTATTTTATCTTATTTTTTTTAGTATTATTATGTTTCCAAAATCCTCCTTGGACTCACACACTACCCGCTGTCCTGTGCAGTAATCCCCGGGGACCAGTCTTTCCTGTCCTGTGCAGTAACTCTGAGGGTCCGGCCGTCCCTTTGCCCTGTGGTCAGGCGGTGGTTTGGTCCCTCAGTGCTTTAGTAGCTAACCCGGTGCTCTGTAAGGTGTAATGGCCACCCGTGCTGTGCTGTCTCTCTGGCCTTTACACCCTCGCGTTACCTCAGAGGACCCTTACACTGAGAGCCCAGCCGCCTCCTGTAGGCTAGCAGCAGGACACGGCCATGTCTTATACTACAGACAGTACTGACACACACACACACACACACACACACTCACTGCTGACAAAACTCCACACACATTAACTGACTGACTAACATGCAGTGATTTCTTTGATGTTACATTGACAGAGGTTATTCGATACTGTGCTCCACACTTCTCCAGGAAGCTGATACTACAGCCATACACATACAGTGACCCCAGCCCCCCACCCCTACGCTTGCATGGAGAAGTGCAATTTGCCCTCCTCGTGTGCATCTTTGACCTGTTACACTGCTGTGTAACAGTGTGGACAAGTTCACAGTGAATGAAAAATGTACAGTACTGTGTTGACTATATCATGACCTGTAAACCCCCATACACACACACACAGGACCAGAGCAATATCAATATCAAAAGCAAGCACAGAAGTGGCCTTTCCCAAATCGGTTCCATTCCAGCGACTCCAGCTGCACCATCTGGGCTCTGCGCCGATACGTCAGAGGCTGTGTTCCTTCACCGTGGAGACGACTGGCGACAGGCCACGAGGGTTCCAATAAAAGGATAAAAGAAGGACGGAAAGGAAGGATTTTTTTTCTTGCTCTTTGCACAACTAGTCTGACGGGAGCCTTTAACTCAGACACTGACTCTCACACGGACTGCACTCTAACCCTGACACCTGTCTATCTGTCGCTCGGTGTGATGTGATGTGACGTGGGGGTCGTCTTGCGTCGCGTCCCCCTGGCCTCTCTTTATCTCTGACCAGCGCGCCACTCCCTCGCTGCCCTGGCCCTGGGTCCCAATACCAGATCAATAATCACTTCCTCAAGTTGTCCGATCACGTGCTGCAAATGTGTTTGGTGTGTATTTTTGGGTGTTTTATGTGAGTGTGTATGTGCGTGTGTTGTTTTTTTTCTCCCCCAATGTACAGTCGTATATGAAGACTCGAATCCTGAGCACAAGTGTTTTGATTTTTAATTTAATTATTTGTAATTCTACGCTGATATCCAAAGAATAATCATGTATAATAATTCATTTATAGTTTTCTTTTATATTGACTGTACAATAATCTCTCTGTAAAGGAAAATAAAGAAGTGCATTGATTTACAAATCATTATTGGTGTGCCATGTGAATTCTTTGAAATAGTTCAAGGTGTTCCTGAAGTCTGGATTGGCTGGATTGTGGGTGTTTGAGTCAGCAACACGCCACCCTCAGCACCCCCAAGCTGCCTCCACCCTCCCAGGACTGGTATGGCCCCCCCTGTCGGAAAACTTACCAGCCAGCACAGGTAAGGCCTGCCTTTGTGTGTGTGTTGTGTGTGTGAGGAAGAGAGAGCATATACAATATATACACTAGGGATATCTGACTTGGGTGAAATGTAATGTTTCAGTGCAGAAAGTGCTGAAACATTGAACTGTTGGACATGCACATTCAAAAGTTTAGAGGTCACAAGTTCACCTGTAAAGGTTATAGTGGATTTTAGGTTCATCCTGAAATTTCACCCGAAAGCCGAATATCCCTGACTTTTTGTGAGTAGTGTATGTGTGTGTCTGCTTTTTGCACTGTATTGCTGCTGTGGAGTCTTTGTGGATTGTTGGCCATAATGCATAACCATGAACACGTGCACACGAAGAAATGGGTGATTTAAAATATATATTCATCATCATTAGGTGACTTAATGGTAATGATAATGTAGTTTATGCATTCTGTTTACATTGATTGTGCTGAATTTGCAATGGAATGGAAACATTTATTTAGGGGAAAAAAGTAACTCTGACGTCGTTGTTCAGTCTTTATTCTTTAGAAGATACGATACTAAAATAAACACAAGTTTTAAAAAAAAGATTTGAAAATAAACAAAGAAAGAAAAAAGTAACAAAGCCATATAGATCTTATACTACAAAGTAATTACAGAACAGTCTACTGTCCAAAAAAGGCACTAAATTCTGAAATAGGAGAAGATACAGGACTTAACTATTTCAAATTGATACAACAATTGTTTTTATCCATTTCACCTCATAGAACATCTGTTAATATATTTAATATATTCACATATTCAACAAGGGGTAGGAAACCAAGACGGCTGCGTTCTGTACCCCCGTGCGGTCAATGGCAAACTACCTCCTTCAGGGTCAGAGAGGGGAGATCTCTTCGGGGAGGAACCTCGTGGAACCATTGCAAGCACTCGGATGTTGCTTATCAGGAGCCTTCGGGACTATCTGCTCAGAAGCCGTGTTCTTCATTGACTTACGCCTAGAAACGTTATTGTGTGTAGCCTATATGCGCACAAGCAGTGACCAACAGCGTCCAGGAAGAGTAACAAGTGATTTATGTTTCCAAAGACCTTGGCTACCTACCCGTGCACTATGAACTGTGCATGGCGCACATGCACTTAACTCTCCGTATTTTAAGTGGCATTAGCAAGCGAGCTGATGTGCCTACACTGTTTATACTTAATTACAGCCTATACAAGTTCCACAGGGTTAGTGATGTCTCATGATTGAAGGGAGAGTGAAAGTATTATATAATGGTAAGATTAGCTCTAGCACCGCAACCTCGGCGAGGGGGACGTTTGTTTGTTTGTTTGTTTGTTTGTTTGTTTGTTTGTTTTGGACACAGCTGTCTGAGGACTACCTACAATGCAGTCTAGAAGGGCTCTGAAATGTATTATTCTACTCATACCAAAACGTCCCAAAACAGGTGAATTTACCATTGAGAGAGTACACTCGGGGAAACGCAAAAAGGCAGATTGTGCATACATGATAATAAAAAAATACAAAACAGATAAACATGAAAACAATAAAAACATGATTATTTTAAAGAACAGTTTGAAACTGGAAATGTGTTTCAAACACATAAAGCATTTCTTGACAAAATAATAACAAAGGTTCATTTGATGCTATACATTTCTGCTTGGCAGAATTTGCACAAAGAAATAAATCAAAACATATATAATATTTCTATCTCTTGATTTAGAACAGCTTTCCTATATAGTCTCTTGAGTTACACTTGATATAGAAGTAAGCATTAGTTTAGCGGATACTGATAGCAGAGCATTGCAGGGGTCTGGCTTGGCTCTGAGGAAAGGACATGGTGCACTCACACACCAGCTTAACCATCATTCAATAGATACTGAGGAAAGAGAAAGGGGGTAGATTTCTTTTTAAAAAAAAAAAGCTTATCTAGTCATTTTCCGTTCACATTGAAAGCAGCGTCCTAAGGGTCAAGGGTCACACACAGCACAGTGGGTGGTTCTGAGTGACCACAACCGGGCCTGTCCCCGTCTGTCTCATGCCATCAGACAGACCTACACTCGTACGTTCCCAGTGGGCATGCTCGGTTTGACCCGTCCTGACAGTGCCCTCTTGCAGAACACTGGAGCAAACCACATATGTATGAAAAGAGGGGGATCCGGGGGTTGGTGAACCCGACATTCTCTCTCCAGATCTGGTCTACTGATTTGTACTCTGGCTCTTAACACACCTGCCTGTGATCCTAACACATCTCTACATGGTTTGGAAAGATAGATGGATGAAACCAAGTGCAGCAGAAATAAAATAACATTCTCTTTGGCTTGACCTCATACATGATCCATTCTAAGGTTCTCTTTTTAGAAACCTTCTCATTCCCGGAAAAAAAAAAATGTTATGACTGGGAAAGTGGATTTCAATTAGGGACCTAACGTGATGGTTTAATGCAGAACTCTTTCCTGGCAATAGGATTCTTGCACAAGAAGTTTATTAGACCACAAAATCCCATTGGCTCCCTATCGCGGCACTGATGCTGCCATATTACAGCAATGTGGACTGGGCTTGTAGTCTAAAGATTGTTGAGAAGACAGCTGTCCACAGTTGAACAGCCAATTAGTGAGTTGTGGCGAAGTGCCGATCTAATTCATTTTTATGCTGTGTTCCAGAAAACACATTAGTCGGATATTTCCTAGTTGGAATCTCCCAATTTCTTTCCAGACAAATTCGATAAGTCAAGAATTACCACCTCCTACTGGAAAGAAAGTACAATGAAACACTACTTTAAGTCGGATTTCCCACTTCTAAACTCAGGGTAAGTCGATCTACCCAAACTTCAAAGTCCTACCTCCGACTTACGAGTTGTCTGGAATGCACCGATAGTTCCTATGTAGGACGTTCAGACCTCAATCAACACACTGGTGTATGAGGTTTGATAACAGCAGCTTATAAGGTCCCTACACCACGTTTGCTGTCATTCCTCTGAACTAGCACCTTATGACAACAAACTAAGAACTAATGTCCGATGTCCGACAGACTCTCCTACCAAGGGATGTGCACTCTCATCGTGAGACTGGAGGGTCTATTTGTACTTTTGTACTAAAGTGACAATCTTGGTGGGGAAGGGGGGGTATAAAAACAATAAATAATCCCATACAGTATGTTACCATAATCTCTTTGCCGATCACAAAAAGATAAATAAGAAAAGGCTACAATAAGAGTTTAGTGTGCCAAATACGTTATTTAACACAATGAGCAAAATGCGTGGACACGTTCATGCGTTTATCTTCAGCCTGTCTGATAGCTTGTTTAACCCAAGAGAGTGGCGTAGCACATGATTTGCGAACCCTCATCATTTCACCCTCTCTCTGGCCCATTCCATGGAATCATACACATAATCACTTTGGGTCGAGCCAGACACTGGTGACCCAGTTAACAACACAAACACACACACACACACACTCTCTCTGTCCCTCTTGCATGCATGCACACACACAAGCACACACACAAACACACACGCACACCGCTTTCGTGTCCCTCGTCACACGGTCTTCTCCATCACCTGATTGTCAGGAAGTTGATTTTCTCCCAACTGCACTTTAAGTGCGAGAAAGAAGCACCTTTAAACAACTCACACCACCTTCAAATCTCTCATACCATCTTCAAACCACTCATACCACTTTGAACTAGCTCATACTAACTTAAAACCACTCATATCATCTTGAAATTGCTCAAACTGCATTAGGATTGCTCGTGCTACCTTAAAATCTCATTCTCCTTGAACATCTCATCCCACCTTTCAACAGCTTTCATACTGTCTTATTTCACCCAAGTCCCACTGGTTAGACCACTGTTAGCATCACATTATTTGCAACTGAGGAGTATGACCTAGTCAACATTTGTACTGATAATAGGTTAATCTACAGCAGCTTCAGAGAATATATTATTGTACATGACTCTGTGAGGTTATCTGTCGTGTGAGGAGTTTCACTGTCTAAGAACTTTGAAAAAAGCTAGGACAAAAAAAATCCCAAAGAGTTAAAACTGTTCTTCAGTGTGGTACTGAGAGGATGAACCTTAAATAGTGGAAGAACCTGTCATGTCTGAACAAAGTACAATTGCTTTGATCCTGCGGACAATCTGATTTCCAGTTTGCTTCTTGATGATCCATACCCCTTTGGCATCTGAGAGAAGGGCGGGGGCATAGATACAGGCAGCAGGAGTGGGGCATCTTTGCTACTGCCGGTTAGCACAGAAAGAGTTCCTCTTGGAGGAAGGGAGACGAACCTCGCCTCGACTGAAACAGAAAAACAGCTGAGAGATACTGGAGTCGGGTGGTGGGGTGGGTGTGGGGCAGTTGTTCATTTGTCTGGGGCAAGTGTACCAAACAGAAAAGGCATAGGCAACATGACGTCATGCCCCAGAGGAAATTAACAGGCTCTGAGATTATTAGAATATTCTGATTTTAGTTACACACAGACAAGAGCATATATGTTTCTGTTTCACAGACACTGAAAACTGCCGAGGATGCCTATTCACACCTCTGTCTATAGGGGGCATCATATCACAATATTGGCTGTAAGAGGAGAATATTTTTTTGTGTGGTGGGGGTAAATGTCGAAAATGGCGGTGAGTCTCTACTTTAATCCTTATATCTGTTTTTGTTTGTTATTTTTTTTTTTTTTGTCGTTGACGTCACCAACACGACAGAACGCACCAACCTTCCACCTACTGTTGGGCACGTCACACTTTGACAAACACACACTCCGTCTCCTACACACAAGGTCTCCTCCTCCTCCACCTCTGTCTCTGCTCCCTCTCACCCCCACCTCAAACCCCACCCACCCTTGGCCCGCTCGGCAGCATACACTCCAGGGGCAAGGGTGTGTGTGTGTGTGTGTGTGTGTGTGTGTGTGTGTGTGTTTGTTTGGGGGGTTCTGTGTGTGTGTGTGTGTGTGTGTGTGTGTGTGTGTGGGGTGTGTGTGTGTGTGTGTGTGTGTGTGTGTGTGTGTGTGGGTGTGGGGGGGTGGGGTGTCTGTAGGACGGGACGGCACAGGTGGCGGGTGGTGGGTGGCGTGGCGGTGACTCAGTCGTCGTCCAGCACCTCGGTCTTGATGTCGCCGGCGCCCGCGGTGGCCTGCTGAGCGAGGGCCAGGATGGTGTGGTTGACTGCGGCCATCTCCACTGCTAGCGTGATCGGGTCCTGGTGCTCGCCGCCATGGCCTGCCGGTCCGTCCTCCTGGGGGGGGGAGGGAGACCAGGAGACAGCGGTCAGTCTGGAGGCCTCGGACGACGCCTGCTGCTGCTGCTGAGGTTGAGGTTGCTGCTGCTGTGGTTGCTGCTGCTGCTGCTGTTGTTGTTGTTGCTGTTGTTGTTGTTGTTGTTGTTGTTGTTGCCCCTGCTGCCCTGCCAAGAATCGCCCCAAGGGGGCGCCACCAGCAGTTGCCCCCCTCTGAGCTGCCAGGCCCACCCTGCCCGGACTGGGCCAGGGGGAGAGCCAGCTGGGCAGCAGAGTGGGGACCTACAACCGCAAGAGGGGAGGGGAGGGTAGGGGTAGGGGTGGGGAGGTTTTTAGTGTCACACTTGGGGCAAAAGAAGGAACGAGAATCCACAACCCGCTTGCTCTCCAGGATTTATCTGGTTTTATTTTATTTTATTTTATTTTATTTTATTTTTTCATCAGCCTGGTGAAAACGTTTGTTTCTATGGAGCTCAGAGCATGGACTGGGTGCTGAGACTCGTGCCTTTTTTTGCTGTAATCAGCTTGTTCTCCAGCGGGTTTAACTGGATATAACATGGGACAGGCATGCACTCTTCTCCTACCCAACACTTCGGCCCTGATCTACTAGCATCACAGAAATAGTGAGTGCCGATTTACATGCTGTAATGGTCTGCACCAGGGATGGAAATTAGACAAGGCCAATTGCTGCTCAAATATGGAAGTGGCTGTTTTCAGACACAAAGTAATACTTTAATATTCCAGCCAGTGGCTGGTTGATGTACACATTTTCAAAATGTAATTTCCACCCCTGCTTTGCACATTTATTTGGTAAACATCTTGTAAAAGATTAACGGAAAGTACACAGGGAAAAAGTATACTGTACAAGAAAAATGTTCTGGGCACTTATAGGCATGGGTTAGCAGTGTTGTACTGTATATATACATCAGCCATGACCACTTTGGACAACAAAATAGACTGAAAAAGGACAATTAATGCATCATCCTTGGAATATGTTAGTTTCAAGCAGAGAGTAAATATGCTGTTAGATGCAAAACTGGCAGTTACAAGACCAAAGACTCCATCTATCTGAATCTATTTCTTAGGAAGTTAATGTGGTGAGAAGAGAATATGGCAAACCAGAGAAGCAACAAATGCCAACAGTGTTCTGCCCAATCCTCCAAAAAAATATATACGTAAAGTGTATAGTGAATATGAAGTGACTATAAACTAAGCATATATATGTTTTGCTTGAGAAATTGGCAGAATCCCCACATTCCCTGAAATTAAATTAATTAATTAATGAATTGAATGAATTTCTCTGAAGTCACAAAATGCATATTTATGAGGGCAAATCAGTAAGAACAGACTAGAGGTGTTTCCTGCTAGAAAATATGCTCTGTGGAATGTCTCGTCAGTGCACATTTTGGCCCATGCATTTGTTTGTTGTTAGAAATGTAAATGCAATCCATACTCACACACACACACACACACCTAAACCGTGAGCAGATCAGGGCCGTTCTTGTGTTGCCTATTTTCGCACTCTTTCAAATGCAGTGCGTTCACTGTACAATTAAAGCAGTGCTCTTGGCATGGAGGTTTGAAATGCACGTAGTGGATAGAAAGAGGAATTAAAACAGCCAGGGTTTTTATTCCATGCACTCAGCTCTTGGTCACCAACACTGGATGCAAGAAGATAAAGTAAGAGTGATTCTCAGAGGAGAAGATCAAAACTGAAAGGAAACCAAGGATGTTGTCAATTTGATTCAGAATTCTAGAAAAACCCTCCAGAATCAATGGTGGTTTAATCTATAGATAAATAAAATGATTTTAATTTATGTGAATCAGAACTGACTGGATTCTGTGGTAAAGAAACAACCAGTGATGTGCCACCAATGGCAGCAGAGGTCCTTTAGCTCTTACCATGACTAGCTAAGATTTATAATTAAACAGTTCATCAAATTCCTATCCATCTTGTTCAAATAGGCCAAATCAAATTGACATCATCCCTGTTTAAGTAACCCAGTGGTGTGTTGTCACTGCCCACAAAGGTATACTAATGCTTAGCAAAGAAAGCATCTCCTTGCTGAAGAGAATATAAATGGTAATGGTGCAGATTATCCTAATCGCAAAAGATTATAAATGGTGCATACTTCTGGTTGTGTTAATCTGATGTAAATATGCATG
Source organism: Alosa alosa (assembly GCF_017589495.1). Taxonomy (NCBI): domain Eukaryota; kingdom Metazoa; phylum Chordata; class Actinopteri; order Clupeiformes; family Clupeidae; genus Alosa; species Alosa alosa. Next base: position 5,315,905 of record NC_063207.1, on the reverse strand, counting down.
GTGCACAGTTTTGGTTATGTTAATCTGATGAGATTTTTTTGGGGTTGTGTTAATCTGGTGAGATTATTTTGTTGTTTTGTTTTTTTGGTTGGGTTAATCTGGTGAGAATCTTCGCATACCTGAGTGGGAGATGACAGGCCACCTCTGCTGAAGCCAAACGCTCTGGCCACTGCTCTCTTATCAAGATAAAAAGACCACACGACAAGTCAGCGCCATCGCCACAGGCGCACACACATGGCTCACTTCACATAAACGCTCTCAGGATTTCAAATTAGCGTATGCTCATGACTCCACACCAAAAGAGCAGTATGTGGCAGTATTGTTTGTAAATGGTTGCAGATTATCCCACAAGTCTAAAAGGCATCATTATAAAAAGTGCAGTGATCCAGTGCAGTGTATTTTATGCATTTGATTTGTTTGGCCAGATGAAAAAAAATGCCATCAACAGAAAGAAGACAAATGTTCTTTGATGCACTGAATACATATTACCATACACAGCAATCGTTTGACCCTCGAGGAACTCTCCATACTGCACCCTCTAAGTCAAATAAGTAAGCAAAAGAATAGAGAAGTCAAGTGAGTCTTACCCCTCCTAGAGTTTGATCCGAGGCCACCTGCTCTGGGTAGTCGCCGCCGTCAATGTCATCGCTGTTGGAGTGACCGCCAGGACTCTGGACGTCGATCCCATGCGTCTCCAGGATTGCTGCTTCTTCGAAAAAACACAGGCCTCGCCATAACATATCTGAGCACTGGGCAGCGGGTCGAGTTCACAGACCTCGCCATAACTGAGCAGCGGGTCGAGTTCACAGACCTCGCCATAACATATCTGAGCACTGGGCAGCGGGTCGAGTTCTCACTGCCCCTACACCTCCCCTTACGAAAAAGAACTATAAGAATCTTATAGGAAATATAGGACAATATTATAATTATAGGAATCTTATAGGAAACACAGGAATATAGGACAAGATTCTATACTTATAAGAAATATAGGAATATAGGACAAAATTATATAATTATAGGAATCTTATAGGAAACACAGGAATATAGGACAAGATTATATAATTATAGGAATCTTTGGGACAAGATATTATGGTAAACTGTAATGGTAAATAGTATATACACTAAATACCGGTAAATATTATAGGAATCTTATAGTATTTGGGGACTGTAGAAGTCCTATAAGATGTAGTATATCTGCTGTAAGAACACTAAAGAGGGCAAGGGTGTTGTATTATACACTAATATAGAACTCCATTATTTTTGGATCATCATTCTTTTTTAGCAAGGGTCAAAGACGGATCTCTCTCCCCAGGGGGACTTCAACTTTACCTATGTTGGCTCTTCGCTTGATCTCCTTCCGCCGGTTGGCGAACCAGTTGTAAACTTTGAGGGATGTGACCCTCTCGAGGTCCGACAGCTTCTTCCCTGAGAGGAGGAAGAGACATGGCCTTAGTGCTGAGCCTGTAGACCTGCCTGCGCATGTAAAGTCTCTTTCTTGCCTAGACTGTACTGGTCATCTATTACTCCCTCTATTCTAGGAAAAAAGAGGTGTCTCTTTAATCCTACAATCATTTATATCATTTTGCACATCCTTTATTTAAAAAAAAAAAAAGAGAATGACAATGACAGTGTATCATTATTCTGAATAACTATTAATTTTGCTTTTGGTTCTTTGGTTGGGCATTCAGTCTCCATGTGGCGCGTTTTGCGACTGTCACCACCCAACTGTGCATTGTCGCTGTATCCTGTGTCATGTTGTGCAATGTTAAATAGACTTGGATGTTGATTGGCCACTGTGTTATATCTAAAATTGAATTCTAAGATTTTCAATGGCAGTATGTTCTTTAAATGGATGAGCTTCTTATTTTGAATGCAAATGGTAGTGTGTGTTAAAATGGGAGAATCTCACCTGGCTTCTGGATGACTGCGTTGCAGGCGTTGGCGATCTCCTCCCTTTTGGCCTCATCGGGGTACTGATTATCATTGAAGTAGCTGCAGGAGAAGAGCAGGCGTAGAACACAGGTGAGCTTCTGGACATTTCCATCCAGGACGGCTCTCCCTCCAAGACACCAGGCTTCTGCATGTCCAGTGCTGCAGTCTTTAAGGTCTTTGGTCATTGAAATGATTGGGGTGTGGTGCTTTCTCACTCTCAAACCTCCAAGGCTGTGAGTCTCACCTGTCCCAGCCTGCCAGGTGCTCTGCTGTGAGTCTTACCTGTCTATCTCTGCCAGGTGCTCTGCTGTGAGTCTTACCTGTCTATCTCTGCCAGGTGCTCTGCTGTGAGTCTTTCCTGTCTATCCCTGCCAGGTGTACTGCTGTGAGTCTTACCTGTCCCAGCCTGCCAGGTGCTCTGCTGTGAGTCTCACCTGTCCCACTGCCAGGTGCTCTGCTGTGAGTCTTACCTGTCTATCCCTGCCAGGTGCTCTGCTGTGAGTCTCACCTCTCCATCACTGCCAGGTGCTCTGCTGTGAGTCTCACCTGTCCATCCCTGCCAGGTGCTCTGCTGTGAGTCTCACCTCTCCATCACTGCCAGGTGCTCTGCTGTGAGCCTTACCTGTCTATCCCTGCCAGGTGCTCTGCTGTGAGTCTCACCTCTCCATCACTGCCAGGTGCTCTGCTGTGAGTCTCACCTCTCCATCACTGCCAGGTGCTCTGCTGTGAGTCTCACCTCTCCATCACTGCCAGGTGCTCTGCTGTGAGTCTCACCTCTCCATCACTGCCAGACACTCTTGAGTCCTCCCATCACTGCCAGACACTCTGCTCCATTGGCGACTGCCCGGGCGGAGGAGGCGAAACTGCCAGGGGTGGAGCCTAAGGGAGGCGGAGTCTGTCGCCACTCCACAATGTCCTCCAAGGCCAGAGGGGCGGGGCGCATGTTCAGAGTGGCACCTGGGGGTGGGGGGGGGGGCGGGGGTGGGGAGTCAGACACATATTGTGATGAGTAAAAAGAAAACGCAGGCTCACACAAATACACATCATGGTGCAACATATGGCTTTAGTCCAGTTCAACAAACACACAGCACATTTTTCTCAGAATTACACTTGAACACACACACACACACACACGGCAGGCTATGAAAGGGGGTCTACTATGTGTCCTTTGATAAGTGCATTGGGCTGTGAGGAGGAAGAGGGGGTGTTGCTCATTAGCAGTCAAACTCACTGGCGCTAACTGGCGAAATGCCCTTTATCCAGCCAGGGCAGCAACAACTTAATAGTCTGTCAGCTGGACAGAAGCCAGGCTGCAGACGGGGGTTGAGTTCTACCCCAAGGAAACAACCTAAAGAGGCAGATCCTAACGTGGACCCAGACTTGTCAGAGCCACCTGGACCCTGATCTTTCTCACCTCAGTAGGGTAAACAGACAGACAGGCAGGTAGACAGTCAGTCAGTCAGGCAGACAGACAGGTCTACCTCTGGGCAGCTCTGATGAGAACCATGATGCAGCATAACGCCTCATCTCATCCTCGGGCGGACTCCAGGGGTCACCTCCCACGTGTCACCACGCCACGCCCCAACACAATCACATCAATCACCGCTACGCTTAGACAACCTCCTGCCCCGTTACCAAGACTCCTTTTATGTCTGTCGGCTGCTTGAACGCTCGCCAAATCCCTACTGGCCTGGGCTCCCGGCTCTAACGGGGTGACATTGATCAGCCTGCGCGTCAGGCACTTTTTAACCATAAGTGGGGAAAGTCTCTGCAGAGCCAAGGTCGTCACCTGCTCTGCCAATCCCTCACAGGCTCACCACTGGCTTACACGGGAAGTTCAGGAGAAAGCCAAAAAAAAAATGAAGGACTACGCTATCTACGCATGCTAAGACATTTATGTCAGCTAAACGGGCCGTTAGCAAATGAAATCTGACTAACTCACATGATGACTGAAAAACACAAACACACACACTCACACACAGAAAAACACATGAATATGAGCTTAATGGAATGATATATTTAATAAAAAATAAATCTGCTGTGTAACGCAATGCAGATACAGGGATTCTTTATATGATATTTTATATCATTTACATAGTGACCTTTGGTCAGTGGCCTGTTATACATACATTTGGCCAGTGTTTTTTTTTTTTTTTACATCCATTTTAAAGCTGAGAGTTCACCACAGCCCCATCCAGTCACTGCAATGCACAGCCCTCCAGTCTGGCATGAGAGAAAAAAAAAAGAGAATAACTAGGCAAGAATTCCTATTCATGTCCTCAGTACACATCCATGTGTAAGGCTGGAGGAGCAGGAGCAGAAACTGCACCTCCCCTATGCTCGTCACAGCCCACCAGGGGGCACTGTCCTCCTACAGAGGCAACAGGAAATGGCGCAGCACTGTGGTGGCCAGAGGCTGATTACAGGTGAAGGCACAGCACAGACAGAGACAAGGACACTGGAGCATGGGGTTTGGGACGAGAGCTTTTAATCACGGATTTACTGCTTAATTGGCTGATTGATTGATTGATTGGGCAATTGATCATTATCTAATAATGGATCGATCGAGTCGAACAGCTGAAGAGGGGCTGCCCAGATGGGAGCAGGGTGCTGTTGCCGTAGCGATGGGGGTGGTGAAGTTGTTGTTGTTGTTGTTGCTGCTGCTGTAGTTGTTGTTGTTGGGCATTACCAGGCGTAGTCTTCTCTAGCTGGTACCAGCGGAAGAAGGCGCGTTTCTTCTGTTCGCTGAGGTCAGAGCCCTGTTGCAGCAGCCAGTGGGAGATACGACTCTGACTGATACCTACAGCATGGGAAGGGTGAGGGGCGGTAGAGAGAGAGAGAGGATGGAGAGAGGGAGGGAGGGAGGGAGGGAGAGCACAGAGGGAGAGAGAGAAAAAGAAAGGGATAAAGGAGATAATGAGTCGGAGATGGGAGATGTGGCAGAGATAGGAGAGCAGGAGAACAAAGTGGAACAGGGAAAAAACGAGGAGGAACAAAAGGAGGAGATCAAAATGAGGGAGAGATAAAGGGAAAAATGACATGGGGTAAAAAAGGAGGGCTCTATGGCAGTGAAGACAACTAAAAGTGAACGCGGGTTCCCCGGCTAAACGAACTAGACACCCAAACAGTGATAGCATTTGTTCCATTTCAACACATAGGCGTGGGACTGTGATGGGTAATATCCACAGTGTCCGTTCACACACGTTAGAGCCAGAGCTGTTTCTACTGTAGCACATTCGAAACTGAGCTGGAGAAAGGGGTGAGGTGAATCAGTCTGTAGGTGTAGTAGTGAAGCAGTGAGTTTGTGGGTGTAGTAGTGAAGCAGTGAGTCTGTGTGTGTAGTAGTGAAGCAGTGAGTCTGTGTGTGTAGTAGTGAAGCAGTGAGTCTGTGGGTGTAGTAGTGAAGCAGTGAATCTGTGAGTGTAGTAGTGAAGCAGTGAGTTTATGGGTGTAGTAGTGAGATTGTTGGTGTAGTAGTGAGTTTGTTGGTGTAGTAGTGAAACAGTGAGGCTGTGTGAAGCAGTGAGTCTGTGAGTGTAGTAGTGAGTCAGTGGGTGGAGCAGAGAGTCTGTGGGTGAAGCAGTAAGTGTGTGTGTGAGAGAAGCAGTGAATGTGAGACTGTGGGTGGATAGAGGGGTGGTGTGTGAGGCAGTGAGAGCAGCCTACCTGTGACCTGAGCCACCACTGCCTGAGAGATACGCCGATTCCCCAGGAAGGCTTTAATTTCCTCCTTTATTATGGCACTGTCCCGTCTGTGGATCCAACACACACACACACACACACACACACACACACACACACACACACACACACACACACACACACACACACACACACACACACACACAGTATTACATGTGAGTCATCCATGGGTTAGATGATTCAGAATATTTCTTTTCTCAGTTTATGCTCAGTCCTGGAACATTTGAGAGAAACTGGAAGAAAAAAAAAAAGCATGAAATGTCAGTGTGAAATTGTCGCTCACTCCCACTGAGTATAACACTTGCCTGCTAACGTCTCCAACACAAACACAGACACACACTGTACTGGTGAACGGCACACCTGGTTCAGTTTATGGCCCAGTGTTTTAACCTGTGAGGCGACGTGCTCTAACAGGAACTCGCACTGCTGATGAAAGCATTCAGTCCAGTCCTCCCCATCTGCTTGGCTTCTCACCGTGCTCCTCCCTCCACACCCTCCTTCTGTCTGCACAGCATTAGCGTACGCTAGCCAACGTACAGTACATACAGAGCTAGACCAGAAAAGCAACTGATCTGGAAAACACCAACTCATTCTTAAGAGCAATCCTCTGTTTATTTGTGGCGTGTGTGTGTGTGTGTGTGTGTGTGTGTGTGTGTGCGTGTGTTGTGTGTTCATTTAATGTATGTTATCAGTGTAATGCCTATGACCTAAAAGCACCTTAACAGGTTACTTTAACAAACAAACACAATGTCCAAGGACTTTGTGTTCTCAGTCTCAATCTGATACTAACATACTCTTCATGAAATGAAACACCCTCTCATTCAAATGTCCATAAGTTCATTCACTGTACACAATCCACAGAAACTCTGCATGTAGTATTCCCATTACATAGGCTACTCATCAGACGCATGGTCTAGTGATGCCTCCATAGTCCCATTATTCCACTGACCTGAATCTGAGCACTTTCAATAAGAAACAAGATATCAGGCTTTAATCCACCAGACATGACCCCAGCTCTACTCTGTAAGACAGCTGCCCTTCGGCCTATCAGGTGTCAAGAGCTGATGGCGTATATGTGTATGTGTGTGTGTGTGTTTTATAACAAGGGGATCTGAAACACTGATACATACTTAGCACATACTAAGCTCCTCATATGATAACTTGCTAAGTGCTATCTGCTTACATTCCACAAAAAAAGAGAATAAATAATTTGCAAACACCAGCTAGGTGAGGAGAATCAGATTGTTGTCCAAAAGTTTGCTTCTTTTGCATCTACTACTAACTGTCCCAGCAAGGGAGTTAAACGTTTAGCACATACTGTAATTGGTGGCAACAGTCACTCTATAGACTATTGTGTTGTATCGGACTGGCTATGCCCAGCAGTGGAACTAACCTCATTAGTTCCTCCACCTTGTCTTCGATGTCCAGCTCGTCCTCCGTAGGCTCGTACCCGTAGGGCCGCGGGGGGGCGCTGGTGACGGGGTAGCGGGGCGGCGAGAGCTTACCGTTGGGCATGACGGCCAAGGCGTCCCCGCGCCCGTTCTGGGCCGAGGTAGGCAGGGGCATCGGGGTTGGCATGGAGGGCGGGGGCAGGGAGAGTGGCAGCGCCATGGGAGGGGGCGAGGTGTCGTAGTTGTTGGCTGAGGATGGTGAGAGAGCGGCACCCCGATAGGCCGTCTGGGTTGCCGTGGAGGTCGTGGAGGTGGCCGCGGCGATGGCGGCTGAGGCGTTACAGTTGGACGAGGCGAGGGGGCTGGAGGTTTTGCCGGTGGAGGAGGAGGCGGTAATGCTGCTGTTGCTGTTGCCGCCCGGCGACGGGCGCAGGTTGTTTGGTTTTAGCGCCCAGGCCCGTTGTTGTGGGCCCGGGCGGACAAAGGAAGGGGGGCGGGCGGCCAACTTGTCCCCAGTGCTCGCGGTCGAGCCGCTCCAGGGTGTCCAGCGCGTGCAGGATCTCCGGCTTGGTCATGCCCGTGCGACGCAGCCGTTGGAGCAGGTCGATCTGCTCGATGGTGTACCGAGGCTCGTCTGTGTAATGAGACATTCTGGACAGAGAGAGAGAGAGAGAGAGAGAGAGAGAGAGAAGGGGATGGAAGGAGAGGGCGAGAAGAGAAAGGGAAACGTGTGAGTGTGAGAACAAGAAAGAGAAGGAAAGAGAATGGAGAGATACAGTATGGTGAAAACAGGCCAAAAGACCGAGAAAAAGAGAGAAATAAAGAGTAAGATAGAAAAACAGAAAAGTGGAGGATGGTGAATAAAGAGTGAATGAAATCGAGAGGGAGAAAGAAGACAGACAGAGAAAGTGAGAGACACAAACACAAAAATGCAAAACGTTTATTTTTAGAAAACTTGTCAAACTGTCTGTCACTCTCAAGTTACAGTATACAAGAACATATTTCTGTATCTGACAAGTAGAAGGTTAGGGTTCCTATCTGTCCATCAATCCAGTCCAGTCGTGGTCTGATTAAGACCTGGGCATAGAGGTCTGACTTAACGCCACATGACTCCAACAAGGGAAAACACAGATCAAACAAACCACAAACTCACTGCCCTTAACCAGAGCAACACAGACAGGCCATCTTTGTTAGCTCTAGATCAGAATATTGTTGTTATGTTCTTGAACTGATGACAGATAGCAGAACAGAAAAAAATCAGAACTTCTCTCTCATGTAAGAACATAACACGTTCAGAGAAGCATTGACCTTATAAAACTACTGATGATGTGGCTGTTGTTAAATCAACGACAAGTCCATTTCTGTGTCTCACAGAAAGTAAGGCGTAGTCTTTCATTTAATGTTGCATACAAGAGTATAGCTGATTTGTGATGTTGGTGAGATTGTAAATGTAGTGTTGACATCCCCTGCATTCAGTGAGACTAGATTGTTACAATGAACTTGCCATTTATTTGACCGCTTGAAATCATGTGAACAAAGACATTTGTGTGTAGAGTGCACTTGTTGACATAAACTGCATCTTTGAAGTTCTGCACATGAACTATAGTGGTCTCCCTAAAGGGGGTTTAGCCACATATGGATTTTATTTGTATGTTTGCTGCTCACCATACAGTTTAATCTGACTGATTTAACTGTGAGTTCTAGGTTGTCAGTAGCCTGACGTTGTCATACTCCAATTCTAGTCAGAATATGAACTTCCCGACCTCAAATGTTGTGGGTGGGACTAAGTTTGGCTGGCACCCAGGCTAGGTTCTCAGCTTAACTCTCTCTGCTTTGGATGCCGAGAGTCAAAGGTGGGACGTTAAGTTCCCTTCAGGCATAACAACAAAACACATCATCCTTCTGTCAGAGACAGGAGCCTATGTGTGCTTCTTGCTACCATGAGCACCTTCAACCATTCTACTGCCCTAGATGCCCTCCACCTGACCCTCGGTTGCCCTCATCTAAAAATATACCCCTCTGTTCCTTCTCCAAGTCCCAGGTGGAGACCTACCTCACTGAGGTAAAAACTGGTATTCAGCTAACCTCCTCCCCTTTGAATTAAATCATTGAAATCATGTTTACCTCACTCAAGAGCGGGTGTCTATTTCACATCTGTTGTGAATATAGATATTTTCTGTGCATATGTGTGAGGGTGTGTCGACCATTTCCACTCCTTTGATCGCTTTCCATTGCGCAAAAGTAGGACAGATCTACTGTAGCCGGGCTGGAGAGAGTGATGTGGCACACGGACAGCCTATTACATATCACGATAGTCTACCATGACAACAGATCCTTTGCTCACAGTGTTCCCGCCGTCGTATGACATATAGTATGAAAGCATGCACTGGCTGCCTTGCCTTCATCACTCTCTCACACACTGCAGATAGCACACACACACACACACACACACACACACACACACACACACACACACACGGGTCCTTCATCCCACACACAATCACATCTGCCCACGGCCTGCGGCTCCTCGGAGATTTATCGGCCTCTCTCCAACCACCCGGCTCTAACAGCATCCACCCTGGGCTCCACCCACCACCACCACCACCACCACCACCACCACCACCAAACCACTACCACAATACAATATCGCCAGTTATCAGAGAACTTCAGCAGGCTTTTTTAAGCACAGCGGCAGAACAATCTGGCTTAGTCAGGGGTGGGAGGGAGTGTGTGTGGGGGGGTGGGGTGGCAGATGAGATGGGATGGATGGGGGGCATATGAGATGGGATGAGGTGAAATGGTGGTAATGGCTGGCTTAAAGGAGATAAAAAAAAAGCCAAGAATTATTTCCATCTAAGACAGCCGACTGAGAACAGGCTCGTTCTTTTAAATCTCCTTCTCCTGTGCTGCTTTGTTATGTAGACTGTGAAAGAGAAGATGAGTCATCTAAGGCGGCTGTAGGGTCTTATGCGCTGTGCTGTGCTGTGCTGTGCACGCAAAAATGTACAAAATGTGCCATGGAGAAGAGCACAGCGTACACCAGGAAGACACCAGCCCTGTAGGCTGTGCTACCACCAAGGCATGTTATGTCTTGCAGTTATGTCTGATAAAAGTTTAAGATTGAGTTAGGAGACATCACTTTTGTTAGTGATGTGAAACTGGAGTAGAGTTCATTACATACGATAATAAGCAGGCAAATTGCTTTTCTTTTTGGGCTTAATTGTCGTCTGCCTTAGGCCTAATGTTGATCACCACAAACAAACACACACAAACTGATATCCTGAGACTCAGAGCAAACTATTGACTTTTATACAGACAGAAGATATATTCAGTGTCCCTGTACATCATCACTGCATTTGTCACTCCTTGTTTTGTGCCATATTTGCCTGCTCTTATTTTAAAGTGACATATTTAAGCCTATGTGTCAGCACACCAGCAGTGACCGTAGACGTGCAACAAACAGCAACACAGTGTGGTTACTGAAATGATGCCTTTCCATCTTTAGACACTTTTTCCTACAGGTGTGCATATTTTTAGCTTGCCAGCGGTGGTGAAAAACATAGCCTTGCACTTGAATTCCTCCAGTGCCAGATGCAGCAACAACAAGGCTAAGCAGCATCTGTGGCCACAGTCCATGTTGCCAGACCACCTGGACTAAAAAAAAAAAACCCCTCTTTGTTCTTCTTCTGTTGGTGTTTGAGGGCCCTTTTCAGTAGCTTGTGAATGTAAAGCTTAAGGTATAGGCTACTAATGCACACTGACAGCAATTCTGATGTAGCCTGGAACAGATATAAGACTGAGCAACCAGGGCGAATGGAATTTGTGAAGTAAAAAGAAAGCAGCTCTGGCGTATTAAATTAGAAAAAAGAAAAGGGGGGGGGGTGGATAAATATGTCGCATTTGTTCCATCTTTTATAACGCCTAACGTTATAACGTTCCATCTTTTATAAGTCTCACTCTACAGCTGTTCCTCATATAATGTCAAGCACCTCGACAGGAGCAGTTTAGCTCTGCTGACAAGCGCTCCTCAGGTTTATTCATGCACCTTTGCTCAGCAGAATCTCCGCTGAAAGATTTCCGTTCACACAAGCCTGCAGTATGGCCGCAGGCCTTTGAAGTTCAGTGAATAGATGCCTCCCAATCCTTAGGCTCTGAGCTGGATGAAGTCTGCCCTCACGGAGAGATTATTACTATCCTCTGTGTTTTTTTAATGCTACATTTCAATGACATCAAAACTTCCATTTCCTATCTTGGTCATTGGTCAACAATTTATTTAAATCTGCATAGGATATTCATTTTTGAACACAGGGAGGAGTGCTTCAGCCTGATTCATTTAACCCATTGTCTATGGACACAACCAGGGCACAACTTTAAAGTGTGTGTGTGTGTGTTTGGGGGTGGGGGGGTTCATGTAAACCATATGTCTTTTTCTATGGTTATCATCAGTGCATGAACAGGGAGAGGGGAAGGGTAACCTGACGTGGTTCAGCTCAAATGCGTCTAAGAATAAGGGTTGGGAGTAATTCTAATTTAACAAGATTCACTGCCATACAACTAGGCTACACAATGACCTTCGCGATGCTCACTATACGCATAATCTTCTGATTCTAAATACATTGTTTTTTTAGTTTATATCAGCAGCCTAGAATAGCCAGTCGAAATGGTAATAATGTTGCAATTGTAATACGTTCTGAACATAGCTACAACTGACTCAAAGTTGAGTCCATTCACAAACTGTGTCAAATTGTATCAAAATAGATATCTCAAGAACCAAAGCGCATGCCACAATGTTTTGTCACATAATTCAAAATGCAGAGTCTTATAAAAAGCCTACGTCTGCGCAATAATGTCAAAGTCTTTGTTACACAAGTTTTGAAAAGAACGCACAATCTGAAAAGTTGTGCAGCGTGTCTTGGACTTGAAATAGAACTTCACGCAGTGGGCTGTGGCTGCCTCTGCCGCCATTGGCACTTGGCAGAGACGACAACATTGGGTAGTTCTCTTAAGTAACGTTAGGGGTTATAAATAGCAGTCCCGCCAACACAAGTACTTCTGCTTGCCTAACTAGTAAAACCCTCGCGAGGATGTGATCCGATTAGGTGTTGACTTTTAGGTTTAAGAGATAGCTTGTTCCGTAACTAGAAGTTTAACTTAGAATTCACTAGCTAGCAAACAATAGCTAGCAAGGTAAATTAGCCTCACCTAGCTCACTAGCCAGCTAATCTTGCAACATATTCAAGCTAGCATTATACGACTGATGCATTTTTTTTTCATGATTGCATTGCAGCTACCCAGTCAATGATGTCTTGCAAGACACGCTACATGTTATGAAGGATGCCAAATCAAATGTAAAGTAACGCCCGTATAACAAATCACGTTGCACCTCGCTGTCTCTAAATTATACAATTTGATAGCTAGCTCGCTAGCTGATGTAATGGCTTTATAGTAACTAACGTATATCTAACGTTAACGTTACTGATGCCGACCGACCTACCATTATGTGACAGTTCACTTTCCGTTAGCAAGGTAGGAACTTTGCTAACTAGCTAGCTAACTGTCGCATTACCGAACGACTCTGCTTTGAACTGACACAAACTTTTACTCGACTCCAATCATATATGAAGCTTGCTTTAATCTCAATCAGAATGCATAGTTAATGTGCAATTGTCTGCATGTAACGGGTCCATGTCAGAGGCATTTGCTGGCGCGTTAGCAACGTACATTGGCTAACCACCGTCAGTGATACTTCAAGCTAACGCCAAATCACAATTCTGTATAGCGTGCTAGCGACAAAGCTAGTCATAACAATATTTTGTAAACTCTTGACAGCGTTGACAGAGTATCGGAGTGCATGCGATGCGTGAACAATTACAAGCAGCGCTTGTTAGCGGTGTAAACAGACAATGGACAAGGGTCTGGTTTGCAAGACAGAGGTCAAAGCAAAATAATAGCCAGACTTGTTTGCAGAGCCCTTTTGCTCACTTCATAATTTGAGCTGGCGTTAACGTTATAGTCTTACCTTGATCTGTGAATCTTGGGCCTCTGTCCACCACAGCATTTAATTACTGGGCAATGTATTGGTCCTACTGTAACTGTTTCCCCTGATTCCCGACACAAATATGCACCGGGGATTTTGTTTGCTTAGCTCGCCCTCGCTGTCCTCCTAAATTGATTTCATTTCGATGCGAGACAGATTTGCCTTTGTCTGACAGACAGAAGCCATATTGATATTAACAGTAGGCACTATGCGGTTTCATGGGAGTCGTAGTTCCCTTGGCATGAAGAACCGGGAGGAATGATGAGTATGAAGCGACTAGCAAACCCTGAGCAAAGCCGTCCGTCAGTCTACTTCTTCACCTCTGATTTGTATGTTTTCTTGCTGAAATGACATTTGATCTGATGACATTATAGAAGGTTATTGTTGCGATATTATCGGACATTAAATAGCCTAGTATGAGAAAACATTCAATGGGCGATAGTACAGTTGATAAGTCATATTAGAGGCCAGTTTTGTAACCTAAGTCTTTGACAAATTTTGGCACACGTCTGACACGAGCGCAGGGGACGAGTAATGATAATGATGTCCACTTAATTGTCTAAGCAATCAGTCAGAAGTAGGCTATTGCCTGGTCATAAAGTGTCTGGAGTGGCAACTGACGCTCCTAGCCTGCGCGGAGAACTTTGGGGAACGATTTCCTAAATAATTTTGGAATGACATGGGTGCCCTCTAGTGATCGCTGATAACATAAACTGTCCACAGTCTCTACATTTAATTGTTACATAATATGGGTGTGGCAGTTAGACGTGTGACATAGCCTATAGGTTTACTTCCAAAGCAAACTAAGACACAATAGAAAGTGGGACTCCCAATTATACAAATAATGTTCATTGCCTAAATGAAGACAGTGTCTCATTAAGACTCAGCAGGAGACAGATTGTTTTGGTTATATTCAGAAGACTTCTGAGGAGTTTTGAACATTTGCTCACTTAAAAAGCAAGCATCAAAGAGTCATAAGGAGAGCCTCTGGTAAAATTAGACACAAAAGTTTTTTTTTGCAAAGTTCTGAAAAACTCACTATAGGCCTACCATACCATTGATTCAGGCAATACATTTGAGCATTTCTTCTTGTTCAGGAGTAGCCTACAGAATGGGCATTACACGGAGCAAGCAAGGTTATTCAATTTATTATCTGGTGCAGTGTGACCTGTCAGGATGTAGCAGGAGGTTGATTTGGCTAATATTGAAACTAAAAGCAGAGGCACATGCTATGCCTGGTGCTGTTGTCATGACACAGAGTTAAACAACTTTAAAGGAGAATAGGGAAGACAAAATCCCCATTAAAACAGGGGTTAATCTTAAAATCACCATGCATTGCTTTGACTTCATAGGTACAATATATGTGTCCCAAACAGCTCAAGAGCCAGTGATGAGTCTCGAAGATCATGTCTGTTGCAGTGTCCAAACCAGCAGATTCATAGGGGCCCATAAGTCATGTTGCTATTACAAAAGAAATTCATTGTCCAGCTTCCAGTCACAGCTGTCTGCACAGACTCTGGTTAAAAAGACCAAAAAGGATAAATCCTTGGCTCTTGGGTTGTGGCAGTTAACAGTGAAACAGTGCTTTTTATGTCTCCAAATCCTTACATCCTTTGTTGAAGAGTTACTGTGTATAATGTTAGTCATGGATACAGCGTTTTTACATGTTGGAGAACAAAAATGTATTGTGCATGAATTAACAGATTACTTTATCAATCCAAAATACAAATCTGATCAATAAGCTATTACATTGAGTGTAAGGGAGGGAACATTGGATGCACCATATGTCATTGAGCTTTCACTTTCAGCTGTTATAACAAAATGCCATTCAAAATGCAACAGGTATGTTACAACATTTGTAATAGATGTGGTGTTAGCATTTAGTGTTCGGCGTTCATGCTAAGCCTTGGCATGAAATTGGCGAAATGATTTTTTGGTCTTACAAAACTGCTGGTTGAAGAAATCAAATGAACAATGAGTCATATGATTCATCATTAAAATCAAATAAAAAACAAACTTCATAATGTGTCTCCCCAGTCATATTAAAAACAATTCGAGGGCACACATTTGTGTCATTACCCAATGAACGAGTAAAAAAAAAAATGGGTTTATATGGTAATAGTAACCAAGAGGGCACTAAATTGTTTTTGAACATGACTTGAAATTAACATGAATTCACACACTTGAACATGAACTAAAACTTTATTTTGTTCACTTGTTTAGTAAGTAGACAAATATCTATCTAAAGCTGTTTACCTGCTTGTCATTTAAAGTGCTCTATGTGACTTGAGTACTGAAATGTTCTGTTAGTATGACAAAGAGACAAAAATATTCATCTACCAGACTAACACTTCTGGTGTTTAGCTTGTGCTGTATCCAACCAGTTCAAACACTCAACAGGTGTTTTACCTTTCAGTTAAATATTTTATCACAACAATGAAAAAGCGTGAAAAAATATACTCCTTGTTCTACTGTTTCTCTCATTGAACCTCTTCCGAGATTTCATCTCAGAGGAGGACAGTGCAAACTGGCTAAATGATTTGATTACATGTTTGGTCATTTGTGTCTTTGTCAGCGTCTCCTGCCACTCATCTGTCCACGCTGGTCTCTGCCAGGCGGTTATTCATGATGCCCAGGGCGCCGACGCCCCTGGAGAACTCGTTGTGCCGACTGCTGGAGCCAGGTGGACAGACGTGCCCGTTGGCCGTCTCCGACAGCTGCTTCTGCATGATGGCCAGGTTCACCTTGTTGGCGGCCAGGAAGTCTCTCATGGAGATCATCTCGCCCGACATCCTGCGGCCGTCTGTCTCGCTCTCGTTGATGGCGTCCGTGTCGATGGAGATGTTGCGGCGCACGCGCAGGTGTCCTGGCACAACGGCGTTCCTGCGCGGGTTGAAGGCCTTGCGCGGGCAGTGCCTGCACGGCACCTCTATCTTCCTCAGCAGCCAGTTGAGCACCTGCTTGATGACGATGGAGATGACGTTGAAGAGCGAGTAGATGCAGCACACACCCATGAGGATGAAAAGGAAGTTGCCAAGGCGATAGGCCGACTGGTTGCCGTTCGCCGCCCGCTGGCTACTGACCATGTCCCCAAAGCCGATGGTGCTGAAGGCCACGAAGCAGAAGTAGAGCGAGTCGAGGTAGGCCCAGCCCTCCACGGCTGAGTACATGGCCGAGGCGCAGCAGGAGATGGCCACCGCCGCCACGCACAGGATCAGCATCACGCAGTACACTGACGGCTTCCAGCCGGACAGGCTGTCTGATGGGGGACCCCTGACCGCGGCGGTGCCACTGTCCTGCGGCGCCACGCCGTTCCGTCGCCGCTTCAGCTCGTGGCAGGACTTGAGCACATAGGCCAGCACGGTGATGATGCGCTCCAAGAAGAGGTTGAAAAACAAGATGGTGGCCGCACACCCAATCAGGCCATAAAAGATGAGGAATACCTTCCCTCCAACAGTGGCTGGAGTGGTCATCCCAAACCCTTGGCAGTAAGAGAAACTGGATTAGTGTGGCCTGTGAAGCCTAATAACACTGGGGGTCTCCCACACAATGATTTTTCCTTTGAAGATGTCCCTGTCTAATCAATAAGGAACCCCCCTGAGGGGTACATTTGTGACACGTACAGTTCCTCTTTATCACCCTGTTCTCCAGCTCAACAAAGTAACCCTGGTTGCCCCTAGTGATGGCAACTAATTCTCATATGCATAATCCTGCTCTCTTTGCTCAAAGGGTAAAATGTAAATAACAACAGGGTTTTCTGCCTGTTTATCCAAACGGGGTGAGAGCACTATTTAAATGGTCTTTTAGCCATAGCACCTCTCAAGGGACATCTTATTAGAAGACAGAAACTGCATTATGAATGCCTTTTTATCAGCCCATTATGTATAAAGCCTTTAACCAGTACCTTTCCTTAACAGAGCATGGAAATACCATACATTTGAAGACTGATATGAGGTGGCTTCAGTTCTTTCATGGCCTTGTTATGTTTGAGGAACAGACCTACTGCCTCATTTGTAGTCTGCTGAATAAACAATAGAGGAGTCTGACATAATCTTATAACACAATTCTCTAAGGCGGTCACAGTTATGCATGTAACACCACAACTTAATCTAATTGAGCTTCAGCCATTTACAAAGATCAACCTACAGGCTTACACATGTCTAACACATTTATCACATGCCAATGACCATATTAATTTTGTTCTGTTGTCTTTAAAGATATGGAACTTTTACGCCTTGAAATTTGAAACAGAGTTGGATTAAGTCATTATAGCAAAAAAGTAGGTTTATTGTTCTCAAATTGTAACTGAGGTAATACAATTCAATTAACTAGGTTGGTGGCTGAGAGGCTTATCAAACCTTGTGCCTTGTGTTGAGGGACCTATCTGATTATGAACTAATGTGAAATCAAAGGCAGCTTAGCTTAGATACAGATAATTAAGTCGCAGCAGGTCATATGCCTTATTCTTACTCATGAATGTGGTCTTTATAAAAATGCTGTTGCATGTTGCCTCACCAATTGTGGAGACCACTGTACCGACGAAGTAGAACGCGCCGGTGAAATCCCAACGAGGTCGGAGCACGTCCACACGGATGCCGGCCACGTTCGCCTCCTCGTAGTGCCTGAGAAACTTCTCCAGGTCGCTTTTGCTCAGGTTATGCCTCTGACTGAACTGTTCAAACCGCTGAGCCCATTTCTCCTTAGCTTGTTTCTCTTTGGGGTGCTCAAGTGCAGAGAAGACAGCGGCTCCGCAGAGCAGGTAGATGATGATAAGAAGCGCCAGCATCACGAACCTTGCGTTATCCTCGTTCACTGGACCGAACCCACAGCAACAAGCACTGCGACATGCCATTATGTTATTAGAGTTGAGCAGATCCGAGACACCTTCCACATTTTCAGTATATGTGAGCAGCTTCCCATCCGTGAGCAGCTTCCCATCGATATATTTCCACAAAGACCTGTCATTGCGAAGTCGCCGCTGAAAAAATGGTTACTTTTCCTCGAGTGTTTCATGCGCGTTCCATGGGGTGTGAAAGCCTATGTTGCCGAAAAGCAAAAGAAAGACTTCGCAAATAGTCAAGTGAGTACAGGTTGTTGCCAAATAACAGTTCATCACAGACACCTGCATTTCTTCAACACGCCTTTTAACAGTCATTTACAAGCGTTTACCATGTAGCCTAGCCAAAACTGCAATTTTACTCGTAACCAAAATTCCACATGTGCAATTTTAAAAGAACAGAGACATTTCGATACCAAAACTGAACAGCAACTACATTTTGCATTCAGAAACAGTAGAAAACATCGTCTATCAACCCGTGACATTAATTAATTTAGGTGACTACATGGGTAGCAAACAGCCTAAATAAAAGTAAAATAAAAAAATACAGGCTCTTAAACAAAATGCTTTGTGCATTAATTGTTGATGCTGTGCCCAAAGTATCCACGTATCCAAAGTTTGCATCCTTTATAGGACAGGCTATTTCGATTCGTTACGATCTGAGTGAGATTTTCTTAATCCTGGAGATTTTAAAATCGTGACCATCAGGTCCTCTGCAACAGAAACCTTCAATGAACAATCGATGATCGTTGCGTGCTGCGCGCGTCTCCCCCAGTCCAAGTCGTCATCTGGGTGCTTACCAAGAGCAAAACACCGAACAACAATCATATTAACTCCGTATTTGCCAACACTTACTGTCTTACTGTCTTACTTACACAACACTGACTAAGGGCACATGTAACGTTGAAGATATAATCAAATCTGTCTATATAAACAGCTAACTACTGTAATTCTCCGTCTTGGGTTTTTCTTATGAACTCCGAACAGATAGAAAAGTGTGTTGTGAAGTTGACTGGCATGATGGATGCGCTTGTTGATTTGCTCCTGTTCACCATAGGAGGGTGCTGCACTGCCGAAGGCAAGATGCCACAACACTGATACAGCACCCTCCCCATTTATCTGCACCACTGGTAAATATGAGTGAAGAGAGGGATTAAAACAAATATTTTTTGGTGTATTATCTTAGCTTCACAATGGAAACAATGAGGGAAAATCCAACCTTGAAGGGAGAAAAATATTTCAACAAAAACACATGTCTGGAAGTCTGAGAAAGGGCCGTAAGGGCTTGAAACGTTACCAAAATAAAAAAAAAATACTTAAATGGGAGCTCTACATTGTGCGGATATTCACTTTGTCTTGTATCTATTCTTCGATCCTGCACCTGGATGAATTTTGGATGTGCGTGATAAAACTGTGCTTTTTCAACAAAAACACATGTGCCACACTTATTGGCAAGAACATCGTTTAAACAAAAGGCAATTGAAACTTATTTTCATTTAAATTCAACTTCTTTAAGGTACTCTTTGAAGTACCTTGAGCTTTGAACCATGACTCCTGTTTCATTGGCCCAAAACAGAGGTCAACTGCTCGTCATTCTCAAGGTACTAAGCAGGGAACTAAATATGCACAATTTGCTTTGTATATTCCAATTTCATGAGAGGACTAAATATGGGAAAAGGGAGCCTTTACATAGAGTATAACACCGGGGTGCCAATAATTGTGGCCCATGTGTTTTTGTTATTTCTTTAGGACGATATTTCTTCTCAGAATAAATAACTTTCCTTCCAGGTTGGATTTTTTTTATACTCATCTTTATCAGGGGTCCCAGAAAATGTGAATGGTGCCATATTTGGTAAGGTTTGCATGTATTTATTCAAACTTAAATAGGCCATATGTATATCCCCCAACAACTTCATGCTAGATATTTGGCTGTTATGAGCCTATCAACAGTTTCTTTACATGGTCTTCATAACAACTTTTTGGAGCACACTAGGCTATAGGATCACTTCAGTTAATTTGCCAAAGTGCTTCATTCAAATAGAAAATTTAAAAAGGATGTCTGGTTCCAACTAATCATATTTGAACAGCGGTGGGCATTTTGGTCAGAGGCGTTTGTGATGGATTCATTAATGGCTGGTGGGAGAGATCAAAGCAGTTGTTTAGTGGCCTGCAGTAAAGAAAATGTCCAGACATGTGGTTGGGGGTTCAGGAGAGTTCATATCTTTGAAATGGCTGCCCCTTTTATAGACCCCTCAACACACCAGAGAGAGAGAGTGAAGGAGAATGAATGATCAGCTCCCAAAGGCATGGACTCAGGAGTCATAATAGCATTTTTATGGTGAGCTACAGTATACTGAAGGGCTCTCCAGCAAATGGATTTAGAGATCACCACGGCTGAGGCATCGACGACAAGACGTTGGTACCTTGTTTGACTTCACAGCATCCTGATAACCTGCATAACATGCATAATGTTTACTATTGAGATGGCCAAACCTGTTTGATGAAGTTTCTTGTAAAAAGACTCATCATATGTCATTTCTTATGTTGGCTTTCACTTATGTGGCCTAGAAATTGAGACAGTTCAAAATCTCAATCTCAAAAATCTATCCAAGATTTCTATGCATTGTCTGTTAGAAACCAAATAGGTGGCTTGGCCAAGGAAATGTCATAAACCTTTTGCTTTTGGAAAGTAAAATCCATAAAAAAATATTTGTTGGCATGTTGGGGTTTGACAAGTTATGAATATTTCAGCAGCATTGCAAACTAGTATTTTTCTGATTTTTCCATGTCATTTTCTTTCCAATTATTATTGTGACCAGTGTGGTCATACATGGTTTTTATGGCATGATTCAATCCACCCTCTTCATCAGAATTTCTTAAGAAGCAACAGGTCAAGTGGCAGACTCCTGCAAAGGAAAATTAGGACCACAAGGTACAGCAAGTCTTTTGTGCCTACAGCAATTTGACTGTACAAAAATAGATTTAAAACTTTTAAAGGCATTTTAAACTATGAACATATTGTATATATCAGCCCTTAACTATTTTAATTATTCACACATGCTTGTCATGTTTCTTCAGTGTTTACTGTTTTGTCTGTCTTGTCCTTGTTCTTTTATGTTTTAATGTTTAAATATTTTAATGTTTTTATTGTTATTTGTATTTATGTTTTTGTTATGAAGTAGGCTGTATAACAACAGAGTGTGTAATGGTGACCACATGAATTTCCTACTTGTGGATAATAGAGTTTACCTGGACCATGACCTTGATGTAGCCCCACAAGGCTGCTAAGGAATACAAGCTTTTGGGACCCGGGGGCCACTCCGCCTACGCGTTGTCCTGAAAGCTGGGGAGACTGGAAGCAGTTTTTGTGGAATAACTTGCCAATCGTTGTGCCCAAGATTATGAATTTTCAGGGGGTACGTTGGTCTCAAGGAGGCGCATCAACCCACTTCATAACAGCTCATTTCTCATGCAAAGTGAAAGACGTAAATGCAATAATTGGGCAATATCTTGTGGCAAGAAGGTGTGAGCTGTATGCATTGTGTCATGTAGGATCACTAGCACAACCTCTGGACACATGCCAAGTTTCGTGAAATTCTGTACAGAGGGGGTGCTGAAATTGAGACATTTCTGTTTCTCAAGACCTGCTGGAGATCAGGTTGAAATTTACATTTACATTCTCACACACACACACACACACACACACACACACAGACATATGCACTTGCACGCACACACACACACAATCACAGGCACACAGGCAGTGCACACGTTTGTACAGACACACAGACAAATAGACTGGTGCACACATATTGGTAATGCACACACATCCACACACAAAGTGGCACACTATGGTAAAAAATCTACACATACCACAAAGTAGTGTGTAATATTGACACAAGAATACTTTTTACTGACTTATTTTAGTGAGAAAGAGCACACAAGCTTGTGACCTTGTACGGACTATGACAGGGGTCGGCAACCTTTTCTCTTTAAAAGGGCCATTTATTTGACCAGAAATAAAAATAAGTTTGTCTGGAGCTGCAAATTTAAACCATTTAAAAGAAATCAGTTTAAACATGTTTATCTTTATTACTGTAGCCTCAGGCATATGGCAAACTTGCCATACTCTGCATATGCTGCATTGTACAGTATAATTTTTTCACTAAATGTCGGGACAGCGTGAAGCTTAACAACTATATGAAATTGTTAAAAAAAAAATTGATAACTTCCCTTTTTAGAGAAAGCCAGGGAGCCACTAAAGCAGAGCTAAAGGGCCACAGGCTGCCCACCCCTGGACTATGAGGGTGAGTGTGGCTTTAGAACACACACATTGTTGAATTGTTGTTCACATTTTGTGATATTTATCCAGTATATAAGCAACAAATTGAGTTTAGACAATCATTGAGCAACCGAGGGGGAGAGCATGTGAGAAGTTTACAAGGGGATAGAGGGAAGTTGAGAAGTGCAATTGATTTTCTTTGAATACATGAAGCACTGTGTGTGTGGCAGTTATATTACTGTAAAGTATGTGCTGCTATGCTGTACATCTAGTTTTCTTAAAATTCAAATAATATATTTATATATATATATATAGAATATATGGAATTTGACAAGGAATGAAAGGACATACCGGTATTAGTTAAATTCCAGTGTGGGTAAACAATGCTCAAATAACCTTTTTGCCTCTTAAACAACCATTAGAAATTGGACATCCGATTTCCATTGTCACGGTACAATACTCAACCCGAGTGAATCATTACGCTTCCTGCCAATCAAATTAAAAACAGCTCATAACAAGTAGAGCAGCTTCATTACCTTGTCTGGGTCTGGAGATGGTGCTCGGTCTAAACAGCTTGTCACTCACACTGTTAATGTTTGAAAGTACAGCATCATCCACTGAGAATGTATTATTTGTAATATGCAATGGTGTGATAACAGACTTCAGGATTTCACAGACTTAAACAGGACAGGAATTAACAAGGTAGTCATCAAATACTGCGTAAACTTAATAGTACTTAAATGGTCTCCAGCGTCAGAGTAATGGGTGATGGTTTAGCACTGCGTATCATGAAGGAAAAACAGAGCCATAAATTGTATCATTAATATGAAGTAGTGCAAACTGTTCCTTTACACTGACAAGGCAGGAGTGTGTGTATGTATGTGTCACATTTTGCGGCCGTCTCATGGCTGGAGCTGGAAATAGAATCCCCTCATCTTGGTCGATACTGCCTGATCTTTCTATTAAGGGATTTACAACTTCTGTATTTGTTGTCAAAATCCAAAATTGTTACAGCAAATATCACAAATTTCCTTGTAGAAGTCACATGCATAATGGATGGGGCAGTTCCCAATGCTCATGCTCTATATACCTCTCAAACGGCTGACAGACATGGAGCCTCCTGGCCTGGCTCCACTCTGGAATCAGGAAAGTTCCAGAATCAGAAAAGTTCTGGAATGCAAATCTCAGTTGTATGACTTCATAAGTTATTGTAGAGATTCCCTAGAGTGGATACTAGTCAGCAAAGTACCCCTCGCTGTCTTGTCACAAATGTAACAATGTGAGCAGCAAAATCCATAGATATGTTGAGCTTTGAAAAACAATGAAAATTCCGGCAGCATTGCAAACTAGTAATAGCCCTGAACTCATGAAAACATTTGGTTTTCCATGTCATTTTCTTTCCAACTATTATTACGACCCCACAGGGTTAGCGCAGCGTGGTCACATAGGTTTTTATCAAAGCTAGTTTTAGGCACATGAAACGTGTTGGGTATGTAGTCCCACGAGGCTGATAAGGAATAGAAGCTCTTGGTACCCGGGGGCCACTCCACCTACGCGTTGTGCTGAACGGTGGGGAGACTGGAAGCAGTTTTTGTGGAGTAACTTGCCAATCGTTGTGCCCAAAATTATGAATTTTCTGGTGGTACATTGGTCTCAAGGAGGAGCATCAACCCACCCCATAACAGCTCATTTCGAGTAGGATCACATAGGATGTAGGATCACAAAGTACCATGTTGGTTTGGATTTCTGGAAGACGACAAATAAAACAACTAACTACTTGGATTAAGCTACTGATATTTGACTTAAAGCCTACATGGTTTAGTCTATATTATACCGGACTTTGTCGTTAATAAAAGAAAAATGTAAATGTTGTCATATTAGGCTATTATTTGCCTTATGTGTGGGTTGACAAGGTAACTGACTATGACCATACATTTTAGCAGATGCAATGACCTATATCCAATTATTAGCCTACTCATTGCGTTGTGCATGAAAACTATTTTAAAACACACAGGCTGTTTCTACCTGTAGTCCATGACAATGCAACATCTGGATGTAACCTATGTCTCCCCAAGTGATTTAAAACGAAACAAATGTCAATGACTTATTTAGTTTGCTTTCTTGCAACATTGACATGATTCGGCTATGCATTTGATTTAAATGACCAGGCTGCCAGTCGAGGCAAAAGCCAAATATCCAACAAATAACCTAGGACTTCAGAGACAGGGCAAACTTCTACCACCATTCCCAAAATGTTATCCCAACCAATTTAATAAATGTGCGCTTATAACGAGGTGAAGTGCGTTCCCGAACAAATTCTTTTCCTCTGAGGGAATGTCCAATCTTCATCAACGACATACCGTTGTACCTTACCTTGTCTCCGTCTGTAACGTGGAATCTAATAGGCTAATTCTAGCTGCTGGTGCCGGTGTTACATGGCAACTGACACCCATGTTAACTGGCTGCGTTGGTGACGTTTCACGAGTGATGACGTTTCTTTGACAGATGTGGCCGCTTGCAGATTTGTCACTTTCTGATAGAAACTGGAGACGAACAAATACAAATATGCATGACATATTTAAATGTCAAAATTGTCTGTAGTAGGCCTACGCTACATGCACTGGACCATGAATATGCCACCAAAACAATAAATAGCCTACCTAAATAGCCTTATAATAACTCCACGTGGGTATCGAACCTGCTTCCTAAATGAAACCTCTTACATGATAACCATTTATCTACGTACTTGCGCCACGAACCAGCCCTAAAGTCATAGTGAAATTTACTTCAGTTAGTCTATACAATTAGAAGTCAGCTGATGATTGTAGCAAGTTAACACGGCTGATGGTGTTGTCTTGCTACAGCAGTTGCCCAAGCCAGTAGGTCTTCAAAGTATCATGGTTAAGTTTTCAAACATTTCACTGACTGGTGGTTAGGCTCTCTGTGGCCACCTAGTCTATCTGTAGCCTAAATTGAGGAAGCGTTGCTGGTCTAAAAATAAATAAATAATAATAAAAAAAAGTGTGATGGGGAGGATTGAACCCATGTCGACTGCGTGATCAAGTAATTTATAGGCATGAACCTGTTGCACGACAGGAGAAGCACCAACTTAAGAACTGGGAAGTAAAGTATCAAAAACACCATCAAACCCATGTTTACGTGTCAGCAACATTAATGTTAATAAGCATAAAGAGTTTTGACTCTCCCTGTGCGCACATTTTGTGTAAAATATGGACACGTTATAGACTTCTCCTGCCCATTGCTGTGTGCGTTTCAATGCCTGTGTTTCATGAACTGAATTCTTAAAAGAATAGGCTGGACAAAAGGATACACAGGCAACACATTTTTATTTGATTTATTTGCTGACGTTCATGTTCATGTGCCTCTACAGACACTTCAGGTAGGGGCGACCACAGCCTAACCTCAGTGAAACGTTTGTAAAACTTAACCATGATACTTTGAAGGCCTACTAAATGGCTTGGGCAACGGTAGCATGATAACATGGTGGCCAGATAACATGAACAGCTATGTTAACTTGTTACAATTATAATAACGTTAGCTGACTTCTTTTAATCATACAACTGAAGTCCATTTCTGTGAGTGCCGTCAGCTGGTTCGTGGCGCAAGTGGATAG
The DNA here is from genome assembly GCF_017589495.1 of Alosa alosa. NCBI lineage: Eukaryota > Metazoa > Chordata > Actinopteri > Clupeiformes > Clupeidae > Alosa > Alosa alosa. Next base: position 5,290,090 of record NC_063207.1, on the reverse strand, counting down.
ACGTCTGATTACCAAGCAAACAGGTCAATTTATTCGTGGATGATACCCATGTGGAGTATATTTATGCTATTTAGGTGTTTGTTTTTTGGGTGGCATATTCATGGTCCAGTGCATGTAGTACTACATACAATTTTGACTTTTAAACATTTCATGCATATTTGTGTGCGTCTCTAGTATATCAGAAAGTGACAAATCTGCAAGAGGCCACATCTGTCAAAGACTCGTCATCAATCATGAAACGTCATCAACGCAGCCAGTTAACATGGGAGCCAGTTGCCATGTAACACCGGAAACGAACATCCATGAAACGCCATTTTTGTAAAGATGGCTGCGGTCAATTTCAAACTGTTTTGGCTGAAGTAGCTAGCCTAGCATGGTCCATTGAAATGAATGGGGCGGGACTTAGTCACTCTCTCCAGTTATATATAATACCTCCATGGCTAATTTATATTAACTGACATGAACCCTACATGAAACATTACCGTCTACAGCCTAGAGAGAGCGCTCTCAAATGCACAAGTCCTGTGCACTTTCAGTCAGAGATTAGTGCTTGTGCTATGCCTGAAACACACTGTATACTTAAATCCTCAAATGGCCGGGATTCTATTTATAGCCGGGCCTCAGATTCGGACAAATAAAAGCCAGTATAAATTTGTTTCAATTTTACTCATAAAAGAGCTCTTCTTAATAATTTATATTGTTGGTTGGTTTAATAATGTTGCCAATGAAAAGTCATCTTCCCACACCATGAGTCTCCAACACGTTGCTCTCAAGCTACCAGTAGCACCCAGCCCCTTTCTGAGCTAGAGGCTGAAGCAATAACCTACATTTAAAAACAATTGTTGCTACCAGGCATCAGCCTACGAATTTTATAAAAAAGTAAATCATGTATAATTACTAGTTTAGTTATTTAAAATATAAATAACTAAATTTAGGCTCTTAGACCTCTTTGGCTATACAGAATACGGTTTCACTTGCAGCACAGCACACGTTCCATGAATGAATGAAAGCGGATGCCTTATCTCGCAATAAGCGGATGGAAATCCCAACACTCTTTCATACATAAAACTTAATAGTGAACCATTAAATACCCCACAGATTTCAGTGGTCATCAGTCCCGATATTTAGCAATATAATCAAACAGTCCAAACGTAAATCAAATCTCAAATTGAACATCTTCTTCTGCTTTTGATAGCCTACCGGTATGCCGCTCCAAACGAAAAGTAGGTCTCACAATAAAACGTAAGAAATAAAGGCCTATTGCTGATCGCTGTTTTGCTACTAATTATCTTTCACGTAATGAATATGCACAGAAAGTGAAAGTAGGCCTACTATGCGCTCCGTGAGCTGTCTGTTCACGTCCGCAATCGATTATAACCTTCCTCAAATGGAGAACACATCCATGTTCTCTCCCGTTATAGGCTGTCATGCTTCTGTGTTTGCAAAATTCTTGACGGTTCCTGATCGCTAAACGTTTGTCGATAGCGTTTGATGCAGAAGCACCTATAATTTGATTTCAGCGGTGACAAATCCTGCTGAGAGAGAGAGAGAGAGCAACGAGAGAGAGAGGCAGCCCCAAAGTGGTCCTGCGCGCGTGTGTGTGTATCTGCATGGGGTTCAATTGAAGTTAGAGTTGGTCCGTCCAGTCAATAGTCCCGCATTCAGGCCACTCCATTATTAGATTAATGTCAGACAGCCTGTAAAATCTGTGGGAATTTCTTGCATCATGATGGCTAGAGTTGCGGGACTTTTATTAGTATGCTCAATAGCCTACTTAGTAATAATTTATGCGCAATACCTGCGCTGAAATTTAGGCACTGGTTCGCTCTCTTTTTCTCTCAGCATGTTCTGCTGCCAGTTTGTGCCAATATATCGTCCAAAATGCTTGATTGCATTGCATTCTCCACATTTTTAGCTAAATTTTAATTTACCACATCAGCATTTTTGTTCAGTGAATCGCTTTACAATAGCGTCGGGGCCTTATCAGCAGCCTCCGGCTTGCCTCTTGCCACTATTCACTCCTTCATCTTCAACATTCCCTGTAGAATTCTCAAAATGTTTGGCCTCAAAGTGTCCAGTTACATAGTCTGTCTGTTCGTAGTCTTGGATTTTGTGAAATAAATTTCTAAATATCACCTGTTTGCTGCAGCTTCGGTCTGCATGTCCTTTTAAAACTGCATCTTTTTCTCTCTCGTGAGCATTTAATCTGCTGCCAGCTTGTGACTCCACATCGCCCAAAATGCTTGATTGCATTGTATTCTCCACATTTTAGATACATTTTGGTGTACCACATGGCATTTTCTTTCAGTGAATCTTTTACTTTGCAATTACCTTCCTGCCCTCCTCTTGGCTGCCTTCACTCCTTCATCTTCATTAACATTTTGGCCTCAATAATCTAGTTACATAGTCTCTGTTTTTGGTTTTGGATTTTGTTAAATACATTTCTAAATAAATGCGACTTATATATGTTTTTTTCTTGTTCATGAAACATTTTTTGACTGATGCGACTTATAGTCCGGAAAATACGGTATAGCACACTTCAAAATTCAACTTACAAAGTGCTGTAGACCTGGATGCAGATTCTTGGACTATAATGTTAACTCACAGGTACATCTGAATGGCCTACACAGAGAACAAGTAGAACAATACATGCTAATTATAAAACACAGGATGCATGATCTTGTTGCCTAGCAATGGCTTCAGAGTTTAACATTTTAAAAAGGGTGTGCTTTTCTGTCAAAATCCTTTCTGCCTTTTACCATGTATTCATCTCACCTCAGTAATTTCACAAAAATGACACAAGTGGAGGCATGTGCTCACACACATACACACACACAGGCAAGCGCACACACATTTGATGACATCAAACATCAAGTTCCCCTTAGGCTTGTGAAGAAGACCTCTCCCACTTCTCTCATTGGGAGGCTTTCCCCCTTACAACCCAATCCATTTATCTTCCCCCTTTTTTCCATCTCAGTGGGTCTCTCAAGTCTTTCAAACCTCCAAGCAATCTAAGAATTGACTTCCATAAATTGCCTCTAAAATGAGTGGTTCGCTCTTGTTTCCTCAAGAGACAACTTGAAATGTGATGATTCTAGCCTGTTTATTATGGCTTAATTTCAAAGGATTACATGTCTGTTGTGTCTCCAGCAGTTTGAGTGTTGCCTGGGTTACCTGGTTAGTGCAGTCAATATGGTCGAAACAAACAAACAAACAATGTGTTACAAACAAGGTTTATTAGTGGCAACATGGAAAAAGGATAACAAACTTTTGAGACAGGCATGTGATACTTCCTAACGATTCTTCTATTAATTGCATAACTACATTAATCACCAACTCTTCACTTTATTTGTCCGACAGATTCTTGTACTTTCATAGACAGTCACCAGTGAGGATTTAACGCCTGTTGCACAGATAGACAGGATCAGCTGACTGACAGCAGAGTCTGACAGACGTCCCTCTGTGTCTCTGGACGCTGCAGTGTCGTCCTCCAGCCACAGGGGGCACTACCATGGCAGGGCTACTTCAGGACGGAACCCATACGTTGCCGTGGGTGTCTGGAGATTGGGTGTACGGAATGTTCCAGATCCAAGGCTGATCTGTGCAAAGACCACAAGGAGGACATGAAGAATAGAAGCAGGTCAGGGTTGTGTGTGTGTGTGTCTTTGTGTGTGTCCCTGTGTGCGTGCGTGCGTGTGTGTGTGTGTCTGGCAGTTTCAAGGTTTCATGGCTTTTATTACAGTGCCACATTTCTCCAGACTGGAATTTGAGCCTCAGTCCTTCGTCTCTATAGTTTCCCAGGAGAAGCCAAACACAGGTAGAAGCTTCGTAGAAAGAGACTTTGTAGAAGAGCTAGGTTTCTATTCAACTTTTTTAACTAATATTTGAAATATTTGAACAAGAAATCCTGACCAGAAACTTTATATTTGCGTACAATTTTCTAATGCACATAAACATTTGATTTGCTGAAGGGGGATGGATTTATGTAATATAATAATGCATACAATACAATTAAAGTTGAAGGAAACAGAATTAGTTTTAGAATTTGAATTAGTTGCATTTTTAGCACCAATGTGTTTTTCCAAAAAACACTGCCCTGACAAGCTTTCATTTGGATTCCACAGCTGTTCAGAATTGCCTTGACTAGGAGAATGTCCGTTTTTAAAGGTATTCTATGCAGTTTCAGGTATTTTTGGCAACTGTAGAGCTCCCCCTAGAGTCCTAGAGTGATATGTTTATATTTTACTCTGCCGTTACTCTAACAACAGGCAAAAACTCCGGCAAAGACCTATCTACTGACAAAGTAATGTTTCATGATTCTCGCAAGACAATTCGGGTCAACTATTCTTGAAGTTGCATGGCTGGTTCTCTCATTAGCGACTTGCTACAGCTATGCTGTATGGCTATGCTAGGTGAACGATTCCTCTATTACAAGTTTGTTTACCAAATTGGCTTTGTAAAGGTTATATTAAGGTGAAAATCTTGCATAGTGTACCTTTAATTTACAGGGAATAGAATACATTTCTTTAGCCACATTTGGCGTTTAAAATTACTGGTGTGTGAATGAGCTAAATGGACACATAGCTTGTTTGACTGAGGAGCATTGGTAGTATGTACTTTGGATGGTTTAACGCTTCATGGCAAGACGACAGTCAGAGAGTCACCTGTTCCTGGGGCTCTAAGCTCTAACTGAGACCTGGATCAAATCAGAGGACACTGCTAACCTGGCTGCACTCTCCATCCACTACGCATTCTCCCATACTTCCTGTCCATCTGGACGAGGAGATGGAACGGGCCTGCTAATTTACAACAAATGGAAATGTACCTTCAAATATCCATCACAAGGTGACTGCTCTGGTCAAAGTCTATATGGTTGTCATTTACTAGGGGTCGACCAATTATCGGCCGGGCCGATTATTAGGGCCGATATTTAGCATTTTTATAATAATCGGTATCGGGCATTTTTCCCACCGATAAGCCGATATTGAAATGGATAAAGAATAAAACGCGCTACTTTGTCTGTAAAGCGTCTCTCACTCCCTGCATTTGCTGCTCTGTGGCCGAGAGCATTATCCCGCCCACTACACCGTCTGATTTGTTAGTTAGCACGAATGCAGCCAATCAGGATCGAAGACTGAACACAGAGAAAGTTTAGGATTCTCACTGAGGCAGACTGACTGGGCTTCAGCTGTACGGAGCTATTTTTCGGAGGTAGCCTTACATTGCTGAAGTTGCAATGAATCACAATCATCTACACTGAAGTTACAAAAACACCACTTTGTAAGCTATTGTCTCTTTGATCCAGATCAATAAGTAAAGCTCCCACTTCCTTCATTTAGCGAATTCCCGATTGATGCACGTTAGTGATATGCTGTTTGCTGAAATTGCAATGCTGTTTGCTGAAGTTGCAATGAATCACAATCATCTACATTGAAGTTACAAAAACACCACTTTGTAAGCTATTGTCTCTTTGATCCGGTGTTACATGGCAACTGGCTCCCGTGTTAACTGGCTGCGTTGATGACGTTTCATGATTGATGACGAGTCTTTGACAGATGTGGCCGCTTGCAGATTTGTCACTTTCTGATATACTAGAGACGCACACAAATATGCATGACATGTTTAAAAGTCAAAATTGTATGTAGTACTACATGCACTGGACCATGAATATGCCACCCAAAAAACAAACACCTAAATAGCATAAACTAACTTCATGTGGGTATCGAACCACAAATAAATTGACCTGTTTGCTTGGTAATCAGACGTCTATCAACTTGCGCCACGAGCCAGCTGACGGCACTCACAGAAATTGACTTCATTTGTATGATTAAAAGAAGTCAGCGAACGTTATGATAATTGTAACAAGTTAACATAGCTGTTCATGTTATCTGGCTACCATGTTATCATGCTACCGTTGCCCAAGCCATTTAGTAGGCCTTCAAAGTATCATGGTTAAGTTTTACAAACGTTTCACTGAGGTTAGGCTGTGGCCGCCCCTATCTGAGTTGCCTAATTGTGTATCCTTTTGTCCAGCCTATTCTTTTAAGAGTTCAGTTCATGAAACACAGGCATTGAAACCCACACAGCAATGGGCAGGAGAAGTCTATAACGTGTCCATATTTTACACAAAATTTGCGCACAGGGAGAGTCAAAACTCTTAGGCTTATAGGCTATTAACGTTAATGTTGCTGACATGTAAACATGGGTTTGATATTTTATTGACATTTTATTTCCCAATTCACACATTCGTGCTTCTCCTGTGGCGCAACAGGTTAATGCTTGTATATTGCTTTTTCACGCAGTCGACATGGGTTCAATCCTCCCCATTACACGTTTTTTTAATTATTATTTATTTATTTTTAGACCAGCAACGCTTCCTCAATTTAGGCTACAGATACTAGGTGGCCACAGAGAGCCTGACCAGCAGTCAGTGAAATGTTTGAAAACTTAACCATGATACTTTGAAGACCTACTGGCTTGGGCAACTGCTGTAGCAAGACAACACCATCAGCCGTGTTAACTTGCTACAATCATCAGCTGACTTCTTCAAATTGTATAGACTAAGTCAAGTAAATTTCACTATGACTCATCAGCTGGTTCGTGGCGCAAGTACGTAGATGAATGGAAATTCAAGATGCTATGCAGATGATACACCATTATATCCGTCATAGATGACCCCCTCGGCCTCAGCATGCATCTCTAAATGTCTCTGACATTTCCTCATGGATGAAGGAACATCACATTCAACTGAACCTTTTAAAGACTGAGCTGCTGGTCCTCCCAGTCAAACATCAATGTCAACCTTGACTCTTTATCTCTTGCTCCTATCAAGATGCGCAAAACTTGTCATAATTGTCATAATTGATGACCAACTGACCTTCCCCGACCATTTACTTTGGTCACCCTTTTGTGCCGCTTTGCACTATTCAATATAAGGAAAATCAGGCCTAACTCAATATGCTACCCAACTCCTGGTACAGGCCATGGCTCTCTCACACCTCGATTATTGTAATGCCCTTTTAAAGGGCCTCCTGGCCTGTACAGTGGAATCCAAAACATGTAATACTCCAAAACAAGTAATACTCCCTATCTCTCAGTGTAGTATAAATGGCCAGGAGATCTTACAGTGACTGTAATTAAAAAGCGCAGGAGACAGAGATTACACACACTACACAGGAATCAGGACCAAAGCAAACATTCTGCTAGCCTGATCAATGAATACATCTCCCACTGGGACATTGCCTGAGTAGCAGGATCACGGGAAATGCTAACACAATCCAGTATCCATGGACACCAGCAGGAAAATTAAAACATAAAAAACAGTAAACAACTGCTGAGCTTTTTGTACCAGGAGATTTCATAAGCACATTACCAGAGCAACTGGTGTGGAGAAGCCATGCTGACTAGAAGGTCTGACTCCATGTGAAGCAAATAGCAATGTTTGGCACAGGCTTTGGGGTCCTTTTATTAGGGCCCGAGCACCGAAGGGCGCAAGGCCCTATTGTTTTTGTAAGGATTATTATTATTATTATTATTATTATTATTAGGGCCGAGCACCGGTACAAAGGCCCTATTGTTTTGTAAGGATTATTATTATTATTATTATTATTATTATTATTCATTATTATTATTATTCTACTTTTTTGCTTTCCTGTTTTTGAAGTGGTTAACATGGTCGGAAACTCTCGAAATTTGGCACACACGTCAGGTGTCATGCAACGCAGTTAGGAACAAGAGCTTGACCCCGGGCGTGGCTCAGGAACTCACTAGCGCCCCCTTAGGTGACTGATCCCGTGTTTGGCAAATATTTTGAGGTGGTTAACATAATCGAAAAGTCTTGAAATTTGGCACACACATCAGGTGTCACACAAAGCAGCTACAGTGTAGGTAAAAAAGCTTGGCCCCGGGCATGGCCCAGAGACTCGCTAGCGCCCCCTTACACCCCCTTAGATGACTGATCCCGTGATGGGCATATACTTTCAGCTACACACACCAAATTTGGTTGGTGTCTGTATCTCCCAAGATGAACAACTTTCGTATGTACAATGCATTAGCCACGCCCAACAGGAAGTGAGGTATTTGGGATTTTGTGCAGACTAATATGTGATGAAATATGTGATGAATCATGATCCCAAAAGAGGTGCTTCCCATGGGTGAAAACGCATGAAATTGGGCACACACATCAACTGGTACAGTGAATAGACAGGGATAAAAGCTTGGCACCGGGTGTTGCCCAGGAACTCCATAGCGCCCCCTTATGTCACTGTGACTTGTGGTTGTCATATAGTTTAAGATACACACACCAAATTTGTGTGTATCTTCTCAGGTTAATAGATATCATGATTATGATGATATCCAGACACCCAATGGGCCTGCCTGGCATAGCGCCACCACCTGGCCAAGCAGGAAATGTGCCAGAAATGGATGATGCCTTAACTGATTAATCTAAAACTTTATAAAATATTGGATATCATTATTGTGATGATATTCACATGTGTAATTCACATGCCTAGCATAGCGCCACCATCTGGCCAAGCAGGAAATGTGCCAGAAATGGTCTATGCTTTGAATGAATGGTCTAAAACTTCTCAGGTTAATAGATATTATGATTATGAAGATATCCAGACACCAAATGGGCCTGCCTGGCATAGCGCCACCACCTGGCCAAGTGCACATGTTCCTGTGCCAGAAATGTGCCATGTGCCTTTATTGATTGATCTGAAACTTTACAAAATATTGGATATCATTATTGTGATGATATTCACATGTGTAATTCACATGCCTAGCATAGTGCCACCATCTGGCCAAGCAGGAAATGTGCCAAAAAATGTTCAAGGCTTTGATGGATTGATCTGAAACTTTACAAAATATTGGATATCATGATTGTGATGACATTCACACGTGGAATTCACATGCCTAGCATAGCGCCACCATCTGGCCAATCAGGAAATGTGCCAAAAATGTTCAATGCTTTGACTGATTAATCTGAAATTGTACACAAAATTAGACATCATGATGATGATATTCATATGTCTTATTAACATGCCTTGCATAGCGCCACCAATTGGCAAGAGAAGGAATGTGTTTTTTCCATGTCTGTTGGATATCACAATCAGATGCATCAGATTAATCAGATTAGGTGTATATGACATCCAAACACCCAATATGCCTGTCTGGCATAGCGCCAACAGCTGTCCAATGTCAGAATAGTTTTTGGAATTTATTTACAAAATTTTAATTAATCAGCATCAAAATGTTCTTTGCTTAAAACTAATAGTCTGAAATTTCTCAGGTTAATATACATCATGATTATGATGACACCCAAAGGGCCTGCCTTGCATTGCGCCCCCACCTGGCCAAGCAAGTATATGTGCCAGAAAATTAAATACAAAAACAAATAGCACACGCATCAAATATGTACATTAGGGCTGGGACAACGTTATTGACGTGTCGATGGCGTCGGACGCCAAAAAATATCGTTGAAAAATAAAATATCTTGCCACGATTCATTAAGCATAATGTGTGCCTAAATATTTTGAATTTTACACCTTCAGTGTTTCCCATACGTTGACTAATCTGTGGCTGGGGGCCACGAAATCATTGAGCTGTGCTTTTCACACTGCCCCTCCTCTGCATGTGCATTTAACAAAATATTCACGATTGTTGAAGGATTATTGTTGCCACATAGAAGCATTGTATAGAACACGGTGGGCTAACTTGCTATTAAATCCGCTTAGCATCGTGGCCATGCTGCTAAGGTCTCATCACAACATAGTAGCCTACATTGAGGAGACCAAACTAAGTTAAGTTATGCAATCAAGCAGTATCTCAAAGCTAACGTTAGGATACTGTTCGGATGTCAAGTTTAGCATGCTTACTTACATCTGCTTGTCAATTTCGTTTCTCATTTAGGGCTCATTTTATTGACTCTGAATGTTTGCAAAATCCCAATGTAATTGGAAAAGTGTTTTCCAAGACTCAAAAGTGCTTGTCCCAAGGAGAAGTAGGCTATGAACCGTTATTTGAACTAACTACGTTATGAATTGCATCCACACATTAATTGCAGGGATTCCTTCACGAACGTCGTCTTAAAGTGACAGGCACTCAATTAGACCTATAAACTACTGAACTGAACTGAATGCTACCTCTGACTAAGAATGCATTGCTTTGCACTTGTATAGTCTTTTATATAAACATATATTCCAACCGGAGGTGCTCGGGCCCGCCATTGCCCGTATATTTACAAATTGAGTCCATTATCGCCTGGGAGGTTGGATGTCTGGAGTCTAAAAGCTTGAAAAGCTTGACTCAGGAGTCAAAATAACCTAGAAACCTGGTTGGATGACCTTGAAAACGACAATCATCAAACCAATATGTAGATATAATGAATAGCTGCCCCGTGTGAAGACTGCCCTGGAATGTGATGTGTACCATTTGAAAGATAATTTCATTTCTGTAAAATGTCTAGATACACTTGCAATTTTAGTCCTTCTCCCCACCATACGAGATTAACAGAGCGGAAATACTAATGGCTGCTCGTGTTCCAACTGGGATGACTCAATCTCTACAAATGTGAACAAACTGACTGAAGCCCAGGGGGAGTTAGTGAGCGAGCCTCTGTCCATGCGTGACATGCCTGTGTTGAATCGGCCCTACTGGGGGACTAAATGAACATAATGAGGAAATGGGTCTCCCTACTATAATGCATCTCCATTAGGTAGCAACGTCTGCTCTTATTTGAAAATATCAGGCATTTCCATCCCAACCATTTACAATGTTAAAAAAAAAAAAAGCCTTAGATGATTTCCCCCCCCTTAAATCGAATGTACTGCAATTAGTTTCTAGTTTGAACCAACAGCAAAAAGCTATCCACTGATTGATTTCGAGGGCATTTAAATGCTGATTCAATTCCGACTGAACTGAAATGCCACAGCTCTTCCTTTGGCTCTTCTTGATGCTCGGTGCGGGTGTGAGTGGTGTGGTGCGCTCGGCTGGCAGGGCGTCTGGCACCACACTGATCCATGTCCATCATTAGTCTGCCTGGTGTGGCCCTGACGGCAGCAGACAGATACAAGGCAACGGCTGCGTGTGGGTGGGTGTGTGGGTGTGTGTGTGAACGCTGGCAGAGACAGAAATGCACACGTGTGTCGTGTGTGTTGCGTGTGTTTCCCATTCCCCTTTACAAGGAGACTTTGTGCACATCCCAGGTGCTGAACAAAAGGTCAAGTTTTTGTGAACAAAGTTCACACACTCCTTGGTATTCTTTTTTGAGTTTACTTTCTCATTTGTCTTTCTAATCCCACCCATACAACACCTAAGTAGGCAGCTTCTAGAGGCCACTATGTTAATGACCAACAACTGTGTCTGACTAGGGGTGACCTACCAGCCCACAAATGCTGGCACAGTGGACGGCAGGAAAGGCTCTCCCCAGTCGTGGTGAGAATAAGGAGGACCTGATTAATCCATTCAGCACCCCAAATCCAGCTCCCACTTTAGCAGAGACTCTGAGCAGCGCTAATCAGCCCAATTACAGCTCAAGCTGCGACTCACCACATGCTGATTATGGAGACACTCTGAAGCGCAAGAAACATGCTCAACACCCTTCAGCAGCGCCGCAATACCTTCCGTACGGCATACTACTAAGACGGATGCTCACAGTGAGGCGGATGGCGTTGCACCACTAAAGTTCACACGCCAACTCTGTGCACCACCGTTTGGTCATAGTTAAGTCGTTCTGTTGATTCATTACATGAACTCGGTTTTCTAAAAAAGTATAATTATATTTAAAGTAAAGTATAATTATATAACAAAGACTCCTCCCAATCCACGGGAGCAAGTTCACCCCATATGTTACCGTTCTACTGCGACATAATTAACTTCGAGATGTACCCAGCGAGGACCCCAATAAGCTTCACAAAGACAGTGGTACGGGTTCAACAATAGTTCGACAATAGTCTGGCCAGGGATCTACTGTTGTTAGAATGGGAAAGAGAAAATGTAGCCCAAAGTGGTCGTAAAACGTGCACATACAGTGAGGCGGATGGTGTTACACCACTAAAGTTCACACGCCAACTCCGTGCTCCGCCGGTTGTGGTCATAGTTAAGTCGTTATGTTGATTCATCACATGAACTCGATTTTCTAAAAAAGTATAATTACATTTATATAACCCATCTGAAATAACCCAGCAAGAGTTCATCCTTTTGACCCCTATTTGATTCTTGAGACGTGACTCAAAAACGGGCTTTTGCCTGTACACAGGAAAGCGCCAACTGCAGCAACATATAAACCCATGGACAGCATTGTCTGCCCCATCTCATCTGGACACATTGAGGAGATGGAGGTAGGAACTCTTGAGAAGTGTTGAGAGGATATAGCCTACTGTAGGAGGGGACTGCGACGGGCGACAATGAGACAGGGAAAAAGAAGAGGAGAGCAAGAGACACAAGGAAAAAAGGAAATGGAGAGAACAAGAGTTAAAAGACTATGGAGAGCAAAAGAGAAAGTGATGAAAGAAAGAAAAAAGATGAAGGAAATAGCTGTCTGCTGTAGATTTAAGAGCCTAGAAATCAATCATGTCCCACAAGGACATTGTTGAACACCCCCTGCACCCCCACCTCAGCCTTGGCACTGTCCACGACAAATTTCTGTCAATTACTCTAAAAGCTTCGGCCTTTAGTGCGCCACGCATACCTTCCTCCCTTGCCACGTCTAACCAGCGTGCCAGAATGAGGAAGGTGTTTACAGGTAAACAATGCCTGGACATGATTGCATTTCCTCTGCAATCCCTTCATGTTTCACATCCTTGGTGTCCTCAGCGCACAGACAACCTCATCAGAGAGAGGACATGACAGAAGTGAGGTCATCAGTGGCCGGTGGAGTGACTTCTCTCCGGCTCCCAAACATCTGCCCCCGCTCTACATATTCACACATACTGCTTCCAAAAACAGTTCCCCTGACGTGGCCTTTGTCATTAAAGCCCCACGTTGCCATAGTGATGGGAGACAGCCTCTGTTCGGGTTCATAAAGCGATGACACCCTCTATTCCGGTGTCGCCATGGCTAACCGTGTGATTAAAGGTCAGGCCGCCCGATTCGTGAGGGGGGTGTGCAGCCGGCTGACGCTGTGATTAGTTTACCCGCCCAATGGGTTCCCTCGGTCCGCAATTAGACTGTGCTGCAACCAGATAGCTGGCCTGAAACTGCACTAAAATCATATTCCTTTCACTCAGCCAATTTTGCTGAGGGCGTCTGGGAAATGACGGCAGCTTGTGCAGTTCAACTCCAACTCTGGCTGTGTGAACTGATCCCGGGGAGAAGGTGTCACGGAGCAGACAGGAAGTCAGGTATAACAACAAAGGGCGTTGGCAGGTGTTCCTAATCAGAATCTCTCTGCTGTCCAGAACATTCTACAGGGGGTCACTATGACCGTGCATGCTTTGTTCCAGAGCCTTATAATAGAGCAAGGCTCTCCTTTATACGGCTCTGGGGCTCTCTGTAGGGGTCTGCTTTGTTCCAACTTCATCTTAGGGTCTGGATTCCAGAACTCCTCATTTTCACAAACCTTTCAACCGCCCAGAGTTAAATGGCAAGAAATGTCCCTGATTTCCATGACATTTCCACCTGTCACCTTCCTTTCTTAGGCTAAAAGAAAATGATAATTTGGCAGAAATAAATGTCTTTATTTAAAACTAATGATTTCAATGTGCTGCAATTTGACACTTTTGAATGTACCCACTGACTTTCACAGCCAGTACATGTAGTTCTGGACAAAGCCCAATACATGTAGATTTGGCATGACGTTTGTTCATTCACAATTTTTCTTTCAGCGGACACTTTTATTCAAAACAACCTACAAGTGTCACATAAGACATAGTCATGTTCTAAATATAGTAAAGATGCTGTTTAATACACTGCTAGATAGTCATTCAGTACATTTTAAAATCATGGTCTGAGTCTTGGTTAAAGATTAAAATGATCATAGGTTGCTTTCATTTGTAATAAATTCAGTCATAAACAAGGCAGACTGTACTCTCGCTCTCTCGCCTTGTTTTCTATTCTTCCAAATAGGATGAGGACTCACATATAATCTATAAGATACATCACACTGACCAATAGGATGAGTGGGGCATTTATCAAGACTGACCAGGACTGACCAGCATTTATCAAGACCATTACTACCAATAATAACAGCTGTTTGTTTAATAACCCGCCAAGTCTGCGGTACATAAACATCACCAGGATGCAACAATCAAATGCACAGGAGGGATTTTTGGTGAAGACTAAAAAATACAGTTTTTAAATGGCTCAGCTTGCTCAGAAGTCTGCATACAAAGACATGCTGATGATGTCGTTCTTCACAAACACATAACCTTGAACGATTCAAGAAGAAGAAAGCAACCTCTTGTCGAAAGCAACTTCCAGGAGATCAGCACGAGTTCTGTGTGTGTGTGTGTGTGTTCATGTGTTTGAGGTTGAGGGGTGAGAGACAGATGTGTGAGTCACACGTTCATTTTCTCCGTGTTTGAGATGAACTCTCTCTAACAAAGACTCCTCCCAACCCACGGGAGCAAGTTCACCCCATATGCTACCGCTCCACTGCGACATAATTAACTTCGAGATGTACCCAGCGTGGACGCCGGTGAGCTTCACAAAGACAGGGGTACGGGTTCAACATGGCCCAGACAATAGTCTGGCCAGGGGTCTGGTGTCGTTAGAATGGGAGAGAAAATGTAGCCCAAAGTGGTCATAAAACGTGCACATAACGCTCTATCCAACAGGTGGAACAATGTACAAAATCAATGTACTCGTTTGATAACAATGAGACATGTGGTTTTAGTGTGCCGTTACTGTCAAAGCCTTACTGTATAAGCTTTGTGCATAATCTCTAGATATTATAATACTCCAGATGCCTTTTCTGCTCATAGCACAGACAGACAGACAGACAGACAGACACTTTATTCAGTCTCAGTAGCATACAGATATCACACACAACATTCACTAACAGCAGAAAATTATACTAAATAATGATTACCTTAATACTAGGCTGTGGGATGGAGGGAGAATGAGAACAACAACAACAACAACAACAACAACAAACAAGGCAAATAAAAGGGACTGGCTGGTGATCAGGAGGAAATATGGTGTCTTATGGGGGCGGGGATAGAAGAGGCAGCAACAAACGGTACAGTGAAGAGACAGACGAGAGGAAAGAGGGGTAGGGGTACTTACAAATGAACATTTGAAATATCTACTGTATGTGTAACACCATTCTCACGCCTGAACCCACTAATCATTCAAGGGCCCTTTTTAAGCTATTTCAAATGACTGGAGTTGTTTAAAGACAGGAAAAGCGTTGGCTTGCCTTTTCAGCAGCCTCAGACAACTCCTTCATACGGATATATGCTTCAGCTGAAGACCAGCTAACGGATCAGGATGAGTGCGCTTATGCTCTTGATGATTGTTTCGCTTACCTTTGCTGGAGTAACGTTGGGGTGGCAGGTCAAAAGGCACTGGGAACCCCGAGGAACCTTCATCAGCTGGGAACACGTTCTTCTGCACGCGGAACGTGCTCAAGTTCTGCAAACACAAAAAAGGAGCATAGGCATCAGAGGCTTTGCTATGGAGAGACATGCCATGAGATAACATCTGGATTTATTCTGGCTAATTCCTCATGTCTGCATTTGAACATCAAAGGGAGAAGACTAGAGAGGAGGAAGAAAGGGTTAGGAGAAAGCCTAATTATTAACACTAACAAGACACACTGCCACGGATCAAATAGAAAACAAATACAAGCCCTCAAACTAATCTCTCCTCTGCCAAATTTGTTGCAGCCTGTCTTTTACCCCAGACAATAATTCTGCTTCATCACTCCGAACTCAAAAGATAAATTACAGCCGCAATGAAACCAAACAGCACGAGCGCAATGTGACACATAAATGTCTTAAATGTCTGACAGCAGGGTGCTTCCAGTCATTCCTCACTAAGTGGTCGGAAACGTTTTCTTGCACATAGCATGAGTAGCCACGGGCAGCGTTCAACCAGCACGGCTTCAAAACACCAATCAGCTGAGCATTCAGAGTGAGAGCACAGACACACACACACACACACACACACACACACACACAGAGTACCCAAGCCTATAATGTGTTTGAGACATGGCTATGTGGCTGGTGTGTGTTAGAGAGGGAGTGCAGGACCCCTGGATGCCTTTAAGCTGAAATAGATTTGGCATCAGCGAGGGGGGACTAAACCCATTATACAAGTCAACAGCAGCCCAGAACAAACACTGAGGTGAGATCCACTAGTCAACACAGGGCCTTCAATGTATATTGCCTCTATAAGATGAACAAAGCGCACTGGTCGAAAAAAGATGGTTTGTGTTGTGTTGTGGGGTGTGTGTGTGTGTGTGTGTGTAAATAAATAATAAAAGACAGGAATTGAGTGAGAGACACAAAGGTGAGATCTGCTAGTCAGCACAGGGCTTTAATGTATATGACCCCTATATGACGAACAGAGACCCTGGTCAAAAAAGGTGTTTAGTGTGTGTGTGTGTGAGATTGTATGTTTGGGTTTAGAACGGGTATTGTGAAAGAGTGGAACATAACAAGGAGAATCAGAGTGACAGAGAGAGAAAGGGGAGGGAGAGGTAGAAATACAGAAAGAGAGTGTGTGTGTGTGTGTGTGTGTGTGTGTGTGTGTGTGTGTGTGTGTGTGTGTGTGTGTGTGTGTGTGTGTGTTTGTGTGTGTGTGCAAAATATCTGGTAAATGTGCTCTTTAATAACATGGCCATGTTGAAGGCAGCCACTTCTGATTGCGTACTCAGCCAGCTGAAGAGGGCCATCATCTCATTTTGGGCCTTTTTAACCTACTCTGGGTGAATGTGAGCTTGATTATTAAGTGCATACTCTATTCGGAGCTCTTTTACCAAAATGAATTAAATAACATGCAAAGTTTAACACATGCAACTTATAAAAGATTAACTCCTTTACACATGTAAGTCTTTATTGTAAATAACAGTCATTGGTCAGAATACCAGTAGTCATTTATATTCCTTGTGGTTAGTGGCACTGGTGGTGTGTGCTAACTGTACCGTTTCTCACCCAGACATTGGATGTTAGGTCTCTGATAGACTCATGCTTTCAGCCGCTGGAAGGACAGGTCAAATGCGGACAGTGGCTCTTAACAGACAGTTCTCCACAGCACCATAGCAAAGATAAGTCACCACTTATTCTGCCCTTGAAGCCTTTTCAGATGAATGTGCATCACTCTCGTGGCAATTCTGAGAGTAGTTTTATTATGAGCAATCCCACAAGACACTACTGCCGTGCAGGGTATTTAATGCAGCCACAAGACGTTCTTTACATTTATTCATTTCATCTGTGTGTGGAGGCATCAGGAGAACCTGTTGCCATGACTACGAGATTCAACCCAGACCGGTGACGGCCAAAAAGCGCACATGTTTTTGCTGTCTGTAGGCCAGGCCCAATTTGAGAACTGTTGCTGAACCCTTCATCCTCATAATGATCTGTGTTGTCTGGTATTGCGGCCGCGACGACGCGACGCGACGCCGCACGCGACGCGACGCGACGGGACCACGCGTGGGACGCACGCTCCATTCAGGGGTGGACTGCGACGCTTTATCAGGCTCCATTCCACGTGTGTGGCTAATCCAGACTCTGCAATCTCTTTTCCAGACACACCGGCTGCACCAGTCTAAGAGTGCCAACGGCCCCACGCCTTTGCCGCACACAATCGCTGCACCAGTCTGCTGCCAACGCCCCACGCCTGCCCACACACCGCTGCACCAGTCTAAGAGTGCCAACGGCCCCACGCTTCTGCCACACCGCTGCACCAGTCTAGCGCGTTAACGCCCCACGCCTGCCCATACACCGCTGCACCAGTCTAAGAGTGCCAACGGGCCCCTAGCCTGCCCACACACCGCTGCACCAGCTCCAAGAGTGCCAACGGCCCCACGCCTTTAACCAGTTCAAGAGTGCCAACGGCCCCACGCCTGCCCACACACCGCTGCACCAGTCTAAGAGTGCCAACGGCCCCACGCCTGCCCACACACCGCTGCACCAGTCTAAGAGTGCCAACGGCCCCACGCCTGCCCACACACCGCTGCACCAGTCTAAGAGTGCCAACGGCCCCACGCCTGCCCACACACCGCTGCACCAGTCTAAGAGTGCCAACGGCCCCACGCCTGCCCACACACCGCTGCACCAGTCTAAGAGTGCCAACGCCCCACGCCTGCCCACACACCGCTGCACCAGTCTAAGAGTGCCAACGGCCCCACGCCTGCCCACACACCGCTGCACCAGTCTAAGAGTGCCAACGCCCCACGCCTGCCCACACACCGCTGCACCAGTTCAAGAGTGCCAACGGCCCCACGCCTGCCCACACACCGCTGCACCAGTCTAAGAGTGCCAACGCCCCACGCCTGCCCACACACCGCTGCACCAGTCTAAGAGTGCCAACGGCCCCACGCCTGCCCACACACCGCTGCACCAGTCTAAGAGTGCCAACGGCCCCACGCCTGCCCACACACCGCTGCACCAGTCTAAGAGTGCCAACGGCCCCACGCCTGCCCACACACCGCTGCACCAGTCTAAGAGTGCCAACGCCCCACGCCTGCCCACACACCGCTGCACCAGTTCAAGAGTGCCAACGGCCCCACGCCTGCCCACACACCGCTGCACCAGTCTAAGAGTGCCAACGGCCCCACGCCTGCCCACACACCGCTGCGTAATTCAGTCTAAGAGTGCCAACGCCCCACGCCTGCCCACACACCCGCTGCACCAGTCTAAGCGCGCTAACGGCCCCACGCCTGCCCACACACCGCTGCACCAGTCTAAGAGTGCCAACGGCCCCACGCCTGCCCACAATACCGCTGCACCAGTCTAAGAGTGCCAACGCCCCACCTGCCCACACACCGCTGCACCAGTCTAAGAGTGCCAACGGCCCCTAGCCTGCCCACACACCGCTGCACCAGTCTAAGAGTGCCAACGGCCCCACGCCTGCCATGGCCTCCACTGACAGTCTCCTGGCATCACAGCCAAGACGCCACTACTTGGTACCTGACACACGACTGTGGCATGGCACTGAAACGCGTGTGAAGGTCACTCCGTTCCTCTCGGAGTGCCGCTGACATAGAGGAACGCAGAGTTGCTATTCGTGCCAGTTCAGCAACAAGGCAGGGACATGAGGTTCTGTTGAGGTGGGAGAACAGCCTGACCAGGAAATGAGACGGATTTCAGTTCTGAGGTGCATGGACCTGGCACACACACACACTGCATGCACGCACACGCACACACACACACGCGCGCACACACGCACACTTCTCTCACTCTCTATTAATCATGCCGACCTTCAATATCAAACTCATTACATTTTGACAAATTTCTCAAGCAGTGTTTCCGCCGGTACTGCAATCAAAATGCTACCCCTCCAGATTTCTGCCCCCTTACCACCCCCCCACACACACGTTCTGCTTCCTGACATGTAATGTTATTTTTGATTGTGGGGGTAAATCAACTGTACAACTGTTCAGATGTTATGATCACCATGACAAAGACATCACGACAAGTAAGAGCTGCTTTAAAGAACCAGATGAAAGCTGTTCCAGAGAGGTGCTCAGCGTCAGAGCGAAGAGTACATCAGGCTAAATTAGACATGGCTGTCTGACTGGGTGATGTCCTTCTAAAACAGGACACTAATTACACCTCTGATCAGCACGGGTCTTAATGTCACCTTCTACTGCCGCTCACAGAGAGGGAAGGAAGGAAGGAAAAGACATCATGGCAAGAGATGGCCAAATGCACGCACTGAGACATCATGACAAGAGATGGCCAAATGCACGCACTGAGACATCATGACAAGAGATGGCCAAATGCACGCACTGAGTCCACAACTGTCATCCATTTTCTGTCCAAAGCACTCAGGCACTCACACTATACATGCGATCAACCGGTCCCTTCACACATGCAGTGCCAGACATTTCATCAACAGTTTGTAGCAGGAGGAAAAAGGGAGGAGATGAGCTCTGACTGGCGGTGGAACTTCTGTGAGGGACAACGACAACGAGAGAGAGAGCGCGAGAGAGAGAGAGAGAGAGAGACTATGGCCGGCTAACACAATATCCTATTTCACTCTTGTTTTTCATTTTTTCCTCCACCAGGGTGAGAACTGAACCAGGCTGTTGCTTAGCAACTTTTGAAGTAATTCTAAGGCTTACCCTGACAACAAGGACAAATTACCCTTTGAGTAGGTGAGCAGAACACAAAAGCATACCCCTTCACACACATGCACACACACTCTTACAGACACCCATATGAAGGAATAAGTGGAGTAAAGCTGCCGCACACACACACACACACACACACACACACACACACACACACACACACACACACACACACAGGAAGGGGAAAGACAAGTAAAACATTCCCGTGTCTCACACACACACAGATAAAACCCAAGTTTTAAGTGGAAGCCAGCTGACAGGCTGTCACCAAATGACATGACACTGCACAGTCCACAGACTCAACTGCCTCTCTGATCACAGGGGTGTGTGTGTGTGTGTGTGTGTGTGGGTGGGTGGGTGGGGGGGACTTACGAAGGCGGAGGGCAGGAAGAGCACTCCTAGCTCATAGGAGCGCACCATCACCTGCGTGTTGTTCTTCTCCAGGCCGCCCCAGGCTGCTTTGGACAGGTTGGAACTGAGGAGGAGGAGGAGGAGAGGCACAGGGTCAGAAAAACACCAACATACACACGTTACAGTTCAGTTCAAGTGTGAAGGACCAATACATGGCTGCATGAATGAAAAGATGAATGGATGAATAAATAAATGAATGGATGGATGGATGAATGAAATGATGAATGAATGGATGAATGAAAGAATGGATGGATGAATGAATGAATGAATGAATGAAAGGATGGATGAATGAATGAAAGGATGAATGGATGAAAATATGAATGAATGGATGAATGAACAAATGAATAAATGAAAGGATGGATGGATGGATGAATGAAAGGATGAACGAATGAATAAAAGGATGGATGAACAAATGAATAAAAGGATGGATGAATAAATTAATGAAAGGATGAATGAATGAAAAGATGATTGAAAGGCTCAGAGACTGAGGCTACATCCACATTATGCCATGTTGGTATTATAACAGAGTTTACATCCCTGCGAGTGTTTTCAGCTCGGGTTCAGATTCGGTCTGTGCCCATGTGATACCCAATAGACATGTATCACATGACCCATGTTCCCACAAACAACAGATGGCAGCAAAGACAGCAATGCTACTCATACAGTGCACTAATGTGTCAATGGACCTCCAACACTACCAACGTGAATAATACATGCCCCAAGTGACAGCCGTGGACACTTGCACAGCTGATTTCCCCTTTCTTCCGTGCAGGAGTGACGAATGCTGAACCAAGCATGCATTTGCGTCATAGTATTCAAAGCTTTGTAGATTTAATTGTCCATGCTTGCTAGTACACGTCTCCGTAGTTTTGTGCAACAAGCATTTCCCGAGTCGTTCCGTTTCAGGGGCTTGAAAAACACCAGAGTAATGAAGACGAGAGGGTGTAATGGTAAACAAATGTGCTGATAATTCAAATGAAAACGGAATAATATCAGACACCCTCTGAATGGGAGAATGACTGACCAGTGTGGCCAACCTGAGCTCTCCCAGGGCCCTCTGCCGCCCAGTGAGCGGGTGAGATGCTTAAGGACCTCTCCTCTCTGATACACACTTTAGTCTTCATGAAAGGGAATGCATAATTCAGGCCTACCGGACTACACACACACACACTTTAAAATCAGGATTCAAACTCAAAAACCCTGCACATTTATTTTGAATTAACGTTTGAGAAAAAATATTCTTTGCTCTGACTGCTTTCAGAGCTGAACTCCAAGGAACCATCCCCCCACCACCCACTAAAGGAATAGAGGAGTGCATCAACTCAAGCTGTAGCAATGTCTTTACATTTCCATCATTTGAGATGTTTTGTTGCTCCTCCCACTGCCTATTCCCAAAAGAGTTGAGGAGGAATAGCTCCTGCCGTAGTTAAATGGCAAAGCAGGCATTTTTAATACCCCAGTGATTTTTACAATCCTTGTCCATGCCCACTCATCCGATCATTTTAACACTGATACTAATCTTTACTGGAAAAACACTCCGCCGGCATCATTCACACCTTATACACAGGGCACATCTCAAAAAGAAGCTTCCGGAATGGTAGTGGTTGGTAGGTGGGTGGGGATGGGGCTATCAGATTGCTGGACCAGAGTCCACTGTCCCACTTATCACGTTATACATCCATTCAAATTAAACCCAACGTGAATAAACAAGAATCGGACATAAAAGTTTCAAAACAGAAAATGGATACGATCCCGCTGCCTCGCAACAGCCATAAACACATATGGCCGGGGCTGAGTAAATATATACAGTGATGACTCACATACACTCACACACACATGAGACCTTTATGTATAACACGCAGGCTGTAAACACAGTTATCAGTGCAAATACGTCCCTGTAGCTTTTTCCTCTCAACTATTTTCAGATGGGCTTAAAGAATGTTTTTCTTTCCTCCTTCTTGGTAAGCTATCATTTCTGATGCCCCATATGCAACTGCATTATATCAGGGCCGATGTCTATA
Organism: Alosa alosa; assembly: GCF_017589495.1. NCBI lineage: Eukaryota > Metazoa > Chordata > Actinopteri > Clupeiformes > Clupeidae > Alosa > Alosa alosa. Next base: position 5,267,416 of record NC_063207.1, on the reverse strand, counting down.
AATCCGTAGTCACTAATGATTAGCCACACACTGATCGGCATGTACATCTTGGCCTCGTCTTGTGCTCCTTTTTTGCAAACAGATGGTTATTCATAAAACTGTTCTCCATAACAACACACTTTTTTCAGCAAGGGTGAGACAAGAGAGGGGAGAGCGATTAACACGCATTAATTAGAGCCACTCAAGAGTCTTTCAAGTGCCTGCGGGCCGCAATCTGTAGCCAAGTCTCTTCGCAACTTCACCAATACTGCTGACAGACTGTCTATTTATGCATGCTAATGCAGCACACTAATGCTTCAATTCTCTGCTGGCTATTTGCATACTGGTAAAAAGCAATTTTTAAGGGATGGTAGAAATTTAGAAAGGTTTTCTGCATAAATGTTGGACACTTTTTATCTTCACCATCAGAGACAGACTGCCTAAGATTGAATGAATAGCCTTTCTGGTGTGACATGTGAACTTAGATAACCCTTCAACAATACTGAATGGATGCAAATCTTTGAGGTGGCTTCTTATCCTAGCAGGAGAAAAATAAAAAGATATATTTTGCTTATAAGAAACCCATTCATAATGCAGGCACAGTAGTTGGCATAAATATTTCACAACTTGTTAGTAGTATCTTGACAGAAAGGGGCCATGGGTTTTTAAGTATAGTATAAGTATACTCTTTTGATCCCGTGAGGGAAATTTGGTCTCTGCATTTATCCCAATCCGTGAATTAGTGAAACACACTCAGCACACAGTGAACACACAGTGAGGTGAAGCACACACTAACCCGGAGCAGTGAGCTGCCTGCTACAGCGGCGCTCGGGGAGCAGTGAGGGGTTAGGTGCCTTGCTCATGGGCACTTCAGCTGTGGATGTGGGCATGGGAGAGCAGTGCTCAACCACTTTCCCCACCCACATGTTTCCTACTGGTCGGGGATTGAACGGGCAACCCTTCGGTTACAAGCCCGAAGCCCTAACCAGTAGGCCACGGCTGCCCCTAACCAGTAGGCCACGGCTGCCCCTAACCAGTAGGCCACGGCTGCCCCTTAGGCCACGGCTGCCCCTAACCAGTAGGCCACGGCTGCCCCTAACCAGTAGGCCACGGCTGCCCCTAACCAGTAGGCCACGGCTGCCCCTAACCAGTAGGCCACGGCTGCCCCTAACCAGTAGGCCACGGCTGCCCCTAACCAGTAGGCCACGGCTGCCCCTAACCAGTAGGCCACGGCTGCCCCTAACCAGTAGGCCACGGCTGCCCCTAACCAGTAGGCCACGGCTGCCCCTAACCAGTAGGCCACGGCTGCCCCTAACCAGTAGGCCACGGCTGCCCCTAACCAGTAGGCCACGGCTGCCCCTAACCAGTAGGCCACGGCTGCCCCTAACCAGTAGGCCACGGCTGCCCCTAACCAGTAGGCCACGGCTGCCCCTAACCAGTAGGCCACGGCTGCCCCTAACCAGTAGGCCACGGCTGGCCACGGCTGCCCCTAACCAGTAGGCCACGGCTGCCCCTAACCAGTAGGCCATGGCTGGACAAATTTTTGTTCAAATTTGTCCAGTACAGCATCTTCCAACATCTTCCTTGAGATGCAAAGACATAAAAGACATCTGGGTTGTTCGTTTCTGGGTCACCATGGTTACTATGTCACCATGTTACCTACAGTGCTAACATCACACTATATGACACTATTTGCTATACTGTTGATATACTGTATATAGGATCCCTTACCTACACTGTATGCAACGTGTTATACGTACCTTGTGACGAGGAACCAGGCGAGCTGTGTGAAGTCTGGGGATACCCTCATGTAGGTCTTGATGTGGGGCATCGCATGACTTCGCCCTGTTGTCTCTGCCCCCCAGCGACTGACACACACACACACACACACACACACACTTAACCTTGACAGGTAAGGACATATATCAGCAATATGTATAAAATATAGAATATTATTCCCTGAAGAGCACAATCATCTTCCTGACTGGCAGTAGTACGAGATCAGCTGAGTCACGTCACATGTCAATCAAAATCCTCAGGGTTCCATCTCCTCCCCTTCTTCCTTTCCGTGGCTTTCATACAGACGAGATTACAGGACTGCTGCATGCACATTGCAACTCATTTATCAGTGCTGGTGCACTCTGTCTTCTGAAGGCCTCTGCCATTTATCTGAAAGGTTGTTGTCTTAATTAGCTGTGAAAACAGCTCGCAGGCAACCGTTTCAGGCGGACAAAAATGACCAAGGTTAATCTGGGCAACTTCTCATCTGTAGGAGGTGACAATAGCCTGACGAATCTGTCGCACGGAGAACCATTAAGGATTTTCAAAACCTGAATCCTGTATGTACACATGGACTGGCCCAAGAGATTTATGGGGGGATATACAGTACATTACTACACTAACCAGCACAGTTGTGCCACTTCAGTTGTGCACAACCAGCAATTGTACTGTGCAGTGATGTGTTTATCTGTGTGCATGAGAGAGAGAGAGAGAGAGAGAGAGAGATGATTTCACACATGGAATAATGGCTCTAAGCAGCGTGCAAACACAGTGGGGTGTGCTGCAACCTTGAGGTGTTTCTATGGAACTCCATCACTACACTCTGTCTGGGATCTAAAAAGAGGCATCATTTGACACACACAGACAAGAGACACACACACAGCGCTAAGCTATGAAACACTTACTGGAAGTAGGAGTGAAGCCAAAGCTGCCGTTGGGCTGTTTGGATGCTGTAGGGCAGGGAGCCTCCAGCTGATCACACACACACACACACACACACACACACACACACACACAGAGAGACAGACAGACAGACAGACACACACACACAGAGACAGACACACACAGAGACAGACACACACAGATACAGACACAAACAGAGACAGACACAAACAGAGACAGACACACACCGAGAGAGAAAGCATGAAATTACAGGTGAGAGAGTATAGAGGCAAAATCACTGATATGAGACAGACACATTTAGATGAAAGGTTTGCTTGAGCTCAACTGAACAAAATGTGCTCCCAATACAAAGACCATTTGTTTCATTCACAATCTGCAACAAACACATACCCTGCTAAAAGCTGCTTATGGTATACATTATAATACACTCCTATTATATATCCACATAAAAGCTACATGTAAGGTGGAGGGGGGGGGGGGGGGGGGGGGGCGCAACTGGCTACAGTGTCCGTACCACATTTGGGTCCAAGTGCCCACGGGTACCAGGGTTCGAGTCCGACCTGGGTCATTTCCCGATCCCACCCCATCTCACTCTCCCATTGAGAGTCTGCTGTTTCTAGTACCATTTTCTTTGCCGTCATCTGCTGGGGCACCAGTATCAGGGCAAATGACACCAAAAAACTCAACAAGTTGATTAAAAGAGCTGGCTCTGTAATTGGAAGTACACTTGAACCCCTAGAGTTAGTTGTTGAGAGAAGGATGTTGCAAAAGCTCCGTAACATTATGGAGAACACCTCACATCCACTGAACGAACTACTGGTCAAACAGAGAGTTTACAGCTGGAGGTTGCTCCAACTTCGCTGTAACAAGGACCGTTATAGAAAATCATTCCTGCCCACTGCCATAACTATTTACAACAACTCCCCTTTGTGCCATGAGAGAAAATCTTATGCTGAGAGACAATGCAGTTTACAACCTCTTTAAAGGATAATTCCGGTTTTGACCTAAAGTGTGTTGAAACATTAGCCTAGAAATCTAGACGCGCCCCTAGCGGCAGCAAATTACATTTGCTGCCAGGGCTAGTCTAGCAACTCTCCGTTGGCTTGTGAGCTCCAGAAATCGAAACTTAATCAGGCATTGAAATCGTGTAGAGTCGTTTGGTGGGCTTAACATAATGATTGATGGCAGAGTTGCAGGGTTTGGCTTGAATTCCCTGCTACTTGAAAACAAATATCCTATTGCGTCCTATTGCGTGCAGAGGGAATTTGAAAGACAACTGATTATCCCGCCCCTCGGACTGAGCACTGCGAATGGTGAGTGTCCAGACCGTACATTTTAATGTGGGTCTGGCTCGCCAGGCTATTGAAACATGATACCGAGTGTGAACGTATGTCTCATAGCTCACCTCGGCTTGTCCCCTGCTACTACTGGAAGCAACTGAATCCATGCATTTCCACGGAATTATTTTTGGAATCTGATCCCTTATCATACCTGTTCATTACGTACTTTCGTCGTTTGACTTATTGTGACTAAATTCAAGATGGCGTCCCGAGCGGTAAAATTCCCTTAAGGTACTGTCTGTATAAATCATCTTGTAAATAAACTACCAGTGCTTTTCAAAGTTCTCCATGTCTCGTTTTAAATGTCAAGGCCCTCGGAAGTCTACCAATGAAGTATGGAGCTACTTTGAGCCTGCGTAAATGGTGTAAAACAGTGATTTATTTGCATGGCTAGGCCGATGCCTGAGGCACCATAGCGAAACACTGTTGGTAGCATTGGCTAACTAAGCCAGATTTCTGAGTGCAGGGGACAAGCCGGGTGAGCTATGAAACATCGTTCACACTAGGTATCATGTTTCAACACACTTTAGGTCAATATCACACGAATTCTCCTTTAACAGAGACTATATTCAATTGTATTTATTTTTTAACTTGTATGTATATACATGTGTGTTATATTATGGTGCTGCTGTAACACCATCATTTCCCTCTGGGGATGAATAAATTACTCTATCTATCTATTGGGTCATTTCCATCCCACCCCATCTCCCCCCCATTGAGGGCTAGTCTAGCAACTCTCCGCTGGCTTGTGAGCCCAGAAATCAAACTTAATCAGGCATTGAAATCGTGGTAGAGTCGCTTTGGTGGGCTTAACATAATGATTGATGGCAGAGTTGCAAACGTTTGGCTTGAATTCCTGCTACTTGAAACAAATATCCTATTGCCCCTATTGGCGCGGCAGAGGAATTTGAAAGACAACTGATTATCCCACTGACTGAGCACTGCGAATGGTGAGTGTCCAGACCGCATTTTAATGTGGGGTCTGGTTTCAGGCTATTGAAACATGATAATCGAAAGTGAACGTGATGTCTCATAGCTCACCTCGGCTTGTCCCCTGCTAATACTGGAAGCAACTGAATCCATGCATTTCCACTGAATTATTTTTGGAATCTGATCCCTTTATCATACCTGTTCATTCAGATCACGCCGAATTTATTGTGACTAAATTCAAGATGGCGCCGAACGGTAAAATTCCTTAAGGTACTGTCTGCATAAATCAAATCGCCTTGTAAATAAACTACCAGTGCTTTTTCAAAGTTCCCCCATGTCTCGCTTTTAAATGTCAAGGCCCTCGGAAGTCTACCAATGCAAAGCATGGAGCTCTTTGAGCCTCAGAAATGGTGTAAAACAGTGATTTATTTTGATGGCTAGGCCGATGCTTTGAGGCAATCCAAACGGGAACACTGTTGGTAGCATTGGCTAACTAGCCAGATTTCTGGAGTGCAGGGGACAAGCCGAGGTGAGCTATGAAACATAATGCTCACACTAGGTATCATGTTTCAACACACTTTAGGTCAATATCACACCGGAATTCTCCTTTAACAGAGACTATATTCAATTGTATTTATTTTTTAACTTGTATGTATATACATGTGTGTTATATTGTGAATTGCTGCTGTAACACCATCATTTCCCTCTGGGGATGAATAAAGTACTCTATCTATCTATTGGGTCATTTCCCGATCCCACCCCATCTCTCCCTCCCATTGGGTCATTTCCCGATCCCACCCCATCTCTCCCTCCCATTGGGTCATTTCCCGATCCCACCCCATCTCTCTCTCTCACTCACTTCCTGTCACAATATACTATCTTGAATTTCCCCTGGGGATCAATAAAGTAAGTAAGTGTGTGTGTGTGTGTGTGTGTGTGTGTGTGTGTGTGTGTGTGTATGTGTATATGTATGTATGTATCTATGTATCTATCTATCTACTGTATCTATCTATCTATCTATAAAGGCAAAAAGCCCAAAGAAGTGAGGTGTAAGGTAAGGCATGGGGTACCTGGGTATCCCTCTAGACTTGTCCTCACGTTGTCCACTGAGGGGTACACCTGTGAAAGACAGGCCAGGTGGGCATGAACACGTTGAAGTCAACACATCTCCTCTCCCAAACACACACACACACACACACACACACACACACACACACACACTTATAGGGGTCCAATTCAACACCCCTCCTCCCTTACTGTCACTAACTGCGGTCTTAATCCTTAAAAATGACCATAATCATGTGTTTACGTAATCACTGACTGGTCTTGTATGTACTCTCTCTCAGACCTCCCACAACAGCCACGCTGGGCACACACGCTGGGCTGGAAATGTCACACTGGATAATTGTGTGAGCTATTCCAACCCAACCTGCCACTTGTTTTTCGAACCCGATCTGTTATAACTCATCAATCTCTAGCAAAAAATCGAATGTGTGTTTTTTTTCTGTTTCTGACGAGGACACTTTCGCATGACAGGGAGGCTGTGAAAAATGAGATGAAAACGAGGACACGTTTTGTCTGGAGTCACAATGACAGTGAATACTAATTCTAAGGCGTGTTTACCAAGTGCAATTAGAGAAATTACAGAACAACATACTGGAAACAAACAAACAAACAACGCAAACATCAAAAACATGTCTTTTATACATTCTAAGACCACAGATGGGATTAAAAAAACACACACACACACACACACACACACACACACACACACACACAGCCAATGTAAATCCAACTCTAATTAAATGAGAGCCTTGACATTAAACCAAACAAAACCTTGACAGTTAGGCTGGGGTTCACATGAGCATTCAGCTGCATTTTCAACACTGCTTCCTGACATCACTTGCTGCGGTTTAGCCTAATTAGCCAAACACACTTACTAACCGTCAGTATTAAAAGTATTAAACAGTGAAGCTGGGTGAACTTAGCCTGACGAGCCAGACCCACATTAAAATGTAGGTTCTGGGCACTCACCGTTCACAGTGCTCAGTCCAAGGGGCGGGATAATCAGTTGTCTTTCAAATTCCCTCTGCACGCAATAGACAGCGCCATGAGTCCCATGCTTCCCACCAGCGAGCTAGTTGGCTAGTTCAAACTTTTGCCAACTTAATAAAAGCTTAACTCATGTCACACTGTTCGCCAACTAGGCTAGTGAGAAATGGTCAGAAAGGGCTTTAGTTTTTGAGATACCCCTACCGGAGGTAGAACTAAACCCAACAATGTTTTTCCTCATCTCTAAGGTCTCCCCATATATGAAATGGGATTCTTGGCTAAAAATATTTCACTGCTAAGATTGTTAAATTAACAGATATTGTTATACACCCCAAAACCAAAAAAGGACTAAAATAAGGCATATACTGTAAATTAGTGCAGATCAATCACACAAGCTCTGAGCTTTGAAACTCTGCATGTTCATATAGTCAGGAAGTTTTTTTACCTACTACAGGAAAAAGACTGGATGCAAATATCTTGATGTATGGAATGAATAGAGACATGTAAACATACACCTAAAATAAGCGGACATGCAAAAATGAATATCTATGCAGAATGTTTTCATTTTACTTTGTAGCTGCTTTACCAGGGATTATCATAGAAACACATATGATGGCTTGTTGAAAGGTGGGTTGTTCTGAATCCAACAATACCAAATATGTAAATATAGTATGATCTAATCAGGGTGTTCTGTCACTCAATGTATGAGGTGTCCAAAATGAAAGAAAACGAACACTGGCAAAAATACAGTCCAAGTCCAAATCACATTATCAGTGGTGAGAAGAATGTTGACAAATTCATTGTTACTGCAAGGTAAGTGTTGCTCTATATTTACATTTAATAATGATACATTTCATATGTCCCAGTATTAAACACCACATTAAACACAGATCCAACCGAATCAGGTTAACATTGAATGGAACACCTTATTAAAAATATTTATATTCACTTGAATTTTGTTTTTATCAAGTCATTACTGAATAATGGAAAATAATATTGTTAGCTTTTGTCTGTCCAGACCAGCAGTGGACACAGTGGCCTACACTGCTTACTTCACCCCTAAGTAGCTAAATAGTTAGTTGTAGAAACTACTTTCCCTAGCCAAGAAAGTACTTAGCCCCTCTAACCAATGTTGCACGTGTAATCCAACTTGATTTGCATTTCAATAAAATTCTGAAATGTAGATCATTTTGCCTTTTCACTAGTCTTTGAATTATGGAGAATGTCTTACAGGCATTGATCCAAAGATTTGTATCATTTTGTGGGAAACATTTTGAAAAGGGCAAGAAAAAAAAAGATCCCTATGTCCAAAACCCCATAGTAGAAGGCCTCCAACGATACTCTACCCTTGCTCAGCAGAGAGATGGTGATGTCCATAAAACTCTGGCTCCATATACAGATGATATTTCCTCCAAAAAAAGACATTGGTCTGCTTCTTTATTCTTTTCTATGGCTTCTGCTATTTTTCATTTAGAGATGTAGTGTGCAAGGCATTTTATGGTATTTGGTATCATGCAAAGAGATCTGTCCATGAAAGAATTTGAAGATGTACATCTTCATCAAGCCTTTCAGAAGCTGCCCGAAGGACCTTGTCTCTGGTACTTGCGACTGTTCCAGTTGAAATTGCTGTCAGAGGTTCTGGTTTAGAGCTGGCCTTCCCACAGATGAAACAATCTCTCAGTATTGGAAAGGACATTTGCAACTTGCTTCTGCTCACTGATTTTTGTCTTACTGCAGTAGTTCTCTCTACATGATACATGATATGAAACTTTGATTTTGGAGGAAATATCATCTGTATATAGAGCCAGAGTTTTATGGACATCTCCATCTCTCCCTCTGCTGAGCAAGGGTAAGTATGCGTTGGAGGCCTTGTACTGTGGGGTTTTGGACATACATAGGGATCTTTTTTCTTGCCCTTTTCAAAATGTTTCCCACGAGCTTTAGATTCAATGTCTGTAAGACATTCTCTACAATTCAAGAGACTAGTGAAAAGGAAAAATTTCAGAATTTTCATTGAAATGCAAATTAAGTTGAATTACACGTGCAACATTGGTCAGAGGGCTAAGTACTTTCTTAGCTAGGGAAAGTAGTTTCTACAACTAACTGTTTAGCTACTTAGGGTGAAGTAAGCAGTGTAGGCTCTAATGTCCACTGCTGGTCTGGACAGACAAAAGCTAACAATATTATTGTCCATTATTCAGTAATGACTTGACCAAAACAAAATGCAAGTGAATGTAAATATTTTAATAAAGGTGTTCCATTCCAATTTTAACCTGATTCAATTGGATCTGTGTTTCATATGAAATGTATCATTATTAAATGTAAATATAGAGCAGCACTTACCTTGCAGTAACAATAAATTTGTCAACATTCTTCTCACCACTGATAATGTGATTTGGACTTGAGACTGTATTTTGCCAGTGTTTCATTTTGGACACCTAGATAGATAGATAGATAGATACTTTATTGATCCCCAGGGGAAATTCAAGGTCTCAGCAGCATACATTCAAGACAAACACATTCTTTAACAGCAGAAGAGTAATTAAGTATATAATATAAAAACACAACTAAGCAGTAAGGACAGTAGAAGATAAATAATATGCTAAATATACTAAAATACAAATTATACTAACACTTAATACAATATATAAAAATATACTAAAATACAAATAACAAAATTACAAATTATACTAACACTTAATCTAAATCAATTCTAAAAACAGTATCCACATAGTGGTGATTAATAAATCAGAGGCGCTTGCAATGACTGAGGCAGGGACTGAGCCTGTGATTCTCTGTGCATAGTAAGGTATGGTAAGGTGCTCTAAGGTGCTCTGTGTGAATGAGTGTCATGGTGGTAGTGCAATGGTGATAGTGGTCATGGTGATAGTGCAAATGAGTAAGTCAACAGTGCAACAATGCAGAAATAAAGTAAAGCAAAAGTCTATATATCTATATATTTAACTATTTAAGAAAAATGTATAAGTGTGGCCACAGTTGGCACAAGGCATGGAGGGGGGGTTATGCATGTGTGCTAATGTAGCACGCAAACAGTGAGGCATAAAGACAGTGGTACAAGTGGCTAGTGGACAGACAGTACCAAACATGGAGGGGATAAAGAGGCAGACAGACTATGCAGAGAAGTCTATATCTCCTCTTCCCTTAAGTGAGGCATTGAACAGTTCAATGGCCCTGGGGACAAATGACTTTCTCAGTCTGTCATACAGTCTGTCATACATTGAGTGACAGAACACCCTAACTTGTCATACTATATGTACATATTTGGTATTGTTGGATTCAATACAACCCCACCTTTCCAACAAGCCATCATATGTGTTTCTATGATAATCCCTGGTAAAGCAGTTAAAGTAAATGAAAACATTCTGCATAGATATTCATTTTTTGCATGTCCGCTTATTTTAGGTGTATGTTTACACGTCTCTATTCATTCCATACATCAAGATATTCACATCCAGTCTTTTCCAGTAGGTAAAGCAACTTCCTGACTATGAACATGCCAAGTTTCAAAGCTCTCAGAGCTTGTGTGATTGATCTGCACTAGTTTATATGCCATAACTCCCATACGGACAGGCTATATTTTAGTCATTTTTTGGTTTTGGGGTGTATAACAATATCTGTTAATTTAACAATCTTAGCAGTAAAATATTTTTAGCCAAGAATCCATTCCATATATGGGAGACCTTAGAGATGAGGAAAAACATTGTTGGGTTTAGTTCTACCTCCGGTAGGGGTATCTCAAAAATGTGGGGCCATTGTCACTAGCCAAAACAGCAACATTATCTTATTTGTTTTCAAGTAGCAGGGAATTCAAGCCAAACCGTTGCAACTCTGCCATCAATCATTATGTTAAGCCCACCTAACGACTCTATACACGATTTGATTGGCCTGATAGAAGTTTAATTTTCCGAGCTCACAAGCCAACGGAGAGTTGCTAGACTAGCCCTGGCAGCAAATGTAATTTGCTGCCGCTAGGGTGCGTCTAGATTTCTAGGCTAGGGTGAACTTGTAAATGTAAACATTTGCAAAAGAGATCAACATCCACTAATTAGTTTGCTATTTAACTTAAGTATGTAACTCTCTGGCGTGTGTGTGTGTGTGTGTGTGTGAGTGTGTGTGTGTTTGCAACATGACCCAGTGACTGACCAGTAGCATTTGTGGTTCTGGACCGACTGATTTCCCTCCTTTGCCGAGTGTAGTTAACGTGCGCTGGAACTCTGCGGCTAGCCACTTGGTCTTATCCAATCCCATGGAGCCGATGCTGGAGAACTGGCCAATCACGGGCCAGGCCTCCTCGTTAGGCACTGGCTTTGTGTGCTCACGCAGCAGCTGTGATGGAGGAGTGTGTGAGAGGTGATGGAGTGTGATGGTGTGTGTGTGTGTGTGTGTGTGTGTGTGTGTGTGTGTGTGTGTGTGTGCGTGTGTGATGGTGTGATGGTGTGATGGTGTGTGTGTGTGTGCGTGTGTGTGTGTGTGTGAGAGAGCGGTGTGAGGGAAGAGAAAAGAGACACATGTGTTATTTCGAGACTCATCAGTCTGTGGCTCATTGGCTAGCGGGGCTGTGATTTGGACTCAAATAGAATCAGGCCTGTCTGCTTTGTGTGTGTGTGTGTGTGTGTGTGTGTTTTAAGTGTGTGTGTGTGTGTGTGTGTGTATGTGCGCGTGTGTGTGTGTGTCTGTGCATGCGTGTGTGCGTGTGTGTATCAGAAATCAGCACCTTCCTAAGGCGGAGGTGGCCCCACTTCTCCATATCAGCTCCCACATAACGCCCAGGGGTTGAGCCAATCAGGTATACACTGGGGACAGATAGGAGGAGTACTATTATTGAACACACACACACACACACACACACACACACCAAAGAGACACTCTCTCTCACACACACATAAATATATATATATACACACACAGAGACGCATACACATAGAGAGACACACACAGACAGACTCTCTCCTTCTCTCTCACTCTGACACACACACAGATAGACACTCTTTCTCTCTCTCACACACACAGAGACACACACACACACAGAGACATGTGTGACATATTAGAGACAAACATAGACTCTCTCACACACACACACACACACGAGGATGGAAGATAGGCAGGTGTAAAATCAAAAGCTGTCCTGGCTGCCTCAACTATGTTTAAGTATGTTAATGTTCTGGAAAATGTGTTTCTGACACAATTACCTACGATTAACATTGTCTACATGTTGACTCAGATTTTTAAATGACAATATCCTGGCCGGACTACTGTTGTCACTGATAAAAATATTTGAAATGAACATGATTTCTTAATGTCTAGTGACATATCAGGGCCATTTTATGATTAATTGAAATACATTTCTTACATACGGTTCCTTTAATTTAAGGAGTTTTTCCTTGCCCCTGTTACTCTTGGGTGCTCCTTGTTGGTGCCCCCCCCCCCAATCCTCCCCACCTTTTCTTATGCAGCCCTTCCACTTAATCTACTAAACCCCTCTTCTACTGCACTTTTTGCGACCCCCCATAAATGCACAAATAGGCGGACACCAGACATAATTTCACTGCATTTCTTACATCCAGTAACTATATGCATGTGACAATAAACTTTGTTGTGTCCTTGTATCCATTAATTTCATATATTGCATGGTCCAGAGTCCATCACTCTGCTGGGCTCCCAGGTACTTGGCACAAGCCTAATCTGGCTACTGTAAGCTGCAACACTAAACAGAAATCCAAAAACATTCCTAAAAAGGTACTAGGCATAAAAAAAAAAAGGTTTGGTTCCTGTTGGTTGTCAGTTGAGGCCATGGGTCGGTAGGGTTTTTTATTTTTCTTATTTTTTTCCCCCAGTGGCAGTAAGGGATAGGTAGAAAAGCAGTCCCTCCAGGATTTCACGAGGTTTTTTGAGACTGTTTCGACCTAAAATGCCTGGATGGAAGTTGCGGTGTTTTTAGCTGTTTCTTGTGGAGAAATTGCAGGAGGAAGTGAAAATTGCAAAAATAGTTGTAATTTTTTTTAAATTTTATTTAGGGCAATTAAGGTTAGTAAGACCAAAATCACACTGATAATCTTGATGCTTATTAAAAAAGGATAATCAAAGTAAACAGTAAGGATTACAGAAAATCAAAGTAGGCCTACTTTATTTGTGAAAATGCTTTGACTGAGGTAATTCACAAAAGCAGTATAACCTTTGATAGAACTGTCCAAAAAGACAGTCACCTAAAGAGATGGCATCATGTCATATGTTTCAATACATTCATATATTTTGTAATTTATATTAAGTTCATATCTTTTTAATAATTCATAGTCTGTGGCCTGCATAATTACTAATAGCCAAGTAAGTATCTAGTAATTTCATATTGATGTAAACTATTTGACTACACTTCTGTTTAATGTCATTACATTGGTGGTGTAAGTCTAATTGACTGCCTGCCCCTTTAAGGACGTGAGAGTAGCCCAATTACATTTCTGAGTGGATTGGAAGGCTTGCATCTCACTGTGTTCGCTCTGAGTGTAAATCACTTTTGCATAGTGCATTACGATATGTGGATGCAATTGGGAATGTCTTCTATGTCATTAGTTAAAATAAATGTTAAAAAAAACAACTCGAATGAAATCATTCTTGGATCATAGAAGAGGTACTGTAAATGTCTTGCAATTTTATTAATTTCTATGATTTTGGTAGCACTACTCAAACTAAGCCCACAAGCTAGCAAACATGACATAAGCTAAAAGGACATATCCAGGTAAACGTTTGCCAATGGGTTTGCATAGCCTACTCAAATGTCAGTAAACCAAGTAGGCCTTAATTAACTTACTTTCATAGCCTAGGTAGGTTAGCAACACCAGGTTGAGAGATGCAAGTAAGCAGATCATTAACGTTAGCCTTCTATTTATTGTCATCAAAACTGCAGAACGAACACGTTAGGGCAGTCTTTGGTGTCATATGCAGAAGGTGCAGAAGTAAGTGTGCCATCTGGCTCAATATTCTGCTTGAGGGACTGTTGTGGTAGGTGAAATTTCATGGTGAAACTACGATGATTGGTCAAATTTGCGAAAAAGTTGGGTTTTTGGACAAAATTGCGAAAGTGCCTTGGTAAGTGACAAAAAACAATCGCCTTCTTGGAACAGCTGTGCATAGGCTACTTTGTAAAAGAGAGAATACGCTCATCCCTATACATAACGGAAGGGGTAATTAATGTAATTATAGTTCGCCTTTTATTTGTGGATTTATTTAATGTAGCCTAGACTATTTAGTGTTATTTCTTCCCCAAGCTCATTAAATAAATTTGGGTCGCACATAAATTGACAGAGTCGGTTGGAAACCGGAACCCAAGAATTTTTTTTTTTATGCCCTACAGGTGTTTCTAACAAACCTAACCAAAACCTGGGGGGTATATCAGGACAGGTGGAAGAAATGCAAACGGATAATACACACATCACACACACGCACACAGACACAAAAAACACACATGCACACACTCTCACTCTTTCTGTCTCACTCACAATCTCATCTCTGTCTGTATGTATGTGTCTCTAAATACACACATCATACTCTCATGCATTTATGTAGGCACACACACACACACACACACACACACACACACACACACACACACACACACACACACACCTTTAGTACTGCCTCAGTTACCCCAGGGTGCAGTGCAGAAGCGTTCTCTTGCAGAGGTCCTACCTGGTGTCTGAGAGGTCATGTTCTCTGATGCGTTGGATCCACTCGCTCAGCTCCGGGGCCCTGTAGGCCTGCAGATACTCAATCAAGTCCCTCTTGAAGAACGTCGGGGACTCCCCTGCAGTCTCGGGCCTTCCCTCGGGCAAGACGGGGTACAGAGGGCTTATCCACATCCTGTGAACACACACACACACACACTTTATTTACATACTGTATATATGGACTTGAGCATATACAGTATATATACTTCAGTATCCTTCTACTTGCATTGCCACCACAACACTACCTCTAGTTTAGAGACAATATGAGAAAATAAAGGCCAGCACACACATACATACATCCATACGATAAATATTTTTCAGCTAACTATCTGAGACATACTCACAGAATTCACATCCTGTCAAATGTCAACAGACCCTTAACATATATACAGTTAAGAACAAAATTATACATACCCCTGCCAAATATTGCAAACATTATATTAATATTTGGCAGGGGTATGAATTGCAAACATTATATTAATATTTGGCAGGGGTATGAATAATTTTGTTTCAAACTGTATGTATGATATACGGAAAGATATATGGAAAAAGAAACATGCTATTATTTCATGCTATTATTTTCATTATCATTTCTTTTTTTCGGCCGGCTTCCGTGTAGCAGTGAAGCCTGACCTGTGTAAGGTGTGGGATAGAGAGCTGAGGGCAGAGTGGCGGAGAAGCCACACACACACACACACACACACACACACACGCACGACTGGACTCCAGCAGATGAGAGGAGAGCAGATGAGAGGTGGAGCTACTGTACGCCGGGTCTCATCTCATTCACTGAGCATCGTCTCCTATTCCTTTTTTAATGTTTACCAGATGAGGGGAGTGTGTGTGTGTGTGTGTGTGTGTGTGTGTGTGTGTGTGTGTGTGTGTGTGTATGTGTGTGCGTGCGTGTAAAGGCAAGGATGGGATGGGAGGTGGACGCATGGCTTGCCCCACAGGAAACACACTAAGAGAAAATAATGGAACATGATAAGAGCTACAGTGCGAATGAGTATGCACCTGTGGGCTATTGTTATGAGTTCTGAGGTATGAGTGTGTGTATGTGTGTGTTGGGAAAGCAATACCACCATGATGACATAACAAAAGATGATCCTGTACTGAAGCGATGGAAACTGAACAGAAAGGCTCTCTCTCTCTCTCTCTCTCTCTCTCTCTCTCTCTCTCTCTCTCTCTCTCTCTTCTGTCTGATTAGACAACCTTTGAGACTTCTCATTTCTGTGACACTAAAGTTTGTTGCCAGTATATCAATGAGCAGAGAGCAATGACACGAAGGGGCTGCTGTGTGTGTGTGTGTGTGTGTGTGTGTGGGTACAGTGTGTGTGTGTGTGTTATACTCATTATTCACAATCAAAGACTCCATCACACTTCCTCAAGACTGTATTGTGCTAGGGGAGACATGCCTGACTACAGATGTTTCAAACATATTCTTGTCTCATTAACTCGGTTTTTCTTCTTCACTGAGACACCATAGGAAATCTGATATGAGAAGTTAATCCAGCGTGATCTCCTTCCAGTGAATAAGGCTGACAGTATAAGTGTGTGAGTCTCTGATGCGCCGTTCTATTTGGGACAAATCGGCTTCTTTTCAATTTCCTGCACGTTGTCATGGTTACCACCCAATAACGCACAAGCGCACATCATATTAATGCGCGAAACACCATTTCTGGATTTCTGGATTGTTAAAAAAATAACAATAATGTTCCGCCTGCAAACCAGCTCATTTGAACTCTCAGGCAACGATTCATTCAAAGGACAGTGACATGACTCGTGATAAAGGAAGGAGAGTATTAGTGGACACATGGCGTGTGAGCTCAGACAAGCCCTCCATATTATTATCTGATGGCCTGTCAGACTAGTCAACACAAGGCCTGTCACAATATCCCCCCGCTTCTGTCTTAAAGTTATATTTGTGGACTTTTATTTAGCCTCTATTTCATAAGGCAGTGGGAGCGGACAGGAAATGACCCGAGAGAGAGAGATGGGGAGCGGGGGTTTGGGTAATGACCTCAGGGTGTCAGTCTACATTTTCTTTCCCTCAGGGCTTCTACACACAGTTGCGTTTCGTCAACGCATGCCAGTGTGTGTTCCCGACAGTAGCTATGCAAATGACTTGAAGTATAACCGTAATTTCATTAGCTGGTGCCGTCTGTTGTTCCCTTGTTCGTAATTTGATTGGCTGGTGCCGTCCGTCTGTGCAACAACAGCTGAACTTCTCAACGCGAGCAATTGGAGCAACGCGATGCAACGAACCCACAATTCAGTTGGGCAACGGATGACGTACGCCCATGTGAAGTGAACGGGGTGCGTCTCCAGCACTGCAACGCACGTAACTGTGTGTGGGAGCCGTTAGTGGTTCCTCGTTGCTGCAATGACTTGCCTAGTGTTCTGCGTTCCTGCGACAGTTTTGGATCTTTTAGGAGGAGTGCGGAGTTATGCTATTCTTATTTCTCGTCCGACTATTTTGGTGGCCATTTTGGAAATATGCCATTTAAAAGATTTGTCACCGCCTAAATTAAATGCTATCATCAAAAATGTTGACTAGATGTCCTAAGCATGCCAAAAAAATGCAAAAACCTCAATAACTTATCTTTTTTAAGGAGCACCCCCCCACCACCACCACCACACACACACACACACACACACACACACACACCACCGGAGATGTCACTCACCCCTGAGTCTTCTGGTACCAGTCGGCTCGGATCATGTTAGAGGTCAGGATGACTACCCGGAACCCTTCCACATACCAGAGCAGCATCATCTTCCTGAAAAAACACATTTCACACTGAGATTATTACTACAAATGTGCATCAGGTTTATAGGCCAAGTATACTTGCATATGGGTCATTCCACGTCAATTCAACCAGGGCCCACGCACTTAGGTCTCAAAAAATTCTGAAAAAATTACCAGGTGTACCTATGTGGTATAATAATTTTTTGAGACCTTTTTTGAGAAGTGCGTGGGCCCTGGTTTAACTGACGTGGAATGACCCATATACGAGGAATTTGTGTTCTGCATTTTACCCATCCGGGGGGTAGTGTACAACACACCCACACACATTGTACACCCATACTGTACACACACACACACACACCCCCTCAGTGAGCACGCTAGGAGCACACATACACACCCGGAGCAGTGGGCAGCCTTAATCCTGGCGCCCAGGGAGCAGTTGGGGGTTAGGTGCCTTGCTCAAGGGCACCTCATCCGTGGATGTGGATGTGGGAGAGCGCTGTTCAATCACTCCCCCCACCCACATTTTTCCTACCGGTCAGGGATCAAACCGGCCACCCTTCGGTCACAAGTCCGATTCCGTAACCAGTAGGCCACGGATGCCCCTAAAGAAAAATGTTCTAAACTTTTTAAACTTACTAAAGACCACTCCACAACAAAACAGCTCTTTGGACACAACTCTGTTGAATTGTACTTGCCACTTTCCTTACAGGCCTTCCCATGTCTGGATGGACAAACAACCAGCCAAAAAAACAAGCCATCACCACACATTTCTAGTAATCTAGAGTCTCAACAATCTGAGAAAGCTGACACAGGGAAGGATTATGGCACAGCCCATAATTAGAAACCAAGTGTTTGAGGCATTAGAAGCTATTGACACTAGAAGTGCTACTGGAGAAGATTAATTAGATCCTTTTTCTCTTAAAAATACCGCACATATTTAATCTTTCCATTCTGATGGGCATATTTCCTAGCGCCTGGAAACTGGCCCATGTGACACCTTTAAACAGAAGGTGTGATAAGAGATGATTTAAATAATTACTGTTCAAACTCCAAATCACCAGATGTTTGGAAATCAGCCCATGTGCTCCCCCTGCTGAAAGGGGGGCACCCCTCCATTCTTGACAATTACTGCCCAATCTCTAAATTGTCTGTACTTGTAAAGGTCCAAGAGTCTTTAGTAAATACCCAACTTAAGGGCTTCCTGCAAAACCATAACATACTTTGCCCGGCACAGTCAGGCTTTAGGGGCCAAGCATAGCACCATTACTGCAGCTACCAAGGTGCTTGATGACATCATCTGTGACCTTGACAATAAGATGAGCTGTGCTGCCCTGTTCATCGACTTGTCAAAGGCCTTTGACACAGTTGATCACTGTATCCTGCTCAAGAGGCTCCGGGACATTGGCTTGGGCAGTAAGGCAGTTGAGTGGTTCAGAAACGACCTTGCCAACAGAACTCAAACTGTAGTTGTCGATGGGCATAGTGCTGCTCCTCTGGGGGTCCGGCGAGGTGTCCCTCAAGGGTCTATCCTTGGTCCGGTCCTATTTACCATTTATATAAACACCATCGCTTCTGTTGCAGATGATAGCAAAATACACCTCTATGCAGACGACACAGTTCTATATTGTCCCGCCCCCACCCTTGCTCAAGCTTATCAATCGTTACAGCAGTCTTTTAATTTATTACAGGCCACCTTCATTGAACTTAGACTGGTATTAAATGCTGGTAAAACTAAGGTGATGCAGTTCACAAAGTCTCGCACAGTACCCGCACCAACCACCCTTACCATTTCCACACTGGAGGGGAAGTGTGTTGAAAATGTTTCATCTTATAAATATCTTGGTCTGTGGATTGATGAAAAGCTAACCTTTAAAGTTCATATTGATAAATTAGTGAGAAAGGTGAGAGTAAAGCTCGGCTTTTATTTTAGAAATAAATCCTGTTTTACTCTCCAAGCTAGGAGGAAACAGATCAGTGCCACTTTCCTACCAGTCTTGGACTATGGGATGTTATTTATATGCATGCTGCCTCTACCACACTGCACACACTTGACACAGTCTACCATGGTGCACTACGGTTCATTACTAATGCCAAGTCACGCACTCATCACTGTCGTCTTTATGAGATGACTGGTTTTAGCTCTTTAGGTCTGCGTAAATGGTTCCACTGGCACATTTTTATTTATAAAGCTATTAACGGTAATTTACCCAGCTATCTTACTAGTCTGTTGACTTGGAATCATTCCATTTACAATCACCGCTCCGTTAACACTCTGGCTCTAAATATCCCACGTACAACAACTGAATTTGGTAAGACTGCTTTTAGCTATGCTGCTCCTTGGTGTTGGAATTTGCTCCAAAAAGTTTTGAAGCTTTCTGTTTTTATCCCACTTGAACATTTTAAACAATTACTTAAATGATCCAAATTTGAACAGTGCACATGAACCCTTTATGTGATTCTTAAATTGTTTTTACATGTAGGCCTACTGTAAATCTGTTTTGTTTGTTGTGTCACTGGCTTGTGTCTGTCTAGTCCTCATGTCTTTCTTATATGTTATTCTGTCCTTATTAGTCTGTCTTGTCATCAATGTTTCTGTGTAACTTGTGTATCTGTTGCCCCAGGGCTCCCTTGTAAAAGAGATTTGAATATCTCAATGGGACATCACCTGGTAAAATAAAGGATAAATAAATAAATAAAAATCAAAGATTTTTGAACCATTGGTTAATAACAAACTCAAGTAATTTCTTTCAAGTCATCAAATATTAAGTCCACAACAATCAGGGTTTAGAACAAACCATAACACTATCTCAGCCTCCACATGAGTTACTAATAACATAATATCGGGAGGCTGCACCAGGCACATAACTGAAGCGTTCTGTTTGCGACGCATAACAATAGTTTCAGAAGACTGAAAACGTCTTCACTTAAGGCCCTGGACACAGTCTATCACTCTGCCCTTAGATTCATGTCTGGTGATGATGGCTCACAGTTTATCACTCTGCCCTTAGATTCATGACTGGTGATGGCTCACAGTCTATCACTCTGCCCTTAAATTCATGACTGGTGATGGATCATAGTCTATCACTCTGCCCTTAACACGCACCACTGTGTCCTATATGATAGTATAGTAGGTTGGCCATCTTTAGCAGAAAGGAGGAATAGACATTGGTACTTATTTACCAATCTACAAAAAGGTATTGTTTGTAGATTGATATCTACAAAGTTATTTAACAATCTACAAAGGTATTGTTGGGAAGCTACCATGTTATGTTTCAAACATGCTTGTTTGGAATTCTCCTACTTCCTGGAATAATCTTCAAGGCACTGCAAAAACAAACTCTACTTTCCTGTGGACAAGTCAAATTCTGCAGTCACAATAGGATTGTGCGAGAGAGAGGGTGGACGGGTGGAGGGGAGGTTTGTTGCTGGTTGCTGTAGTGGAGTTGGTGGTGGTGTGGGGATTAAGCACATCTGTTGCCTATAAGGGATCCTGCTGCTGCTTCCGTGCTCTGCCCCTTGCATTAAACATGAGGAACATGAAAGGGCAAGACTACAGAGAGATAGAGAGAGAGAGAGAGGGGGTAGCAGTGGATGGGTAAATCATTAATATGCCATCAAGCTGTAGCTCTGAACCTTTCCCCTAAACCACACCACACAGCAAACCCAGGCCAACTGGCTTGTTGATCTTAAGTGCCAAGCAGAATACACCCCCCCCACACACACACACACACACACGGTAGGTTGACCCCACCAGTGCTTCCAATCAGACGATAATATAACATCTCCTATGCTGACTCTATGTATCATGATTAGGCCTATTTTTGTGCGGTCATTAAGTGAAGAAGCACCTGGCTACATGGGGAGAGTGTGTGTCTGTGTGTGTGTACCTGCGTGTGAGAGAGAGATCAGACAAGTTGAGATAATTACCATCAGGCGGCAATTACAGCATCAGAAAAACAGCAAAAAAACAAAAAAACATCCCCACTCTTAACATTCAAAAGCCTCATTTCCCTTTCGCACCAGAGGGATTTCTGCAGTTCCTAAAACATAACATTCCTAGAACCCTTTTTTTCTTGTGTTCCGATAGGATTATTAAGTTCCTCTGACCACAGTTCCTATAACTCTTTCAGCTCAGGGGAGGGTTCTTTCCCTTTACTAGGAACCCTTAATGACCTAGTCTACATTGATTGGTCCAACTCTTAAGCCCAACCCACTGTCAACCCTGTATTCACAGCCGCGGCCGTCTTAAAAACCCATGCTGAATGAGAGCAAAATATACAAAAATACACTGCTCTCAGACACTTTATTAACTCATTGAGTGCCAGAAACGTTATATTACGTTTTTCCTTCCCATGCGTTGAGTGCCAAAAACGTAATATTACGTTTTTAGCTTTTTTTTTTAAATTACGAAACTAGACACTCTAACACACCTTATATGTGATTTTGGGAACTCTGTGATGAATGGAAATGAAATATATGACGATCGAAAACTCATGAAAAACGCACAATCTGGACATTTTATTTGGACATTTTATCATAACTCGGTTGCCGCTTTGCCAGCTTTGGGTCGAATCAGTGACGAATGCACGTCAGGTCAAAACCAGGCCATTTTCGTGGGTCTATCACTAGGTGGCAGTCTCGCCAGGTCTCGCTGATCACTTCCTGGAAAGTTTACACAAGTAACAGGCAACACTTCATATTTCATGAAAGACATTATATCTCCATTTCTAGAAATAAAATCAGCGATTTTGATGAAAACTAGCCACTGTTTAGCTTGGGAACAGAGGCGTGTAGAAATACACGGTTTGCACCCACCGAGAGCTTAAAGTTTCATCTTTTAAACCAGCCATTGTATGTGTTCATAGCTATAACACAGAAATGCTGTGTGCTGTGACAAAAATCATCAACAATGGTCTAGATTGCTGGCACTCTAGGACAAAGCTCCCGAAAACAGCTTGGCATTCAATGAATTAACGAGAATGGACGGCATGCAGAACACTCTAGTCTGGTCCGGACCCAAATGGATGGTGAACAGCCTTGTGCAATGGCAGCAACGTCTGCTACGCAAACGATACTGTCGATACATCACTTTCCGCTGCAATTCGCCTGAATGTAATGGAAAGATGTTGGGTAGGGGATCGAGTTTTGCCATGCTGCCACGTTGACGGGCTGTGTGTCGTTAAGGACACTTATTTGGTTGTGCAGTGGCCTAAACCATGTATAAACATAGTGAAATAACATTTTGCACAGTAGAAACATTATACAAATGGGAACGCTTACTGTTCTAGCTATAAAAATGGCAGAATCATCCATATGCATGATATTTCCATAACCTGGGCTAGGTGGGCTGGGAACGGCTGAAGTGCCCTTGAGCAAGGCACCTAACCCCTCACTGCTGCCACCTAATCACTGCTCCCCGAACACCTAACCCCTCACTGACCAGTGGCACCTAACCCTCACTGCTCCCCCGACGGGCACCTGAAGTGCCCTTGAGCAGCAAGGCACCTAACCCCACTCACTGCTCCCCTAACCCCTCACTGCTGTAGTAAGGCTCACTGCTCCGGGTTAGTGTGTGCTTCACCTTACTGTGTGTTCACTAATTCACAGATGGGATAAATGCAGAGACCAAATTCCTTGTATACGCAAGTATACTTGGCATAGAAACCTGATTTAACATTTACATTTGAGACTAAATATAGAAGAAAACCACAGCATTGTCCAATCACTACTATTCCCATCAATGCTAGGATATAGGACCTCAGTGTTACAGGTACAGGACTTTTTCAGAATTGCTCCTTGTGGTCTAGCTGTCCGGTGAGTGTCTAACCTAAACTAAACTCCAGTGTTCATAGTCTTAGTTCTGTCAAAGTCCTTTTAGTCAAGTCCCTCCACTCAGCGACCATATTGCAATGCTTTTCGGGCACTTATTGGGCATCTATTTCGGCAGAAATGCATGTGCGCAAGGCTCCATGACACCAACCTTGCTCCGGTGGCGAGATCACAACACATGATTGGCACGATGTCTTCACAACACACCACATGATTGGCACAATGTACAGTATTCACATGTCAACGTTTTGCCACTGAAGGGGTGTGATATGTGTAGACAACGGCCATATTGGCATTACAAACTAACCCCATGTATTTCTATGGAGGATGTTTTGAGTGCTGTGTCTCCTCATTAGAAAGTCTCTAGGAAACAAACATGGTGCCTGGGACTGAGTCATAATCATAGCCAATCAAAACTGTGTGTTGCAGCAAAGAGCTGAGGAGTGTAATTTGATTGGCTGTTGAGCTCAAATATTGACTGTTTGCAAAACTGAACCTGATTCATGGACGGTATCTTTAACTTCAAGATGGCTGCAATTTCTGTAGCTTACTTATGGGATACCCATGTTATTATAACCAATTTCTATGAATATTTTACACAACTTGTTTTATGTGAATACCAGAAATCAAACACATTAGTTTCATTTGTTTCACTTCAGCAGAGGACAAACAGTTATTTAATCTGAGAAAAGGCCTTGTAATGCCACAAAAAAGACATAATTTAAGTACAAGATGATGTACATGTTTAATACTCAGAGAGAGGAAATTAACACTTACGTGTGGTGTGTGCCAAAGGCAATATCCAGTTTAGCCTGTCGGATACAAGATATTCAAGTCAATTTCATTTCATTAGACACAAGCATATTTCTGATTCCATTAACTTTGCTCATTTACAAGGAGGCATTTTATTTCTCACAATTATCTTTGCATCAAGCAGAGGCAATTCATGAATCTAGAGCAGAGTGGGTTTCCCTAAGGATTTGTCTTCACATGCCTGTTACACATCTCATTCATGAGATTTTAAACACACAAACACACTGAGGTACTGGCCCTTTGTTGCCCCCTAGTGGACACATATGCATACTGCAAGCCTGCCTTCAGGGGTGTATTCCAAGGACGTGGTTTAGTTACAAACCTGGATAAGTTAACTCAAGAGTAAGTGGTGAACCTCCTCTTTAGGAGGGCTCTGAGTTAACCTACCCAGTTTGTCACTAAACTTCGTGCAAATCCTATTAACAGAGGAATATTGTATTTGCTCATGTAATTATTGTCTCCCTGAAACAGACTGGTTAATAGTACTCAACCTGGCAGAAGCGGACGTGGGCATACGGCTGTGATTGGTTAATAGTACCAACCTGGCAGAAGCGGACGTGGGCATACGGCTGTGCCTGCTGGATTAAACGGGCTTTGGACTCGCGCTTCTCGCCATGAACAATCAAGACGGGCTTATCCCTGACAACACAAACAGATGAGCCTGTGTGGGTGTGTGTATATGTGCATTTCTCTTTCTCTCTCTCACTCTCTGTGTGTGTGTGTGTGTGTGCTGAGCATGAAAGAGCATCACTTTACTCACAGGGCAACTTGCCACTGATACAACAACAACAAAAAAAAGATATGAATATGCAATCTTAAGTGTTCTTTACTTGTAGGACATATTCCTTCCTGATGTTATGTGAGGCAATTGTGGCGAAAGCTGTTTTTACCTGAATTCCGGAGGGTACTGTTCCACCATCCAGGGGATATCAAAGCAGTAGTTGAACTGCAGAATTAAATTGAAAACAAAAAATGTTTCATTGATGTAGACACATCAAAGACATCACCTCTTTCTTTTTCTCTCCCACACACATACTGTACACAGACACACACACACCTTCCTGAATCAATAAAAACGGATTGAATCAGTAAGCAGCACTGTACCTGCACAGATTCTTTAAGAGTTCCAAACATGGGGGAGAGAATTTCTAGATAAAACAGATAAACAAACAAAACATATCACAGGAAAAAGTCAGTCTATTGCCTAGTGTACTAAATGCATCATACAGCCTTACTGCCTAGTGCACTAAATCACATCATACAACCTGTCTAGTGCACTAAATCACATCATACAACCTGCCTAGCGCACTAAATCACATCATACAACCTGCCTAGTGCACTAAATTACATCATACAACCTGCCTAGTGCACTAAATCCCATCATACAACCTGTCTAGTGCCCAGTGCACTACTTCATCACATGGTACAGCTTTACAGTCAAGTGTACTACATTATATCATACAGCCTGTCTACTGCCTAGTGTACAACATCTCAGCCTGATACAGCCTGTCTACTGCAACATTATGGAACAACATCTCCAGGCTTCACATCACATATGTGCACCTCATAAATGCCTAGTGTACAACATCACATTTCTTACTTCCAGTAACTATATGCATGTGACAATAAAATTCCTGCATCCTTGTGTCACATGTTGGCTTGTACCTCTGAAATGCGCAATTGGTTGATGCTGGCTGGTGTAACTATATGCATGTGACAATAAACATGTTTATTACATGTTAGCTGAATTGGATAATGGACATGCTAACTGGTGTACCTCTGATGGGGCATGTTAACTGATGGGGACATGCTAACTGGTTGTGCCTCCTGATGTGGACATGTTAACTGAGTGTAGATGACATGTTAACTGATGGGGACATGCTAACTGGTGTACCTCTGATGTGGACATGTTAACTGGTGTACCTCTGATGTGGACATGTTAACTGGTGTACCTCTGATGTGGATGGCTCCAGTGTTGTACTTCTTGTCCAGCCCCACCACTTTGTTCAGATAGAAGCGGTACGTCTCCGCCTCCTCATTGATGCTGGTCTCGAAGTAGTCCGCAGGCTCGTCGATGTAGTACATACGACCGTGGGGGCTGGGAGGCCTAGCGACCTCCTTCTTCACCCGTTTGGGGCTGGACTGTGTTTTGGGCTGTATCTTCTGTCCAGACGGGATGACCCTGTCCTTGTGGTTGTTGTCATTGTCGTCATCGCTGCTTGACAAGGCCCAGCCAGCCTCCTCCGTCTCCCTCTTCCTCTTGACGGCAGGCGAGGGGTTGTTGTTCTCGTACTTCACCGGCTGCTGCTGGTTGGCATGAGCAGTCTGCCGAGCCTCCGAGCCCATGACCAGGGCTGAGGGTTTCGGTTCCTTCTTCACCGCCAAGGACGGTACAGATTTGACATCAGGCGTGTCTGTGTTTGAATGGAAGACACAAGCAATCTTCCTTGTCACAGGTTCAGTCTTTATTGTGTCTTGTTCAGGCGTTTCCACTCTTTCTGTCTTGATGTTGCTTGAGCGGGGAGGTACATCATCGTCATCATCACTACTGGAAACAGTCCACCTGCCATGTGCACTCTGCTGAGACATCTCTAAACAAGAAGAACAATATGTACTAAACACACAGATATATAATCAGACAAAAAAATATTTAAGTGAATAAGTGAGGAATTATAGTGAAAGGAAAGAGAGAAATATGAAACTCCTACACAGTCTTTTTACAAAGATCATCCTGTCATGATACAGAATTTGACCTTTGACCTTAAAACTCAGCAATACAACAGCATAACAGTAAGATCATGCTCATGCAAGACATTTGAGATTTATGCAGTCGCTTTGTCAAATTTACTGCGTTGTCAAGATTGTTTTTGCAAATCCCCTTGGTTGTGTGCATATATTTGCTGTTACATAACACGAGGCATGAAATAGACATTCCAACTTACTTTGGCGGCGGGAATACTGAGTTTCTAGTAGAAGGCTAGGAAAAGTATGCACCTTCACCTTCACATGCAGGACAATGCTCATGAAAGATAGCGATAGCTATGTGCATTCATCATTATTCAAGCCAGAAAAAGATTCGCAAGAATACAATTAATCTTAGATATAAGCTTGCAATTTGTTTCAGTCGAACACAATGCTCATGTGTGTGGCATGTGTTCAAAGGCTACTTTGTTATGTTTCTCTTCTGTTAGCGTAGGATGGATGTAACCATATTATTCTTCCCGGGCAAACATTGACACAGCAGCTACTGTACCTACCCAACGTTTAAAAGCACGTAATGCATCGTCTGGCAAATTAGTTACCACGAGTTAAAATATATTTAATCTGCTGCAATAGCTAATGTTAATTTTGCTATTGATAAACATGAATATAACAACACAACCGTGTTGATATCTCTTGCGCCTTTAACAAACGAATCTGAGTAGCGCGGAAAAACAAACCAATCGCAAACACGGATAGTTCAGACCCACCTTTTTACGAAAAAATAGTAACCAATCGGGTCAAGAGACAGAGTTCCCATGCCAACGTTTGGGACACATTGGGCACACTGCAGGTTGTTCCCGACGTTTGTGAGCTCTGTTTGCACCGACCTAAAATGTTTTCCAACAGTAATTTGCATAAATCCAACAGAAAAATAACTGATGTGGATACAAAACGTTTTGTGGAGGTAACTTACTTGACTTCCTTATTTTCTAATAGTAAATTGCATAATGTCTGCTATGCCAAGTTAAATAATTGTGTTTGCGCTGTTTGCTAGGGAACCTGGCATCTCGAAAACAAATCCAGGTGCATGGATTTGATAAAGAGAGGCAAATCAAGCGCAAATTGATCGTTATCTTTACAGTTTGGAGCAAGGTTTGCTGAAGAGTTAAATGAAAAGAAAAATGAACTTATTTCTCTTATCTTATGAGAAGTGTCTCCCTTATTGTCAGGGTTTTCAACTCTGTGATGTGGACAAAAAAGGTTACTTGAGCAGAGAGGACATGAAGATGGCTGTTGTCATGCTGTTTGGATACAAGCCATCAAAGGTGAATTTGCACTCACTTTCATAGAATTCTAGCTAATTATTGTACCTTTCATTTTGTATCATTAGGGGGCGCCATTGCTCAATTTTAAAGAGGAGTAAAACGTGTTGATCTTTTCCTTACAATGTACTTTATTTTTATGTTAATGCCTTTACTGTCATCCCTTCCACAGTCTGAGACAAATCTCTTAATGACCAACTACACTTCCACAAACTTGCCAGGTAAGAATGTTCCAACCAGCTATTAAAATTATTTAATTTACTGTTTAGTGTCACCCCACATCTTGTATGCCTCAGTCTATTTTCCATAGTCATTCCTGTGAGTACCATGAGTGGAATTTGATTTAATGAGTATACAATTGGAATTTATTTTATGTTCTATTGTATTATGCTAAATGTATTAATTCACTGGGCTATACTTGTCTTGGCTCTTATGATTATTTAATAAAAATGAAAGATAAAAAACCTTCTCGAGGAGATTAAAAGAGGGCTTAAGGCTGAGATCTGTGGTCTGATGGCACGTTTTCGCCTTGCATCAGAAACGTACATAATGCACCCACTTCATCTGCTCAGACAGAACTCGCTTTGTTTTCCGGACGTAAATATCCTGAAGGAGTGCTGTGTACACACGGTTCAGCAGCAGTGTAGCCAGAGAAATTACCCAGTGCCCACTGGCTCACAGTGCGGTGCAGTCGTGTACGCTGCTGTACTCATGAATGCCTGAAGCGTACACATTTGCCCACTCTCATTCACAGCGTCACTCTATGCATCAAACACAGAAGTGGACATAAAGTGTTCAAATGCAGAGCACTGTAGAGAACACTCACTGTAGGCCCTAATTTAGATAGATAGATAGATAGATTACACTTTCACACAGATTACACTGCTGTATTTATTTATCCTCCAGTTGGTCTCTTCGCAGGGAAGGAAGCTGTTTACACCCACTAATGGTTTCATCGATGCAATTTTGGCAGCTTCAGCAGTTTCACTTCATATACATTTTTACTAGGCTATGTGGTGAAAAGTATTCCTGAGCTTGAGTTGTGCTATATTAGTAAACGGATTGAAAACGTAATCAGAATTGCTAACCTGGACTAATGCCTGTTTCTAAGAAATCATGTGTGTGTGCCGCCATCCACAACCACACTTATTTTCTATTATCAAATTACAGGGTCTCTCCATTTGAAGTACAGTGAATGGCCTTGTAAATGAACATTGTAATGGTCCTTATTGAGGTGTTAGAGCTGGGCTGTTCTCAGCGATAAGCTCCATGGCAACTGTAGTAATGTTGCGTTGCGCATTTACTTAATTCTTTTCCCTTTTGAGGTGGTGAGAGAAAAGGAACCTTGTCTTATTTCTCTGAAATGAGATGCAATGCTGTGTGTGAAAGGAGGCTTGACTTAGATTTTTGTGTAATCGTTTTATGCACCGCTGGTAATTACAGAGGCCTGACAAAAGGCAGTAAATAATTTCTGGCATGGAAGACGGCGTGTGTCGCGGGCCCTCTGACAGACAGACAGGAGCATTGGAGAGGACAAGGAGGTGGGGGTGGGCGTGTGTTGGGTGGGGTGGGGGTAGGGGGTTGCCAGTTGGCACGACCTTTTTATATATATATGTATATATATAAATATATCAATAGGGAGGCATTGAATGGTTGAAGACCTAGATTAGTAAGTAATTTGTCTCTTGTTTTCCGCCACAAGCAAATTGCTTTTGTATACTGCCCCACAGGAAAGCAGAAGATAATCTAGTTAGGGTGGCACACTTGGCGTGAGGAAACACTCCACCATTAAATCTCGCTCAGAGCAAACGCTCCGAGAATTAAATTGCTCCTCTTCTGGATTTCATGTGATTACTAAATTAGTGATGGTGGGGAAGAGTGGGCTGCGGAGCGCTGAGACGTGGGGGCTCGACTAGATGCTCTCTGGCTCTTGGCAGACACTGACGAAAGGGAGGGAGAGAAGGATGGAGAAAGAGAGGGAGGCAGAGAGAGAGAGAGAGAGAGGAGGAGGGAGAGAGAGAGGGAGGCAGAGAGAAGGATGGAGAAAGACGGATGAAGAGATAGGGAGGTAGAGTGAGAGAGGAGGAGGGAGAGAGAGAGGGATGGAGAAAGAGAGGGAGGCAGAGAGAGAGAGAGGGTGAGAGAGAGAGGGATGGAGAAAGAGAGATGAAGAGAGGGGGAGGTAGAGTGAAAGAGAGAGAGAATGGTACGAAGGGAGAAAGA